>NW_006799694.1:110833-144208 GCF_000442215.2 Lipotes vexillifer
TCTTTCCCTCACTGCATTCAGTTCTCTAATCAGCTGTCACTTCTCTAGGAAAACCTACCTGAGCACCCCGTTTCACAGCACTCCCAGCACTCTTTGTCCCTCCCCTTGCCTTTTTCTTCATAGCCCTTCTCTTTCCATGATGTCTTATTTTTTTTTGTTTATTTATTTGTCCATCTGTCCCCCCCACCCCTTCCCCAGGATGTAGGTTACATTGTCCAAAATAGTGCCTGGTATAGTGGGTTATCAATGAATATTTGCAGAATGAATGAACAAGTGAATGAAGAAGCTGAGCTGAATGGCCTCATCCCCCAGACCCACCCTTGGTGCTGGCCAGCAGTCCTCGTGGGCTTCCCTCGTCAGCTCCCCTTCAACTCTGACACCTCCCCTCCCCCACCAACTGTCAATAGGCACCATGGTCTCCTGCTTCACGGACAAAATAGAAGCCACCTGGAGGCAACTTCCTCAACAAATCTACAAACTGCTAGCCTTCACACCTGTCCTTTTAGACCAGGGGTCCCCAACCCCTGGGCCAAGGACTGGTACCGGTCCGTGGCCTGTTAGGAACCGGGCTGCATAGCAGGAGGTGAGCGAAGCTTCGTCTGCCGCTCCCCATCGCTCCCCATTGTTTGTTTGCCTTACCGCCTGAACCATACCCCCCCACCCCGCTCCCCCGGTCTGTGGAAAAATTGTCTTCCACGAAACCTGTCCATGGTGCCAAAAATGTTGGGGACTGCTCTTTTAGACCTTTCCCAGGCACGATGGAAGTGTGTGACCCATCACTTGTGCATCCCATGCGCCAAACTCAGGGACTTTGCTTGTCCTTTCCTATCCGCATTCTCTCCACTCCATGCTTGCCACCCACATTTCAGTGTCCTCACATCTTTCCCATCACCAACCCTCATCTTACTCCCACTTTTCCTTGCCTCTCTTTCGGCCAAGCATCACGTTAGCATTTCCTACACTTGCTTTCTCTGCATCCTTACTATCCTCACCCTAGCAGTGGTTGGTGGGGGTCCTCAGGCCACAGAGGGAGACACAGGAAGGACTGGGTTGGCTCTCCTTTTCATGGCTGGGAGAGGTGAGGAGGCCCTCTAGGTCTGCAGAAGCACAACCTCATGGGCTGAACCACATCCTTTGGCGCCATCTGCTGGCCATTTTGGAATGCAACCCTCTTGCTGCACAGGGAACATTTGTGTCCTGGATTCTGTGAGCTTTTCTGAATAATAATAAAAAAAATTCAATGAAAGTACATTTAATTAATGCTGAATAAGTTAATAAAGTAAGATTGCCCCCCCCCAAGATTGGCCCCCAAGATATTTTCTTTTTTATTCATTCGTTCATTCACTATTTTGTTCATCCAGCAGACTTTTGTGTGCCAGCTTCTGTGCTAGAAATGTTTAATTATGCTTCAGTAAATAAATTTATTAAGTAAATAAATAAGTATGAACTTATTTTATTCCCCAAGTGAAACTGGACTGTATGATTTCAATTCTTTTAAGTTTGTTGAGGTTTGCTATAAGCCCAGGGTATGGTCTATCTTGGTGTATGATCTATGGTGCTTGCAAAGGATATGTAGTGTGCTCTTGTTGGGTGGAGTGTTCTATAGATGTTGATCAGATCCTGCTGGCTGACAGTGTTGTTTATTTCCTCTATATCCTTTCTGATTTTCTGTCTAGTTCTATTGATTCTTGAGAGAATAGTTGGTGTCCAATTATAATTGTGTATTTCTTTATCCTTTCAACTCTATCAGTTTTTTTGTATTAATAGACTTTTTTAAGAACAGTTTTAGATGTACAGAAAAAGTGAGTATATAGACCCTACCTCCATTTTCCCTATTATTAACATCTTACAGGACTTCCCTGGTTGTCCAGTGGCTAAGACTCCACGCTCCCAATGCAGGGGTCCCGGGTTCGATCCCTGGTCAAGGAACTAGATCCCACATACTGCAACTAAGAGTTTGCATGCTGCAACTAAAGACCCCACATGCCACACTAAAGACCCTGCATGCCACAACTGAAGACCCCACATACCGCAACTAAAGATTTTGCATGCCGCAACTAAAAGATCCCGCATGCCGCAACTAAAACAGATCTCATGTGCTGCAACTAAAAGATCCTGCATGCCTCAACTAAAGATCCCACGTACTGCGCCTAAAAGATCCCGCATGCCGCAACTAAAAGACCCCACATGCCGCAACTAAAAAAGATCTCGCATGCTGCAACTAAAAGATCCCCATGCCGCAACCGAAAAAGATCTTGCAAGCTGCAACTAAAAGATCCTGCATGCTGCAGTGAAGATCCCATGTGCTGCAACTAGGACCTGGCGCAGCCAAATAAATAAATAGATAGATAGATAAAATATTAAAAAAAAATCCAACTACAGAAAAAAATCTTACATGAATACGATGCATTTGTTATAATCAATGAACCAATATTGGTATATTATTACTAAATAAAGTCCACAGGTTAAATGAATAAACTAATGTCTTTTTCTGTTCCAGAATTCTATCCAGGATGCCACATTACATTTAGCCATGATGTTTCATTAAGTTCCTCTTGGTTGTGATGTTTTCTCAGACTCTCCTTGTCTTTGATGATCTTAACAGTTTTGAGGAGTATAGTCAGGCATATTGTAGGATGGACCTCTATTAGAATTTGTCTGATGTTTTTCTCATGACTAGGCTGGGGTTATAGGTTTCTGGAGGAAAACCACAGAGTTAAAAATGCCATTTTCATCTCATCATATGACCTTGATCACTTTGCTGAGATAGACTTTGTCAGGTTTCTGTACTGTAAAGTTATCTCCACCCCCTACCCCCACCCCCCACCAGACTTTGTCAGGTTTCTGTACTGTAAAGTTATCTCCACCCCCTACCCCCCCCCCCCACCGCCCACCTCCCACCCTGCACCATCGTACTGTCCTCTTTGGAAGGAAGTCACTTTGCAGCCCACACTTAAGGAGTTATACTCCCCTCCTTTAGAGTAGAGTATCTACATAATTTATTTGGAATTCTTCTACTTATGAAAATTGTCCCTTCTCTTCCCTTACCTCTCTCTATTTATTAACTTATTCAATCATTTATTTATATCAGAATGGACTCATGGATATTTATTTTATACTTTGGATTATAATCTAATACTACTTTATACTGTTGTTAAATTGTTCCCACTTTGGTCACTGGGAGCTCTTTCATTTGGCTCCTATGTCCCTTTGACATGCCCCCATCAATGCGTGGGTTTTTTTTCTTTTTTGGGCACTTCCTTACTTTCTGCACTATAAGATGCTCCAGGCTTATCTTGTATATTTCCTGCTTCTGTCATTGAAACAGCCATTTCTCCAGGGAACCCTGATTCCTTTTAATAGAGCTTGTTCTGGCTCGGGGCAAAAGCTAGATTGGTGTTGCCAGTTGTGGTGTTAATGGCAAAAGTGACCTCAGTTCTTCATTTCTCCCTGCTTTGCTGTGTGATCTTGCATCTCCTACCACTAAAGAGGTTGTTATTGGCTGAATTATGTCCCCTCAAATTCATGTGTTGAAGTCCTAACCCAGCTCTCTATAATGGATTAAAGATTATTCAGCAAATATTCAATCTCTTTCCTCTTCCTCTGGGAGCAGAATATATTTTCCTGCCCCATTGACTTTGGGCTTGGCCATCTGACTTGTTTTGGCCAACAGAAAATGAACAGACATGATGTGGTATGAGCAGAAGCTCCCAGCATACTTGCACAGTTGGGTTTGGCCTCTCGTTTACTTGCCATTTGTCATAAGAAGAACAGGTCCCTGATAGCTGATGTTTCAAGGAGAACATGGAGAAAGGGGAATAGATGTGAGCCTACAGAAGCCTGGAAGCAAACCTACCGCCTGCAGACAGACACATAAACAAGAAAAACAAATGCTTGTTCTTATAACCTGTGAATTTAAGGGTGGCTTGTTTTGCAGCATTATCATGGCAATAGTTGACTGTTACACCTCTCTATGGGGGAGTCATCTAGCCCAAGAAGGATATTTCTAGGCACTAGTGATAGAGTGAGCAATGGCCCATAGACTGGGAAGCCACCCACGGTACAGGGTGGTACAGTTCCAGCAAAGGGGCCTGGCAGGAATGGGCCAAGGGATTCAGATTCCTGGAGGATTCATTTCATGGCTTGACTCTGGCTTAAGGAGCTGGAAGAGATAGAAGCCAGTGGCATTTTTTTAGTTCCGTTCTACCAGACTGCGGAAAGATCTTCTAACTGCCACTGCCCAGTTCTCAGCTCATGAGGAAGAAGTTTGTTCTAAAACTTCAGAGTTGCTGCTACTCCTCTTCCACCAAATGGAGCACCTGAGAAGCTACAATGTTTCCCTCTGCTCTCAAGGTCCCTTCTGACCCAGACCCACAAGTTTGGACAGTATTAACGTCTTTGCTGGAGGTAGAAAGTTCCTGCAGGGAATCAGGAGGATGGGTGATCATTACTGTGTTCTCGGCTGCTCAGAAAACAATTCTTGGCAGTAGGACAGTCCTCGCTAATCTGATCATACCAGGTCTCCTCCTAAGTTAGGACTTTGCACCTGCTGTTCCCTCTGCCTGGAATGCTCTCCCCCAGCAATCTGCATGGTTTACATCACTACCATCTTCAGGCCTTTTCTCATACATCACCTTCTACCTGAGACCTTCCCTGGGTACTCAAACTGAAAGTGCAACATCCTGTAGCCTCAACACTTCCTGTTCCCTTTCCCTGTTATATTTCTTTTGCTTGTCACCATTTACTATATGTTTTGTTATTACCTATCACTCCTGTCTCTCCTGAAATGAGAACTCCATGGAGACTGACATTTTTTTTTTAAATGGATGTATCCCCATTGACTGGGCACATAGTAGGTGGTCATTAAATATTATAAAATGCATGCATTGTTTATTGACCATCACCTGGCCATTTGTTACTGGTTGAGAGGCATCAGAGGGCACCTGGGCCCATCTGAGCAGGTGCATTTCCCACCTGGGGTTGGAGGAATACCAAATGCCTAATCTGTAAGAGGCCCAGGCATTTGGCACTTGTAGGCTTGTCTACTAGGGTGATTATTCCCTAAGAGCTTGGACATAAAAGCTCTCAAGACCGGCTTCTGAGGGTTCCACTCTGAAATTGGACCCATGATAAATGAAATTATAGACAAGTAAAGCAAACTTAAAGGTACAGAGTAAGACAAAAGGCTGGGATTGAAGCATGAGATGGGAGGATGGAGAGGGATATATGATGGAAACAGAGGCACAATGCACTGGGAGATGGAACCCTGGCCTGGGGACCGATCTCCATGCCTGGCACACTAAATAAGTGACTCTTCCCTTTAACTTCCTGGCTTGGTCTCTGAACTCACTAGTGGCTTTCAGACCACAGTTTGGCTTCCCATCAGGTTCATTTATCATCATGAGGATATTGGCTTGTGTGATAGTTAAATTATAGTTCCCATTAAAATGAGCACATTGGCTTTGGGCTTATGATCTTCATGTCCTAGTGAGTTAGGCCATCTGTGTCAGCTTATATGAGACTGTGGAACACTGTGGAACACCGACCAGACCCTTTTTCTGGACTTGTAATACTGAGGACCTGCCCCTTGGCTGGGGGCAAGTTCATTGAGCAAATAATACCTCATTGAGCCTTTTGGGGCACAGCCAGCCAGATATTTCATTGTGTCCCCTTTTACTTTTTACTAGTCTCTCTCAAAATCCCACACATTTGGTCAGTTAGGGAAAATGTCCTTGAGGTAGAGGGCTTCCAAAATAAAACCCTTGTGTTATATCTGTGGTGAGAGGGGGAACTGTTAGCTTATGCTGTTTCAGATTAGATAACTGACACAGGCTTGCAGTGTGGTGACTCGCCTATGTGATAGACACTGAAAGCTGCCTGCCTGATATCCATTGCTTCCTTCTGCTGCCAGAATCGTGATTTTGTTCAGAACAGCAGTGTTTCCACCGGGAGGCAATGATCCACGTTGCCCTAAAGCAGGGTCGACAAACTTTTCGACAAATTTTTTTTTTTTTTAATTTAGGCTTTGTGGGCCAAGAGATAACTTTCATACAGTACACCTGTCATGAAATATTCTCCTGACTTTTTTTTCTCCAACCATTTAAAAATGTATAAACCCATTCTTAGTTCATAGGCTGTACAAAGTCAGGTGATGGGCTAAATTTGGCCCACTTTGCAGACCTCTGCTCTAAACCAATCACTCCATCTTGTTTTTTATTTTACCAGTCTCCCTTGCAGGGTGGGCATGGCACCCATTTCTGGCCCTTAAGACCTAAGTGGAGGTGTGCTGGGGAAGGGTGGTTTGGGGCAAACTTTATTATCTTGATAAAAGAGGCAGATTCCATAGCCCAGACCCTTCTCCGTTTTTCTCCCCCTTGAATATGAATGTGAGTTATGGTGCTATTGGTCATGGTGAAGCAACAAGGAGGATAAAAACCAACACACCAAAGACTATGAAGCAAATACAGAAAGAGCTTGTGTGTGTGACTTACACTTCCAGAAACTACCTACTTCATAAATTGTCAGGTGAGAAAAATAATGACCAATGTTTAAGCAGCTTCCTTATTACTTGCAGCTGCATTTTTAACTGACCAGTGTGCTAGAGATGTCCTTCATTATGTGCTCCACCCCTCCCCCATCTAGGAGAATTACTTTACCCACAGACACCGGTACCCAGACGGCTGTGTTTTGTATCACATGCTCCATCTCATTCCCATCTGCCTGCTCAGCTGTTCAGACCTGACCTCAAATTAGTCAATCCATAGGCTGGCTAGTGAACCATGATCTTTGTGGCTGGTCTCAGGAATGAGAGCTGAGACTCCTATGGTTTCTGGCAGGACAGAAAAAGGTGGATGCAAACAGCATGATGGAGTCAGATGAATGGCGAACTCCTGGAAGGAACGTCCACAAATGTCATGGGTGAGGTACTCCTCCAACGCATCCTTCCCTCCTGCTCCTGGCTCTAAAAGCCCCAGTTCCTGGCCCCAGTTCCTGGATTTCTTCTTGGTTCCAAATTCACCCTGGAATTCCTGCTTCATTCTCCAGACAAGAGCAGTTTGAGAATGTAGGCCGGGGTCTTGTTCAGCACTCCCTTCGTTTCCCTGCTTCCACCAAGGGGTGGATGGGGGAAGGGAAGAAACGCCAGCCCAGACCTGTAGGAGAGCTGAGTGCAGCCCCACTTCCCAAAGGTACCACCCCCAGCACCACCTGGGTCCACTGGGCTCCCCAGAGAGCTATTCTGAGCTGAGAGGCTATGGGACGGATTTAGCCTTTACAAGCATCTGGTTTTGTGCTTCGCTGAACCACAAGAAGAAGAAAAAAAAGGAAATTCTTTTCCAAGTGGACAGTGAACATGTAACCTCCTGGGGGTATGACAGGATGGGAATAGAAACAGGGTCAGGAGGGCACTGAGGAGTCAGGGATCTGACAGGTCACCAAGGTCCCAGACCTTTCCCCAGGACCTGTCAGTGCCTGGAGCAGGAGGGACTAAGGGACTAGCTTGTAGTGGTGGTAGTGGTGGTAATGGTGGTGAGGGGCCTGCAGGGGAGAGTGGGGCTCCAGGTGGGAGGGGTGGGTGGGCTGCAGGGCACCTGGAGCAGGAGGACTTCTTTCTGCAGAAGTCTAGGGTGTAGCTGGCTCTCTGGCTGGGGAAGAATACAGGCTCTAGCCCCTTGAGGACTCGTGGAACCAGCTGGGGGGAGGGTCTTGCAAAGATGGTGATGTCAGCCAGCTATCAGGTTGGCACTGGGGCAGTGTCCCAGGCAAGGGTAATGGGGCAACTCCTTCAGTCTAGGATTTAATGAACACTTATACCTAGTCTTGAGCAGCCCTGGGTCAGACAGTCCACTTCCTCATAGTGGATGAAGACATGGATTCTATCAGTGGACTCTAAGCCAGGATGAGCTTGGTGTGAGCTACTGGAGAGGCTGAGGGCTACTCAGGGCTTAATTCTGAACAGGGGGTCTGGGAAGAAGGTCTTGGGGAGATAATGGCAAGTGGAGAGGGCGGGCAGGCTCAGGGCCTCTGGGAGCCTGAAGCCTCAGCATCAGTGGCCTTGTCATGCCTGCATGGAGTAGAGGACATGGCTTTGCATGAGGCTGGTAGACTTGTATTTGAGGTGTCTGGGGTCATCCAGGGGAGGGTGAGCACACATTTAGAGCTAGAGTAAACCCTTGGGATCCATTTATATACAAGTGGTCATTTAGATGATTTGGAGTGGATGAGATTGGGTAGCAAGTTGAGATAAGAAAAAAAAAAACCCTGGGGGACACTTAAGGGCATAGAGAGGCACCTTCACAGGAAGGGGAGAGAGAGAGAGAGAGAGAGAGGGTGAGAGAGAGAGAGTATGTGGTCAGGGGACCGGAAGATCCCAGGGGTGTGGTTCAGGCTGGGAGAGGAATATTTCAGGAAGCAGGGAGCAGCCACCAGTGTGGACTATGGCAGAGATGGGGGTGGGGAGGAGACTGGGGAAGTGAAAGGTCCCAGGTGACTCGCAAAAGCAGCCCTGGGGGATGCTGGGACAGAGGTCCTGGAAAGCGTGTGGGAAGCAAGTAAGATGGGTAGCAAGAGCCCAGCTGGAGAGGGAGGGTAGACTGGAGCTGGGGCCTTGGGAGGGAAGTGGGAATGCAGCTTTCTAAGGAATTGCGTGTGTGTGTGTTGGGTGGGGGGGTGGAAATTGGGCAAATACCAGTGCCCTTGGAGGCTTGCTTCTGTTTCTGTCACATTTCACAAGACCATCCTCCTTCCCACTCACAGAATCCTTCAGGCTTCACTCAATCCCTTGAGGATTATGTAAAGGAACTCCTAGTCCCATTTTGATGGGTACTGAGAGTCTTCCCCGCTCCCCCAGTCCCCTTGACATTTCACAGGGGCCTCCTGCAGTCTAGGGCCCCATTTTTTATATGCACCTCAGGGACAGTCTCTTTAATCAGTTGTATGGGCTGGGCTGGGGTACCTGAGGACCTTCTCCCAGATGTCCCAGAATCACTTGCAAGAGGCTACCTCCTCTAGAAGGGCTGTTGCTATTCCCTCCATTCCTCTTGGCCACTCCAGGACTCTTTGCCATGTCCTGAGAACAAGGTCAGCAGCTCAGTGCTTTACTGATGATTAGAACTGGGATGCTGGATGCCTCTGCTGTGGCACAGCCTCTCTGGGGCTCTGTAGCCCCATCTCCCTCTCCTGAAGGCTCCTTCCCTGGTGTGGAGGGCACAGGAGGAGGTAGCTGTGTGCAGAGAGTCTTGTGTGCAGGAGACATGAGCTGAGGCTTAAAGGTCAGATATGTTTTGCTGATTGATCATCAAGCCTAGAGAAAGTACTGGGCAAGCTGCTGACCCCACCTGCCTCTACACCCACTGTTATCCAGGACAGGGAGGCCCCCTAAAATCCTTCTGATGAAGGCTCCCTCCCTACATTTCTCCCTTGTCCTCACTGTCGACCTCCTGTGGGCTCAGCTGCCCTGGCATGTGGGAACCCTCTTAGAGACCCTCCCCTGCTGTTGAACCCCTGCTGGGGAGCCCAGAGTTCAATCCTCTGACACTAGGGTCTGCCTCCTTGCTGAACTTTGCTTTGACGGATGGCCCCCACCTCTGTGAGAAGACTGTGGGGGCTGTGCCCAGTGTCCCCAGCTTTAGGGCAGCCAGTGTGCTGCAAGATGGGGCCCTCTTTGGGGTGTGCAACATGATCCCAGTACCTGCTTTTAACTGCCCCTCCTGTGCCTTGTGGGGGTTACCAGGCCTGAAAGTCCAGTATCTGCTGTAGACCCACAGTGTGAAATTTCTGCTCCCAAGCCCAGGTATTGGCTGTCTTTTTACCTTGTAATATTGGGATGAGGGGTCTGAAATTGTGGTGACCTTTTAAACAGACTACCTCCCTACTACAGAATGGAAGCTTTTGGCTCAAAATACTGGTTCATGTTGGCCCCAGCAGTTGGTTCTTCCAGTTTCAGAACACCACCACTCCAGACAGCCCAGGATATTATCTAACCAGCTCTCCTTCCAAGGGTCCATTGGGCTACAGTCATCATTCCCATGCTGGTTGGGTGTATGTGGTTGATATTATCTAGCTGAAGACTGAACTACCTGTAGTCTCTTGGGAACATGACAAGTGTTGGACATTTTACTCAAAGCCAATAAGCATGGTTCCTAGGTAGGTGTTCTCTCACCATGTATACCTGTCTACTTGGGCTTGTACATTTTTTCATGTAAAGTAATGTTTCACCCATTTAACTGATGGCTACCTTCCAGACTGAGGCCCTCAGAGCATCACAGATACATCTGGTGAGACTGAAAAAGCGAAACTTTGTGCTTATAATTACTGTTTGTTCCCAAGACTAATCATGTGAGTTTTAAAAGCCAACAAAATGCCCGAATCTTTTGGTTATGCTGAAAGTCCCAAAGGACAGCAGCCATCAGTTAAAGAGACAGGTTGAAACTAGAAAGGTGAACACAGACCCAATTTATCCTCTTGTGGGCCTTTAGTGCTTGAAGGATTTTAGAATAACAAAAAGTAGTTCTTTATGGGTTGTAAGCTGAAGATGAACAGTTTGCACAGTTTGGACAAAATAGAAGTACTCTGACCAATAAATATGTCTAAAAATGACAAAGTTCTCCCCATTTGATGGTTCCAGAGCCCAGCAAGAAGTGATGGGCACAGGCACAAGGAGCTATATACAGTGTAAACAGTAAGGCCTTTGGGGAGACAAAGCGAGGGGCAGGGCGGAGCCTCAGTAGGGCAAAGTGGGCCCACACGTTAATACAACAGGCTTGTAGGACAGTCATCCAATCTGCCACCAAAGCTTGTGGGTGGCAATGGCAGGCCACTGGATTCCTCCAGTCTGCAGTAAGGATAAATTGTGTCCATTGAGAAGCTTTGGCCCCACTGACTTTTTCTGGAGGGGAGGCATTGGGGGCAGCCAGGCAGGGCCTCTGTGCCCTTTCCTCCCCAAGAGGATGGACAGGGCTGCCTGGCCATACTTGGGGCCATCTACCCAGGGTTCAAGGCATGGATGGGGCAGTGTTTCTCAAACAGGGTTTGGAAACAAATGGCCCCAAGGAGCCCTCAGCCTCTCCCTTGAAAGGAGGAGCTGGGGGCTTCTGTGTCCAGGAGGGGGAGCCCATAACTTTCTGCCCTTCAAGGGCTTCACCCACACCTCAGTTCCTCGGGGATTCTGGAGAGCAGTCACCCTGATCAATTTCTGGGTCCTTGATTCTCACCGGCCTCTTGAACAAAGCCAACCTCCATCTCCACACCCTTCTCCCACCCCCAGCACACTCCTCGGCCTAACTCAGGGGTCCTTAAATATCAGTCTCACGGAGAAGGCTAGAGTTTGCCAATTCGTAGGCCTGGCAGGTGGTGCCCTCAGCTGCCTCACTGCGGATGCCTAAGCACACAGCTTCCACCTCCAAGTGCAGGGCGCACGCAGCCTCTCTGGTGTGCTTCTTTTGCGACAGGCTGGAGACCCTGGCATGCAGCGGGGTGGTGGGTTTCCGGAATGGCCCGAGAAGCCTCCACTTGCGAAAGGCGCAGGGCGGCTTTCGACGGCCGATGACCGGAGCCGGCGCCTTGCGTGTGCCTGGGGAGCGGGGGGCTGAGGGCGCGGTGAGGGCCAGCAGGGCCCCGGAGGGTGCGGTGCCTGGGCCAGGAGTGTAGTCAGGGCGCGGGCCACCATTCGAGGCTTGCCAGTGGTGACCGTAGATGCTCCAGAGGGGGCGGTGGTGCTGGCGACTGCGATGGCATTGGCAGCGCAGGAGGCGGAGGAAGGCCCGCTTGAACTCCCGGCTGGAGCAAGGGTAGATGAGCGGGTTCACGCAACTGTTGAAGTAGCCCAGCCAGAAGATAACCTTGAAGACGCCCTCTGAGGGCTTCAGCTGTGGGAACAGGGAGCCTGTGGGAAGCAGAGACCCAGGCTGGTTAGATGCTCAGGGAGAGGGAGTCCCAGGCAGCGCCTGGTGCAAAGGGGCCACCCTCTCTGCACTACTCCCCTTCCCCCCACCCCTTTCAGGGGCCCTGGCCATTCATCAACCAGTGGCTCTCAGGATATCTCTCCTCAATGAGTCCCTGATATAATTCGAGGGTGTCCATGAACTTGAATGAGAAAAAATAGTCATCTTCAGCTTTACTCACATTTCCCTGAAACTGAGCATTTCCAGCGAGTTAAGCAACAAACCTGAGTAGAATTAGACAAAACGATATGAAATCACTGTTTTGTAGCTCAAAACTGGTGCAATATTGGCAGTTTACCCCCTAATATTAGCAGTTGCTACAGATATTTTGGAATATTGTCTATGCTTCTCGCTATTTGGAAATGTCAGTCACTAGAACATGCCACTAGATCTTGTTATTTAAAGCCTTCACGTGGAAACACACTGGAGACTAAATCACAGATTTCAATTAAATGAAGTCGATTTCACCTGCAATCCTTTGTATTTTATTTTTTGCATTTGAAAGAGTAACTCTGAGAAAGGCTCCATACACTTTGCCAGATGCCCAAGTAGTCCCTAGCATAAAAAGGGTAAGAACTCCTGAATTAAATGTTGACCAAGGCTTGCCCTGAGCCAGGCACTGTGCTGGGCTGTCATCAAACACCTGAGGCCTTGCTCTCCCGGTAGCAATGTGGATCACATATCATGGGAGTGCAGGTGGGATGATGGTGGTGCTCAGTATATTGGGGTGGGGGGCTTCCAGGGTCTCAGGATGGACAGGAGCCAGGCAGGATGAGGAAGGGCAGAGGGTATCAGGAGTGAAAGGGACAGGTGGGCAAGAGGATAACAAGTTTGGGGCATGGGAATGTCCTGTAGGATATGCTCAGAAAACTTCATTTGAGACAAATGGTGAAGGGCCTTAAATGCTGGGAAGTTTGGCTTTTATTTTGTGGGTAGTTAGGAGCCATGGATATTTTTGAGCAGGCAAGAGATAGAACCTAGAATTAAGCCTCAATAAACACAATGCCCATGAGCTGTCAGAATGCAGGATAGTGGGGCTGTCCCAGTGGAAGTGGGAAGTGGTCAGGAAGGCTTCTGGGATGGCTTTGAAAGGGAGCAGAGTGCCAGGCAGGAGGAGGTGGGGGCACTGGGGTCTGAGCTGTGCCAGGAAGACCCTCCTCCCTGCATACCTTTCCCCTGTCTTCCCCACCATAGCCCTCAAGGAGTCATGTCTCCAAAGGCACCTAACAAAATGCAAAGACATCATCCAGGAAGCAGAGGCCACTTTGTCACCCTCACTATCCTCAACATCAGCAGGGGTCGGGGGTAGGCGGCAGAAGCGTCCCATCCCAGGCAAAAGCTTCAGGTGTCTGCCAGGCTGAGCAGACCAGGGGTAGTGGTCCTTGACAAATCATGGTCCTTGACAAAGCAAGACCTGCTTTCTTTTCTCCTTGCCCTCAAAGAAATAAGAGCAGTGTCCCCTACTGAGGGAGCAGAGGCACCATGCCCCCCTCTTTGACCTGGGGGCCCTTGCATATCACCCACCTCCCACCCAGTGGGATTCCTAATGCTAAGAGACACTGTGGAGGAAGAGGAGTGTCAGGCAGTATTGCGTGGCACAGCATTTTCAAACCCTGGTCACGCAGCCTTGAGCAAGTTGTTTGGCCGTCTAAGTCTCACTCTTCTTTTCTGTGGGATACACACAACAATTTCTCTGAAGGGATTTTGTGACAATTCATAAATTTCAGGGCACAAGACTTCGCAGTTTTGTAGTAAATACTGGAGTCTGTTCACTGCCCCTTTCCCTCCTTCTGTGGCTTTTGAGAGAGGAGACCTCAGCCCTGGGAAGGGACCCCGTTCCCAGCTCTGGAGAGTGGCCAGAAACAGTAGCCGAGATCTGGTGGGTTTGGGGGAGGCTGGGGCAACACTCGGAATGTAAGGAGATAATTTCCCTTGGGAGAAGAATTGGGCAGTTGTCCCTGGAATGTGGGGGCCACCAGTGTTGACCTTAGCCTCTTTCCCTACTTCTGTGGCTTTTGAGAGAGGAGACCTCAGCCCTGGGAAGGGACCCCGTTCCCAGCTCTGGAGAGTGGCCAGAAACAGTAGCCGAGATCTGGTGGGTTTGGGGGAGGCTGGGGCATCAATCAGAATGTAAGGAGATAATTTCCCTTGGGAGAAGAATTGGGCAGTTGTCCCTGGAATGTGGGGGCCACCAGTGTTGACCTTAGCCTCCAGGAAGGCAGCCTTCTGAACAGCATCCCTTAACGGCTGCAAAATAAGACAGAGTGCTGAAAATAACTTTCTGACTCAGGCTAGAATTGTTTTATATTTAGCCCAGGATGACAAATCAGGGGACTATGCTTTAAGCAGTAAGCCAAAAGCCAGCCAAAGGGCTTTGTTATTGGTGTGGTTTTGATTCGGATTGGTGGGCAACATGGCATATAGTAGTGTGGCCTGGGCCTTGTTTTAAGCATTAAAATTCTAATTCATGCTCAACCAACCTATGCAGAAGCCTGCTGCCAGCTGGGAATTCCTTACACACAAAGGAGCTGGGATACAAACTCAGCCTTTCAGCCCCAGGTTTTTCCTACTGTGTCCTGCTGAGGGTTCTGTCTTACTTTGGGGTCTCCCAGAAGCAGACCTGAGACAAGGATTCAAATGCAAGTTGTTAATTTGGAAGGTAAATGAAACACCAGTAGTGAAGTGTGATAAAAAGAGGGAAGAGAAGGAAGCCAATAAAAGGAGAGTTAACAAGTTAGTCACTCTCACTGGGAGCTCTGGGGGACTGGAGAACAGGATCAGTAAGGTGAAGGAGGTGGGGTGTCTATACTCCCATTACCATAAGCCAGTGTTTGGGTTGCTCCCTCAGGGTGTTAATTTTCCATACTTCCTGCTTGCTGTGTGGGTGGACAGTGAGGATTTTGCTGGTCAGAGAATGCTGCAGGCGAAGATATGGAGGCAGCTGCTGGGGCGGAAAGTGACCCATGTTCGGGGGGATGGGTGGGGCACTGACAGCAGCCGCCACAATTTTGTTTCATTGCTGTCTGCCCTCTGTGCACAGACATCTTGCCTGGAAAATACAGACATCTGTGCCTTGGGCTCCAGCTTTCACAGGCAGGAGCTCCTAAGAGATTTTTACTCTGTTCCTTTCACATATGGCAGTCCTGAGCCTCACACCTACTTCTGCCCAGAGAGCTGCAGTCTACCCCCTATGCCTCCTTGCACCCTGCCTCACTCTTTGCTGCCTGCCTGCCCCAACGTTCTCTCTTCTGCCCACAGCCTCTTTCAAGGATCTCTGGGTCGGGGGAGAGGGGCTTGTGGGAACTTCCCTCCCCTTTGCCATGGACGAGGTGGGTAACTGTCCTGAGACTCCCGAGGGTGCTCACTGGCATTATCCCTGCAGCACTGCCCTGTTCTCAGGGCATCAGTGGACAAACCCCTTCTCAGCCACTCCCAACTTTCTCCTCCTCCAGCTACTCTGACTTATGGCCTCTTAGGTCGACCACTTGGTTTCACCTCTCTTGCCTTCACAGTCCTCTCCAGCTGCCCAGCACAAGCCTCTGCCAGCCCCGGAAGCCCAGCTACAGGAAAGCCTCAATGGGTACATGGGGTCTCTGAGGCAAGGCCTCTGTCTCCTAGTACCTGGCACTCCCCTCCTCTGTCCTGAGCTGGCTCCCTCTCCTACTCCCCACATTGTCCACAGCCATTCTTGCAGGCATAAAGCACAGCTGTGCTAACTCATCTTGGCAGTTGTCACTGGAAACAGGTGCTCATGGGACCCTCCTCTCTCAGCCTCCTGCCATCCAGGCGCCCAGCACCACCCCCTTGTTCTCCTTTCTCTTGCAATTCCTGCTTCTCTTTTGTCTTCATGTGCATCAGCTAACTCGCCACACTGACTGTTCACTTCCCTCTGGCCACAGCGGGCTCCCCAGTCTTGTCTCTGTGCTTTTGCACAGGATCATCCTGGACTGCCCTTCCTCCTTCCTCCACCTGGTAGCGCTGGCTCCAGTGGCACCTCATCCTGGGAGCTTTCATCACACCATCCCCTCCTGACCCAGCAGAGTTAGTTGTATTCCCCCCTCCCCTAGCACATCTATTCACTTCTCAATGCCAAGAACACTGTGGGTAACTACCAGTTTCCCATCTATCTGATCCTTAAATGGAGAGCTCCCCACACCATCCTTGGCACATCATAGGTGCTCCACATATTCTGACCCCTCTCTTTCTGTCACACTCTGCATCCCATCCATCACCAACTCCTGTTAGTCCTGAATCCCCCACTTTGCACCATCCCCTGTTACCACCCTGGTCCCAGCTACTATCATCATCTACCTACAGTGCCCTTCCAAGTGGGCTCTCTGTTCCTGCCCCTGTGCCCCCCATAGTACCCTGTTCTCCACATAGTACCTGGGGGGACTGTGTCCTTTTAAAACATAAGGCTGAGCAGTTCATTTCTTCACAAATCTATATTCCACTGCTGACTGCAGCTTTCTGTCCTCTCTCTTTTTCTCATCTGAACTTTGACCTGCCAGCCCCTTGGATTTCTCCTATCATCTCTGCTTAGCTGAGACTTCTCCTCACTTGCACCCCAGCCATTCTTTCCTCAGTCCTTCCATGTGCATGTCCTTCTGGATTTGGGTTGTATTTATCCAGCCAGAGCCTAACTCTGGAGAGATTCACCCATACTCTGAACATGTTTAGGGTCTCCAACCTCAGCTGTGTGTCCTGGCTTCCAGCAATCTTGCCATCCATCCTCAGCCCACTCCCCCCCCACCACCTATTCTTGCACCAGCTCCTTTGAGCCTTTACCCCTCTCCACAGGCTCTGCAGTCTGCCCCTTTCCCTTCTCTAAAGCAGTTGATCTCACTTCCTATTTCACAGGGAAAACAAGACAAAGAAGTTGGGCACTCACTCAAACCTTCTTCACCTGTCTTCCTCCTTGGTAAGAAAGTAGTCTCTCCTCCCACCCAAGGTTCGTGTCCCTACTTGTGTTGTAGAGCTCTCGACCCATCAGTCACTTGTGAGCTTGCCTCTGTCACAGCTGCACCCTCTTTGCTGGTTCTCTGGCTATGACTTCATTCCCTCCACGCTTTCTATCCACACATGCCATCTCCTCTTCCCCACCTGCTTTTCACTCCACTGCTTTGCCCCACTGCCCCACTCCACCCCAGCCCTCCCACATGCAGATACAGCTCTCATCCATCCTGGACACTTCTCATCTCACCCGGGGCTTCTGGGGCGCCATTCTCTTGGATTTTCTACTCCTTGTCAATTGCCTTTGCTCCTTCTTCCTCATGTCCCCACTGCTACGTGTAGGAGTGCCTTTATAAGAAAAGTCTTGTAATCTCTTCTCTTTGCATTCTCTTGGCAATTTCAGCCAGGCTCACTGACTTTTGGTTGGTAATGCCCACAGTTCTATCTCCAGCTCAGTTTGCTCTCCCAAATTCTAGACTCATAGATCCAAGACTCACTGCCTCCCAGACATTTCCACTTGGATGTCTACTGGCATCTCACACTTATCCTGCCTTCATAAAGCTTACATTTCATAGGGCAAGACCAGCAAAACATATAATAAACAAGGAAAATGCAGGCGTATCAGATAATAAAACATGCTAATAAAAAACAAAGCAGGGAAGGAAGACACCTATTGTGTATTTAGGTATGTGTGCATGTGGCTGGGGGTGGTGGTATAAACTGCTGAGAAGATGACGTTTGAGTAAAGAACTGAATGAGGCATGTGGACATTTTGGGGAAAAACATTCCAGGTAGAGGAAACAGCAAGTGCAAAGGGCCTGAGGTGGCCCTGGTATGTTTGCAGAACAATGACAAGGCTAGTGTGGATAGAATGGAGTGATTGAGTGCACAGCAGAAGGGGATGAGGTTGAAACTCAACCACTACCCTCCTCCCTGCGCCCTCCTACCCTGTCTGAGACACAGTCCCCTCTCGCCTTGAGTAATTCAGCAGCCTCCCGACTGTCTCTCGCGTGTACCCTTACAGCCTGAAATCTACCCTCAACTTGGCAGCTAGAACGATCCTTTAAAAATATTGGGTTGGGCAAAAGTTTTGTTCAGTTTTTTCCATAAGATGGCTCGAGTAGCGCTTAGTTGTCTTTAGCTTCATTCAAAACAACTTTGTTAGATTGTATCGTGACAGCTATCATATCAGTGTGCATTTAAAAACAAACATCAAAATTGGTGAATTTTTATGTAGCTATTTTAATATTGAAGATGGAAGAAAAAAAGCATCATTTACAGCGTATTATGCTTTATTATTTCAAGAAAGGTAAAAATGCAACTGAAACACAAAAAAAAGATGTGCAGTGTATGGAAAAGGTGCTGTGACTGATCGAACGTGTCAAAAGTGGTTTGTAAAGTTTCATGCTGGAGATTTCTTGCTGGACGATGCTCCATGGTCTGGTAGACCAGTTGAAGCTGACAGGGATCAAATCAAGGCATTAACTGAGAACCATCAACATCATACCACACGTGAGATAGCTGACATACTCAAAATATCCAAATCAAGTGTTGACAATCATTGACACAAGCTTGGTTATGTGAATCGCTTTGATGTTTGGGTTCCACAGAAGTTAAGTGAAAAAACCTTCTTGACTGTATTTCCACATGCGCAGTTCTACTTAAACGTAATGAAAAGTTTCTGTTTTTAAAACAAATTGTGACGGGCAATGAAAAGTGGATACTGTACAATAATGTGGAATGGAAGAGATGGTGGGGCAAGCGAAATGAACCACCACCAACCACACCAAAGGCCAGTCTTCATCCAAAGAAGATGATGTTGTGTATATGGTGGGGTTGGAAGGGAGTCCTCTATTATGAGCTCCTTCTGGAAAACGAAATGATTAATTCCAAGAAGTACTGCTCCCAATTAGACCAACTGAAAGCAGCACTCGACAAAAACCATCTGGAATTAGTCAACAGAAAATGCATAATCTTCCATCAGGATAATGCAAGGCCGCATGTTTCTTTGATGACCAGGCAAAAACTGTTACAGCTTGGGTGGGAAGTTCTGATCTATTGACCGTATTCACCAGACATTGCACCTTTGGATTTTCATTTTTTTCAGTCTTTACAAAATTCTCTTAATGGAAAAAATTTCAATTCCCTGGAAGACTGTAAAAGGAACAGTTCTTTGCTCAAAAAGATAAAATGTTTTGGAAAGATGGAATTATGAAGTTGTCTGAAAAATTTCAGAAGGTAGTGGAACAAAACAGTGACTATGTTGTTCAATAAAGTTCTGGATGAAAATAAAGATGTCTTTTATTTTTACTTTAAAACCGAAGGAACTTTTTGGCCAGCCCAATAGAAATAGATCATGTCACTCCTCAAGCTCAAAACACTCTAAGGGCTGCCATTCCCCCTCACAGCTCGACATGTGGTCCCCTGACCCCCTGACATCCTCTCCTACTCCACACCCCCTCCACCCCCGCTCTGTTCCAGCCACACTACCCTCCTTTTGCTTCTTGGACATGCCGGACACACTCCCTCCTTGGGCCTTTGCATTTGCTTTTCCCCAGAATCTTCTTCCCCCAGAAATCCACATGGCTCCCTGACCTCTCATCTAAAATTGCAGTGTGCCTGGAAACAACCCAAGGGCCCACCAACAGATGACTGGTTTAAGATGATGTGGTATATATAAACAATGGAATATTTTTTTTTTTTTTGGCGGTATGCGGGCCTCTCACTGTTGTGGCCTCTCCCGTTGCGGAGCACAGGCTGCGGACGTGCAGGCTCAGCGGCCGTGGCTCCCGGGCCCAGCCGCTCCGCGGCATATGGGATCTTCCCGGAACAGGGCACGAACCCGTGTCTCCTGCATCGGCAGGCGGACTCTCAACCATTGCGCCACCAGGGAAGCCCAACAATGGAATATTACTCAGCCATAAAAAGAATGAAATATTGCCACTTGCAGCAACATGGATGGACCTAGAGATTGTCATACTAAGTGAAGTAAGTCAGAGAAAGACCAATATTATATGACTTACATGTGGAATCTAAAAAATAATACAAATGAATCTATATACAAAACAGAAACAGACTCACAGACATAGAAAACAAACTTATAGTTACCAAAGGGGAGAGGGAGGGAGGGAGGGACAAATTAGGAGTGTGAGATTAACAGACACAAACTACTATACATAAAATAGATAAGCAACAATAATTTACTGTATAGCACATGGGACTGTATTCAGTATCTCATAATAATCTATAAAGGAAAATAATCTGAAAAAAACTGAATCACTTTGCTGTACAACTGAAAACAACACGATATTATAAATCAACTACAATAAAAAAAATTGCAGTGTCCCCCACCCCATACTCCCCATCTCCCTCAGCTGGCTCTATCTGTGGCCCTTATTACTTTCTCTTGTACTATTTTGAGTTATTCTTCATTTTGTCCTTTCTCCCTGCAGTAAGAGTCCATGGGGCAGGACTAGTGTCTGTTTTGCTTGATGCTGCACTCCCATTGCCCAGAAGACCTCATGAACACACTGAACACAGTAGGTGCTCAACACTTGCTGAGTTTGCTGAATGAGTCCCTCTTTTCTACGCTATATGTCACTATGTCTGGTACATTCAGTTTTCTCTCTAGTGGAGTCCCTCCCTTCACCTCATTCCTGAAGTCTTTGCTGACTCTGGCATCTCGTTTTGTTTACATGGCTGTGACAGCCCCCAGTGGTCCCTTGTCTCCTCTACTCTGCACACAGCTGCTGGAGACTTATTGTAAAAAAAAAAAGTTTCTCTCCTTTCCCCTCTGAAAACCGTTGGTGGCTTCTAATGGCTCTGAGGAATAAACCCAAATTTTCTTGTGTTGCATTCAAGTCTTTTTAGAATCCTAAGCTGTCTTCAGCTTACATCCCTCCCAAATTGGCCATACGAAGCCACAAGCATGTCTTCCCACAGAGGCTGGGCTCCTTCTGCCTTCCTGCGTGGCTCTAACTGCTCCCATGGTGCTTTCTGCTTCTGTCCACCCATCCCTCCAGCCCAGGTCAGGTGTCCTCCCCCACCAAGCCTGGGTTAGGTGCCCTTTTATGCATGCCTGCATCTTAGCAAATAAAATTTGTTACTGCTCTATCTACTCTCCTAGACTCTAGGTTTCTTGAGGACAGGGATGGGATTAATTATTCTTTTTATCCCAGCCTCTAACACACTTGCCTGATCCAGAGCAGGGGTCATAAAGTATCTGTTGAGTGAGTGAATAAGTGCTGTTTGCGTAGATGTAGGTAGCCTCTAAAGTGACGAGGAAGGAAATGGGAGCTCACGCTTGCTTTCTGAGTGTTCAGTACCTACCAGGCTGCATGCTGGGCCCTGTGTGTAGCACTTCTCATTTAATTCTCATGGCATTAGCATCCCACTTTGCAGAGATTCTAGTTATCTCCGGAGGGCAAGTGGCAGCATCAGGATTTGAACCTGCATCAGTCTAGCCCTAAAGTGCTTGGTCTTTCCTTGACATCATGCAAAGACAGAAAAAAGACTTCCCCTGGTCTTCCAGGGGTCCTGGGATCAGGATCCACAAAGACTCAATACCTTCCAGCAGCTGATCCACAAGCAGCATGCCCATCCCTACCTCTGGACTTTCGTACATTTGGCCTGGTCTGGAAGATGGCCCTCTTCCTTTCTCCATAGCAGGTCTTTCCAGTTTTTCAGACTTGGACATAGAACAACCTCTCCAGGAGCAGTTCTGTGATTAATTCTACTCCCGGAGTCTGCGGAGGTGAGAGTGGTTTCTGGAGTGTGTGTGCCTTTGAGCACTTCTTGATTCTGCCTCCACCAAGTGGCATTCATTGGCCTTCTCTATGGCCTTTAGGGTGGCCTGTGAGGGCTGCCACATTGAATTTGGCTCCTGTGCACGCATGCCCATCCAGAACACTCAGAAAGGCTGGGCTGTTGCCTGCTCGCTGCATCTCAGGAAACAGACCCCAGCCTCCTGGGAGGAGCCCCAGAAAGCCACTTGGCCATCTCCTTCCCCTTCTTCAAGTCTCTGCTCAAAAGTCACCTTTAAGGTTTGAAGTTGATGCTATTAGTGCCCCACCCAGGTGCCCCTGGTCCCCAGCTACTGTGAGTGTTGGCTGCTAATGGCTTATAGTTGGCTGCTAATGGAGAATTGCCCTTGACCAATGGGAGCTGCTTCAACTGGGAGATGACACCTTCCCACCAAGGTGGCAGCCCACAGGCAGTGATAGACTGAGCGGGGATGGAAAAGGCCAGACTCCTTGTCGCGATGTGGCACAATTCTCTGCTGTCGTTCTTGTTCCAGGGATCAGGCTGAGGCCAGACTTTGAGACCACATCCTAGGTTTAGCTCTTTTCTGACTTATCCTGCTTCCCTCCCTCCCAGGTACCTCTTGAGAGCTTCCCTCAATCCATCACTCGCATAAGAACTCCTGTCTCAGTCTCTACGTAGAGGGACGTGACCCAGGACACTCTTTGCATGGATGTGTCTTCAAGCTCCCTTGATTGGTCCTAAACCTATAATCCAGGGATTAGCTCTTGGTCACTGTTTCAACTCTTCCGCCCACTGCTGAGAAAGGCAGGGCATGAATTTGCATGTTTGCCCATTTCTCTCCACTCAACAGGCAGGCTAGAGCACAGAAGTGAACACATTGACCTACCTATGAGGAGAGGTGGTCAGGATATAGGTAGGAGATGACTGCAAACACAACTCTTGCCTGCTTCTCTCTGCTCCTTGGCCTTTTCTTGCATGTATCCATCAAGCTTGCTCCTACCTGCCTTCCCCTATTCCCTGTTTTGGGGTGACTTTGTCAGGAGTCTAACCTAATGTCCAGGGATGCTGAACATCCACTAGTCAGAAGAGGCAGGGCCTCTCCTGTGTCAGCAGTTTACCCCACTCTTTGGCATGTTGTCTGGGCTAGCCTGGCCTGCACACTGTTGGGGAAACTAAGGCAGGCTGAGATTGGCGGCAGAGGTCTGCAGCCTTATCACAGGCCAGTCCCCTCTCCTAAGTAAGAGCAATGTCCAGGCCCAGGAGACACTGCTGAGATGCTGGTTAAGGCTGAAACTGGCCAATCTGGCCAAGCCTCGCTGAGGAGTGACAGTGCTGAAGCCAAGGGGGGACTGTGTGATTAACAGCACTCTTTTGGCATCACTAGAAGGGAACTTGTTCTTGGCAGAATGTCAGAATTCACAGCCAGTCTTGTTCATAGCTTGCAGCCAACCATGAACTATTAGGCTGCACCCCAGCCTTTCCCCTTTCCCACCTCCTCCCTCACCAGTGACTTTTCTATCCACAAGCAGCCATTTTCTCTAGCCAGAAAGAAATAGAGGGGTTAAAAATACCATGTACCATATTCAGGTCTTTCTCTGCCAACAGGGCTAGCAGAGATGGAATCCCCAGTCCTAGACTCCCTTTCTCTCTCCTAGTTCTTTCAGCTGCTCACTCAGTGCTTCTGACTCTAAAACTCAATTGCACCATCCCCAAGAGAGGCTGGGAAGCAGCGGACCTCTTTGCAATATTTTAAAGTGTCGGCCTCTCTCATAAGGCACACTTGAGCTGAGACCTGAAGACCCTCTGAGGGAGTGAATCATGCATCTACCTGAAGAAAGAGAATTCCAGACAGAGGAGAGGGCATGTGCAAAGGCCCTGAGGCAGCAGGGTACCGCACAAGTTCAAGGACAGCCAAGAAGTTAGGACTGCTGGAACAGAGAAGGGGAGGGAGAGATGGTAAAGATAAGGCCATTTTGAAGGAGAGACAATCATAAAAGGCTGTCAGGAAGAGGTGACCTGAATAGGGTCCAGGTCTCAGATGGATTATAAAGACACAGTGTTGAGGATATTGTGGGGCTAGCTGTGCCAAGCTAAATCTCTTGAATTCCTTGCATTGCCAGTCTTCCATGGTGAGAGGTAACTGGTGGATCCTCTGGCTTGAGATAGACAAGGAATAGATCAGAAGTCCTTCTGTGCCCTGTGTTTACCTCAGGATCCTTGAGCTCTGTGGGGCTGGCCTAGAGCTACTGGTCTGGCCATGGACATCCTTCTGCAGCTGTGCGGATTGGCAGGGAGGGGTAGTTCCTAGAGCCACAGAAGCTGCCTGGTGGGGCCCAAGGCAGGGAGATGAGTCACAGACCTGTTCAGTGTCCTACACTGGACCCCACCCATCCCCCTTCAGCTCTTCTCTCTCTCTCTCCACCTTCCCTCTCGCCCCCTCTTTTCCACTCTTGTTGTCACTTCTTAACTCACTCCCTGATCTGTGGCCTTGGAGTGGTCACACCCCAAGCTCTGCGTGCCCAAGGCTGAAGTCCCTGCCAAATGGCCCTTGTGCTCGGCTGAACATGACACTGATCTGAACATGAACCTTTCAGTTCTCAGGCCACACTGAGAAATGGCTCATGGGTTGGAGCAGATCAGTGCTTTCGCCAGAGGAGAGAAGTTCCCAGACAGTGGTCACTCTGTCCAGGAGTCCCAGCACTGAGCTGCTGGGGCATTGCCCACTAGGTCCCAATGCTGGCTCTCAGGGGCCCAGGCCAATGTTCTGCTGGGTCACCATCTGCAAAGGAGGGCAGGCAAATCTTCTAGCATTCAAGGAGAACTTTTTGGTGGGCATATAGCTCATGAAGCAGGATGGGGCAGGGTTCAGGTGGGGTCAGAGGTGGGCTCAGGAACTCAGAGACTTTCCCATGAGGAGTGGGCTCAAGGGCTCTGGCGGTCTGGGAGGACCAAGCCACACAGGAAGTGGTCATGTCCTATGGCAACGCTCAGGGCCCTCATGACCAGGATCTGGGGCAGAAGCGAGCCTGGACCTGAGCCTGCGGGGGTGGGGGGAGGTAAGCAGGTGCTGAGGCATTTGGTGAGATTTAAAGCTTAAAGCATGGATGTCAACTGACCCTTAACCCTGGCTTCAGTTTGACCTCTGATCTCTGACCTAGGCAGGAAGTAACAAGGACTCTAGGGCCAAGGGTACCCATTGGCCAACCCCAAAATAGTGATGTCTGTAATGTGTGACAGATTTAAAAATCACTTTTAACATGGTACTAAAAAACCTATTGGCCCTCTTTGGAAAGATTGCTAGGAAATTGACTCTTCTTTTGGTAAAGGAGAGCATTGAGCAGCTCTCCTGATTTTGCTGTATGGACTCTATTTCAAGTGACCAAACAGCTAGTGGTGAATTCTTTTTAGAATTTTAGTCTACAAATGCAGAAGGAATGACAGAATTTGGATATCACCACTTTCAGTCCCAGTGATATAATGTGTCCAGGCCATGGTCAATGGCTGCTAAAACTAGCAGATGAAAAGCTGATGGAACATTTTATAATGAATGAATCAAGCTGACTGCATCTGAACCCCTGATCAATCTTAACATCACGAAAGAAAAGAAATCTTGTCCCAAACACTGAACTTGAATCTGATCAAGCCAGTTTACAGGAAGTACAGGGAACAAGGGGACACATTAAATGGCACTAATAGGGATGCAAACTCCAAAATGTGGGCAACTCCTTTTGGACAAACAATCTGGTTTCTTCACCAAATAAGCTGAAAAAGAAAAGGTGGGGGTAGGGGAATCTTATTAATCAAAGAAACTAAGGAGACAAATCAAGTGCATGCAATGTATGTACTTTTTTTTGGACCCTGATTCAAACAAATAAACTAAAATTTTATGAGACAATCAGCAACATTTGAACACTAAGATATTTGGTACTATTAAACAACTATTTTTTGTGTTATAATGGATTGTGGTTATTTTTTAAAAGTTCTTCTAGAAATATACATTGGAGAATTTACAGATGAACTGATATGGTGTCTGGGATTTTCTTCAAAATAATAAGCAGTGGTGGAAAGTGGGCAGGGTTTGAAATGAACGAAGATCAGCCTTGGGGTGATATTGTTGAAGCTGGGGCCATCACACCGTTCTGTCTACTTATGTGTTTGAAACTATCCATGATTTTTAAAAATGGAAAATAAAACCCCTAGCTCATTGCTTATTCATAATACTCAATAAATGTTAGCTGTTATGTTTAAAACCTTTTTTAGGTCACATAAATGGGGGTCACCCCCAATGCATTGCGAGTAAGGGAGGTCTCTGCTTACACAGAGGCTGCTATACTATGTGAAATAAGCCAGTCACAGAAGGACTGCATGATTCCACTTCCATGAGGTATCTAAAATAGTCAAATTCAAAGAAAGAGTGGAATGGTGGGTGCCAGGGGCTGAGGGGAGGGGGAAATGGGGAGTTGCTAATCAATAGGCATAAAGTTTTAGTTAAGCAAGATGAATAAATTCTACAGATCTGCTGTACAACCTTGTGCCTAGAGTTAACAATACTGCATGCTTAAAAATTTGTTAAAAGGGTAGATCTCATGTTGTGTTCTTACCACAGGAATAATAATAATAATAATAGTAAAGATAGAGGGCTGTGCTTTGTCAACCAGATCCTCGGCACAGAAGGATATGAAAAGGCCATGGGTTCTGCCACTTCTTCCTCCTATACACACACTGACCAAGCATCTACTATGACCAATCATCTACTACGTGCCAGGTGCCACAGAGGCACAGATAGGAGATGTAATGCCAGCCTCTTCTTCAGGCTTTTGGGCCAGGGAACAGTAATGCCATTCCTGAGAACTTGCTGCAGCGCACACCCTGCCTCTCTCCTTGAGTCTGTGGACCCTGCACCACCTCAGGGAGCCTGTGGAGATGGGTCCTTCAGCACTTGGCCAGCACTCTGGGACGCAGACGCTGAATCTGCCCTCCACACCTGGCTGCCAAAGTGTGCTTTCCAGCCTGGACACCAATTCCTCAGATGGCTCACAACCTCCTCCTGCCTCCTCCCACCTTCTCTCCCTCTCTCTCTCACATTAAGGCATAAGATACGGGCAGTCAAGTTTATAAAGTGTGTACATTTTAAAAGTATAGACTGATGACTTTACATATATATTCACCAATGTAGTCACTGCCTAGATCGAGTCACAGACAGGGAAACGGAGGTGTGGGGGATGACCCCTAGTCCCTCTCTGAGACCCTCAGGATTTTAGGTGCCCTGTGCTTGTGTCGCATTCTTTCCTGCCCAGCAACTTGGGCCCCAATGGCCCCACAGGTCAGCATACCTTGTCTGTATCTCCCTCTGCTGCAGCTCTGGCTTGACTAAAACACTTCAGGTGATAGATGGCTGTTCACGGCCACCTGTGCCAGTGTACTGCTGGGACCCTGGGCCCACTTCCTAAAGCTTTTGATATCCTCCAGGCTATTGGGGTTGCTCACTGGCCATATCACTGCTGTGGCTGGGGCTCCTGCTTCCACTTGGCTTTGTGTGTGGAGATGTGGGTGAAGGGCACCCTGGGTCTGCTCAACAACCCCAGGTTGTGGCCCTACTGGGCACCTTCATTTCCATGGCCTGTGGCCCTGGATGGCACACAGTGCTTTTTCTCAATCTTCCTACGTTTGCTGTTCCTCACACCTGGTGTGGGAACCAGGGCCTGCAAGGAGGGTGGTACCACCTTCTCCTGGCTGCCACCTTCTCTGCCTCCTTCTGGGTTCTTTCAAAGTGGGTACTCCCCAAGGCTCCTTCCCCAGCCCGTCTCTTCTTTTTGTCCATCCATCCTCTTTCTGGGAGACTGTACCCCACACTCCTGCTTCTGCAACCATATCCACCCCTTATCTAAGTTCCCAACATCCTCTTCCCCCAAGCACATACTGGCGCCTCCTACCAAAATATGCCATCCCCTTGGATTCCACATTCAACCCCAAAAGTTGCTGCTCAGAATGTTCCCTTTTCCTCCAAAGATGCCTCCCTCCTCCCAGGCCTGGCCCCAGAGCTCCTGGTGGGGGTTGCTCCTGGCCCCCCTTCTTCCTGCACAACCCTCAGGCCACTCCTGCTTGTACCACAGGCTCTGTCCTCCTGTTCTCTCTGCTGTCCTGCCCTCCAAGCCACATCATGGCAGATCAGAATATTCTGTTTCCCTGCTTGGCCTCTGTCCTGCTTGCTCATTATTACCAGGTTCCACTAAATTCAGCTCCATTGTGGCCCTGGGCTTTGTTCTAGACTTGGTGAGATGCCATGGGAGGCTGGGCACAGTGCAGACCAGCAGGAAGGGAGAGGCAAGATAGCCCCAGGGTTCCCACACGAGGTGTGAGGAGCAGCAGAGATGAGGGGTTGAGGAAGAGCAGTGTCTGCCAGCAAGGGCAGAGGCCATGGAGATTTAGGGATGACTTTTTGGAAGAGGGAGACGTGATCTCGACCTGAAAAAACAGTAGCCTTTTGCAGTGTTGATTGTAACAGCAAAAAATTAGAAAAACCGAACACTCAGCAGGAGACTGCATCAACACACCATGGCATACTTTCAAACAGAATACTATACTGTTGCTAAAATAACCAGAATGGATAAATCTCAAGGACAAAACATTGGGTGAAAAGGGCAAACTGAAGATGGATGTGCACAGCTGGTGCAATTTATATAAGTCCAAAGGACACACAAAACAATGCTATTTATTATTATGCATTCAGGTGTTTGTAGTAAGAGTATAAACATGTGTGTGGGAGTGATAAACACTAGATTTACCTCTGCGGAGAGAGGGAGAAAATGAGGAAGGGACAGGAGGAGGGAACTTAGTTGTGGCTGTTCTGTTTATCTGAAAAGAGAGAGAGGAAGTGATCTGAGGCAAATATGGTGAAATGTTATCATCTGTTCAATGTGGGTGATTACAGGTACATGGGAGGTCCTGGCTTGGGCAGGCTGGTTGCACCTGTGGGTGAAGTGACTCAGGGCAAAAGCAACCCCATAGATGCTGTTCCCTTTCTTCTCCCTGTGCTGACCGAGCCCCAAGGCTTCCAGGAGGGGCCTCAAGGCATGGGAGGAAGGTCCTGAGAACAGCTGCCCACCTCCCAGGACTACAGGAAAGCCTGTGAAAGAAATAACAAAGTTCTCCAGAAGTGCTAGGACTCTGTAAATTTAAGAAACTACGATGAACAATATTAACTTTCCATTTGATAAGATGCCCTTTCCCTTTCTTTCTCACCCCCACACACACCGTCCCCCCCCCTCAAGAGGAGATTTCAGAAATGAGAGCCCACAGCATTCACAGATACCAGCTGGGGAGGGCCTCCCAGGGAGGCCCAGCTTCCAAACTGAGAGAAAGCAGGTGGCTTCCGGTGTCTGCTGATGTTCACGTAGACTGGCCAGGGATTGCTGCCCATGAATGAATGTAGGCCCTGGTGGTGGAGGGAGGGAGATATGTAGACAAGCACATACACTGCTCACCACATACTACGGGAGCAGATGCCCGCACAGATTTCCACTGACCTTTTGTATTTAGAGGAGTTGGGAGTGTAAAACAAGCCCAGGGCTTGTAATGGCAGTGAAGAAGGGGGAAGGCCAGAAAAGTTAGAAGCTCATAAAACAAATTCTGCAAGCATGAAGAGCCTATTTGTGTCCCACAAAGCAGCATGCACACGTGTCTAAGAGACCAGGCAGTAAACCTTCCATGTTCAGGTGGAGAGTCACCCTCCACTGGGAAGGGCCATTCAAGTCTGGGTGCCAGGAAGGGATGGTCACAGGCTCAGGGAGGAAGAGAAGGGGCTGGTGGGAGAGGGGTCACTCACCCAGTGGCAGAACGAAGAAAAAGGGGAACCAGCAGAGCACGAAGACGCCCACGACGATGGCCAGCGTCTTGGCCGCCTTCTTCTCACGGGAGAACTTGAGCAGACGCACCGACAGTGAGCTGCGGAAGGTGTGGCCCTTGGCGCTGCGCATCCCACCGTGGGCTCCGTCTGAGCCAGTGCTTGCACCGCGACAGTGGATGCGCAGCACCACCTCTGAGGCCTTGCCCCGCTCGCGCTTGACTCCAGCCTCCAGGCTGCGCGTGGTGCTTCGCGCTACCACATACACGCGGCAGTACATGACCACAATGACGGCCATAGGCAGGTAGAAAGAGCACAGGGAGGAGAAAACAGCGTATCCCGCCTCCTCCGTGATGCCGCAGAAGCGCTCGTCCGGGGGCACCGGCTCCTTCCACCCCAGCAGCGGCCCCACAGACACCACAAGGGCTACAGCCCAGAGCAGCGCCAGGATGGCGGCCGCCTTGCGCTCGGTCATGATGGCTGGGTACTTGAGCGAGTGGCGCACGCCCACGTACCGGTCCACCGAGATTGTGCAGAGGCTGAGGATGGAGGCCGTGCAGCACAGCACATCCACGGCGGCCCACACGTCGCAGAAGGCCCGGCCGAAGGCCCAGAAGCCCAGAACCTCCATGGTGGCCGAGAAGGGGAGCACCGTGGCGCTCAGCAGCAGGTCGGCCACGGCCAGGTTCACAATGAAATAGTTTGTGACCGTCTGCAGGTGGCGGTTGCAGGCCACGGAGAGGATGACCATCAGGTTGCCCGCCACGGCCGTGAGGATGAAGGCGGCCAGGAAGACGCCCACGCCCACGCCCTGCGCACTCACCACCAGCCCCCCGACGGCCGCCGTGCCGTTCACCTCGCCGCCGGCGCCGGTGCCCCCCGGCTCCCCAGCGGAGCTCCGGTTGTCCTCGCCGTTGCCCGCGCCCACCACGCCGCCGCCGCTGCTACCGCCTGCGGTCACCCGCACGCCGTCCACCGCCCGGCCCTCGGAGGCGGCCGCGCCGCCCGCGCCACCCCCGCCACCGCCCGCGCTGGAGCTCCCGGCGCTGCTGTCGGAGCAGGGTCCCTCGAAACTGACGTTCAGGAGATAGCGGAAAGTCATCTCAACGTGCAGCCGTCGGGGGCCGGGCCTGGGCGCAGGACGAGCGACTGGTAGGGCTGGGGGCTCCGGCTCCAGACCCGCGCGCTGGTCCTGTAGGGGTCCTGCCTCAGCTCCTGTGACGTGGAGCACTGCTGCCCGCGAGCGGAGCGGGCGGCCGCGGAGTGGGACCGAAGAGCCGGGGCTGGCGACGCGCGCCTCTCTCGCAGCGTGCCCAGGCGAGCGGGCAAAGCGGCGGCTCGGGGCAGGGTCGTGCGAGCGGCGACCACTGAGGTGCTAGCTACTGGGCGCGGGGCCGGGACGGAGGGGAGGAAGGGCAGCGCCGGGGATGAAGAGGGGGCGCTGGCACCGAGGGACCCGGCACCACAGTTGCCGGAAGAAGGGGATCTGCGCTCTGGGCGAGCTGGCGTTCCGGGGTCCCAAGGGGCGGTGGCGCTGGCTCGCGCTCCGACCCCGCGGAAGCCACCCCCGCCGCGCCGCGGGTGCTCACGCCCGCCCTCTCCCCTCGCGGTCCGCTGCCTTCAACCTCCCGCACCCCCTACCCCGCCTCCTCCCTCTTACCACTCAGTTAAGTCTCCCTCCCGCCCTTTCCCCAGCGTCTCGGTCACTGCTGGTGCCCTTGGGCGCGCCGAGTGTAGAAGGTGCGATTCCCGGGTCCCCGGATTCCCGGCTCCGGCCGCCAGAGAGCAGCAAGTGCCTGGGATCTGCAGCCAGCTGACTGGACCACGCCATGCCGCGGCGGGTCTCCTCCAGGGAGAGCCCGGATGGATCTGCTGCACCTCCTTTCTTCTCTCAGGGGACTGGACAAAGGAGGGTCTCAAACACCTCTGTCCAGTACCGTGGTGTGGAGAACTCCAGAGGGTGTTGGAGGCTTTGCGGGCCTATGATGGGCGAAGGAACAAGAGACTACTTATATGGTTACAGCCTTCAGACCCAGCCCAGGACGCACTGGTCTGCATACACCAACTTCTGCACTGTTACTTTACTCCATATCGGATGTCGAAATAAAACTTCCCATTGCTACACTAAATAAGTGGCCTCGTTCTAGGGAGGGAGGGTTTAAGTGCTGGAGGGTGGGAAAGGCCACTTGGCGGGATGGTTAAAGGAGGTGGGGCAGACAGTCTGGCTCCAAATCTAGCCTCCGCCCTATGTTAGCTGTTTGACCTCTTTGTGTCTTAGTTTCTCATCTGTAAAATGAAGATAAGAGTAGTGTCTACCTACCGGCATGAAGACTGAATGAATTAATATCTGTTAGGGCCCCAGGGCAGTGCCTATATTTGTTAGCGGAGTGGGACTACGCAGGGCAGGATTTGAACAGGTAGGACAGAGGACAGAGGGAATGTGGAGCTGGTATGAACTCGGGCCACAGGTGGAGGGGTGTGTTTAAGGAGCCTCTTGTTGACTAACAAGACTGGGCAGGGAGAAACAAAAAGAGACCATTCCTTTGACCAACATAAAAATACTAACCAGGCTGCTGTCATGTGTCAAGCTATGTTGGACACTCTGGGTGGCAGGGGAGGGGGGAATTGCAGGGAGAATAATGCCACCAAGTAAGTGCAGGATGAGGAAGTCTTGAGCCATGCCAGGGAGATGAGGACCTGTTTACAGAGGTATCTGGGAGGGGGCAGAGAACTCATGGCCTCAGTGCCCACTAGCTGTGAATAACATCTCAGGATGTATGAGAGTCCTAGATGAGAAGGTGCTTTGGAGAAAAGAAGAAAAATGGGAGAAATAGGAAAGATGGGTAACCGCCCCCCCCATCCCCTCCCCAGCCTAGGAAGCCAAAGCTGTTATAGTCATAGCTTAGAAACAGCTCTTCCAAGGCCCTCAGCTTCCCATTACATCTTCCATCTTTTACTTGGGTCTTTGGGGGCTTACTGTGGAGAGTTGAAAGCAAGGTGCCTTATGAGGATTATTTGGCAGCTGATCAAAAGCAGAACTGTGGGTTTGGGCTTCCTCTCTGAAGGGGAGGGGCAGAGGGCTCTGGAAGGAGAGGCCAGGAGCTTCTCACATGGGAGTGTCAGATGGCAGGCTCTGTGTATGTGACTGGCTGCCATCTCACAGTGTAAGACAGGGATAACCCTCATGGAGTACATCTGATTCTGGGCTTGGTCAGTTTTCAAGAATGACTGGGAATAGGAGACAAAGTTAAATCTAAGCTGAGCCTGGGGTGGTAGGGGGCTACCTGACAGGTGTCACATAGAGATCTGTGCCTGATTCTGGTCTAGAGAACCAGCATAAGGCTGGCTGGAGGTACAGTTGCCAGCAGGGTGAGGAGAAATTGTGGGATAGTGTGCCTGGAAGGAGATGGGGCAGCTTTACCACATCTCAGATCTTGGTCTACAAGAGGGCTTTGGAGGTTCTAGAGCTCTAGGGGAAGAAACAGGGAAAGGCAGGAGGTGTGAAATTGTGAGCTTTCTCTACCAGTTTATTATGATCAAATCTGGGAAGGGATCAAATTGCTGGACCTGTGAGCCCTGGAGACCTGGCTGGCCCTTGGGTTCTTTGTGATCCAACAGTATGGCTTCTAGTTTAAGAAGGAAAACTAAGCACCTGTGTTTATCTCCTCTCCTTTATGAGATCCCTTTAGAGTGAGAGTAAAGAGAAAGAAAAGGTTTATCCCACGACTGAGAATTTAACTCCTAGGCTGGTAAACTGGGACTTTAGCCCTTAAAGAGGAGGGTTAAAGGAACCCTACAAGAGATCATGACAGGTTTGAGGAGATTTGAACTCTCATGGAAATGGTGCAGGTTGGTTGAATGGGAGAGAATGCAGGC
>NW_006799694.1:144218-189389 GCF_000442215.2 Lipotes vexillifer
CTGACAGATACTGTTTGTGGGGGCCCGCCAGTCAACCCACAGTTCCTTCCTACCCCACCAAGCCTGGACAGCTTTTATTCATTCATTCAACACAAATTAACTAAGCACTAGCTATATGCTAAGAACTTTTCCTGGCACTGGGGATATGATGTTGTATAAAGTAAAATCCCTGCCATCCTGGGGCTTATATTCAAATTGTAGAAAGTGCTATCCAGAAGAGTTAAGAGGAGATCTTTCCCATGGACAAAAAGGCTTCTTTGGGTTTGGTATCTGCGTCCTGGAGACTCTTTTCAATTAAATTCTCAAAGAAAATCCAAATGCAAAGGAACTGTTTTCCAATTCTTCTCTGCCTCAGAATAGCAGTGGAGGCTGAAAGGGTGTAAATTCATGTATGTCAGTAGAAAACTTGGCTAATGCTGCCACTTCCTGGGATCAGTTCCTATGAAAAACATAGACATCCTTTCTATTCTTCAGCTGCAAATGGATCTCTACCTCTGGCCTGACCTTTAAGCTTACAATGGCTTTGGCTACAAGCTGACCCACAACCCTGACTGACCCCAAACTTAAGCCTTCCAATTCCCCTAATAGTGCCATTCATCCTAGATGCCTACTATGGTCAACAGGGGTACTGGGTAAAGGGGTGAGGGCTCAGTGCTACCCTCTTCCACCATGAGGACAGTAGAGTTTGGTGCTAAAATAGAAGGGCAAGGGCCAATGAAATGAGGTAAGCTCTACATAGTATATTTTGGATACTTATTGTTAACATTTCTTTCTGAGCACCAATCAAATTGGAGTTCGAGTTTTGAGGGGGCATTCGTCTTCCAAATGATGCCACAACCTCTCAGTGGTTGTGGGTTACGGAGTATGTGGGGAAAAGATACTGTTGAGTATGTGGGGAAAAGATATTATTGAAAAGATAAGCAGAAAGGAGATATGTACTTGGTAATTCATCTTTGCAGCCTCATTCCTATGTCAACAGAAGCTACAGGGAACGAGAGGCCCGTTATTTGATTATTTATGCTAATACTTGCCTAAAATTAATGGAGTTGGAAGTTAGTGACTATATTTCTCATCGTAGTAGAAATGGTAGAGGCTGGGGATGGGCACCAGTGGAATGATATTCCTCGTTGAAGCCTGGCAAGCAGCCTACTGCTCTGGGGACCCTTGGTGTGGCTGTTTGCTTTGCAGCTGTGTTTTCTTCTGCCCCGAAGAGACATTCTTTTGTTTCTTTTTATTTTCTTCAGGAGAGTAAATAAGCTGGGAAGCAGGATATTGGACAAAGCCACAATGTGTGACTCCACTATTTTCTAGAGCCCTGGAATTCTCCAGGGCCCTGGAGACCTCTTCTAGATTGTCTACATCCACCTGCCCAAAGAAAAAAGGGATTCCTTTTGTGGAGGATTATGTAGACATTTTAGGAGTTGAGCACAGCGCTCGAGTCTAAGCTCATGCCCCCATTTAGATGCAAGGGAGAAATGTGGGTCAGCCAAGCGCTCAAGAATAGGGAATAGACTTGATGACCATTCAGCCTGCAGGACATTATGCTGCAGGAAAGCAAGAGTCCCAGGAAGACTCCATTTGAGCATTAGAGGCAATTCCCGATGGGTGGATTGTGAAAAGAGCAGGTAGATTGGCTGATCTGAACCCCTGGCTAATATTCTACCCAGGCCGCTGACACTCTTCATGTGGCTATTCCTTCTAGACCAAGCCCAATGTACACATTTCCAGTATGGCTTACTAAAAAAACATTAAAGTTGAGAATGCCATTTGGGAATGTGCTGGTGACAATGATAATTCCAATTCACTCAGCTCTGGGAATGCAAAGGGAGAATTAAGGTGGGCAGTGGGAACTCAGCTAGCATTGCTTTAACCTCCCTGGAGAATAAGCAACCCCTCTCTAGTAGAGTCCACCCAGTGCCAAGGGGAATCTCTTCCCTTCCTTTATTAGAGCCCCAAATCCCACCCTTACAATCTAGGTCTTCTAACCCCAAGAACCAGTGTTTCTCATTACTTCACAAATTCTTTGTAGCTCCTAGTAGAGGTGACATATAAGGTTACTGTCTCCTCCAGCCCCTGAGATCTGATTACCCACTGTGGGACGTGGAACTGTGAGGAGTGGGGAACAAGTTCCATAGGGATATTCTGTGGTAATGAAAAGAAATATGAGAAAATTCTAGGTGTAAACTTGGCTAACCTGACCCCCAAATGGAGCAGCAAATGCTAATGAGGGAGATTTCCTAAAACAGAATCAAAATAGGCCAGTCAGCTCTGAGGAAGTGACATGTAATCAACTTGAGAGGCCTGGCAGTGTTGCATGACTCCAATCCCAATTAGGGAGGCTGAGGCAACTCCTGCTAGGATATCAAGCTTCCAGCTCACAAATAAGATGGCACAGAGCCATTTTCTATTTCCTATCTCCTGGGGCAAGATTCAGACTCTGGAGAAGACTGTGAAGAAAGGAGGATTTCCCTTGACAATGATTCCTTGGAGGAAAGGAAGGATGGAAGAAGCAAAAAATCCCAAGTGTCCCAGGAAAAAAATTAGGAAGTGAGGCTGGCTCTCCCCACTTTAGTGTTTTCCATGCCTTATCTCTTGGGCTTCTACCAGTTCTCCCTTCCTCTGTCCTCTATGGGTTAGTCACTTAATCTCTCTGATCCTTCGTTTCCCCATAAGTGTAAAATAGTGATAATAACTCTGACCCACATGAGGATTGTTGGCAAAAATCCCATTTACCTCCTCCTCTGGGTCCCCAGTATCTTTGATTTATTCCTCTGTTGATTAGTGTTTTGTAATTTCATTGTTTACCTGTGGTAGCTGGATATAGTGAAAGTATGAATCAACAAATGAAGAAATGAATAAATGCACAACAGCATGAAGGACTGTGCACCTTCGAGTGTCACTGATGGTTAGAGTATATGTCTCGGTCCCAGAGTTCCAGCCTTTTGCAATAGATGACTGGGGAGTGTTTTCACACATTCTAGGGAGCCTGGTCTGTTAGGGCAGGCATGAGTACCTTTCTCCTAGGAGGAATGCTTCTGAGAGGCATCAACAGGGATGAGGGTGACCATCTATATTCATAGTTAATATACCTTGGATGTTTAGGGGTAAGACAATATATTGGGTGCATTTTACTTTCTTGTAGCACCTTCATTGACCTAAATTGACGGACTTTTAGTTGTCTTGGGTTTTTTTTTGTTTGTTTGTTTGTAAAATGGGATGATGTTTTACCAGTGTGCATTCTGTTTACAATATTGACACATGTCCTTATTAACAAAGGTGGTCAGTTGTGAAGTGGGCCATCTAGCTCTTTGATCTGCAGGGCTGTAACAGTCAGGTTTTCCAGAGAAACAGAACCAATAGGAGAGAGGTATACATATCTGTAAATAAATAAATAAATAAATTTAGAAGTCTTTATTTAAGCTTTATTTTTTTAATTAAAAATTTTTTTTTTGTGGTACGCGGGCATCTCACTGTTGGGGCCTCTCCCATTGTGGAGCACAGGCTCCTGACACGCAGGTTCAGCGGCCATGGCTCACGGGCCCAGCCACTCCATGGCATGTGGGATCTTCCCAGACCAGGGCACGAACCCGTGTCCCCTGCATCGGCAGGCAAACTCTCAACCACTGCTCCACCAGGGAAGCCCCTAAGCTTTATTTTTATTTCAAGGAATTGGCTCACTCAGTTGTGGTGTGTTGGCAAGTCCAAAATCTGTATTTAGGGCAGGCTGGAAATTAAGGGTTTAAGTTGCAGTCTTGAGTCTGAAATCTGTAGGGCAGGCCAGCAGGCTGGAGACTCAGGTAGACTTTTTTTTGAGGGGAAGGTGCTTTTTATTTGTTCTGAGGGGAAGGTGTTTTATTTATTTGTTTATTTATTTATTTTTAATTTAAAAAATTGTACCTATCTTACATCCTTAAACCTATCTTACAACCAATAATTTGTGCCGCCCACTCCCCACCCCTATAATGCCCCTCCCGGCCCCTCCCCACTTGTAACCTCTAGTTTGTTCTCCATATCTGTGAGTCTGCTTCTTTTTTGGGGTTATATTCACTAGTTCACTGTACTTTTTAGATTCCAGACACAATTGATATCATACAGTATTTGTCTTTCTCTGTCTGACTTATTTCCCTTGGCCAAATGCCCTCCAAGTCCATCCATGCTGCTGCAAATGGCAAAATTTCATTCTTTTTTATGGCTGAATGGTATTCCATTGTGTATATGTGTGTGTGTGTGTGTGTGTGTGTGTGTGTGTGTGTGTGTGTATGTGAGATTTTATATATATATATATATAAAATCTCACATCTTTTTTAGGCATTCATCTGTTGATGGACTTAGATTGTTTCCATATCTTGGCAATTGTAAATAATGCTACTGTGAACATTGGGATCCATGTATCTTTTTGAACTAGCATTTTTAGTTTCTTTTTGGATATGTACCCAGGAGTGGCTGGGGCATATGGTATTTCTATTTTTAGCTTTTTAAGAAACCTCCATCCTGTTTTCCACAGTGACTGCACCAATTTACGTTCCCACTAACAGTATATGAGGGTTCCCTTTTCTCCAGCATCCTCACCAGCATTTGTTATTTGTGTTCTTTTTGATGAAAGCCATTCTGACAGGTGTGAGATGATATCTCATTGTAGTTTTGATTTTCACTGAGGATTAGTGATGTTGAGAATCTTTTCATGTGCCTGTTGGTCATCTGCATTTTCTCTTTGGAGAAATGTCTATTCAGTTCTTCTGCCCATTTAGTAATGGAGTTTTTTTTTTAATGTTGAGCTGTATGAGCTGTTTATATATGTTGAATATTAATTCCTTATCAGTCATATCATTTGCAAATACTTTCTCCCATTCAGTAGGTTGTCTTTTCGTTTTGTTGATGGTTTCTTTTGTGGTGCAAAAGCTTTTAGGTTTAATTAGGTCCCATTTGTGTACTTTTGCTTTTATTTCCTTTACTTTGGGAGATGGATCCATAAAAGTATTGCTGCAATTTATGTCAAAGAGTGTTCTGCCTATGTTATCCTCTAGAAGTTTTATACTATCCTGTCTTACATTTAGGACTTTAATACATTTTGAGTTTATTTTTGTATATGGTGTTGGAGAATGTTCTAATTTCATTCTTTTACATGTAGCTGTCCAGTTTTCCCAGCACCACTTATTGAAGAGATTGTCTCTTCTCTGTTGTGTATTCTTGCCTCCTTTGTCATAGATTAATTGGCCCTAGGTGTGTGGGTTTATTTCTGAGCTCTCTATTCTTTTTCATTGATCTATGTGTCTGTTTTTGTGCCAGTACCATACTGTTTTGACTACTGTAGCTTTGTAGTATAGTCTAAAGTCAGGGTTCATGATTCCTCCAGCTCCATTCTTCTTTCTGAAGATTGCTTAGCTATTGGTGGGGGGGTCTTTTATGTTGTTGTAAAAATTTTAAAATTATTTGTTCTAGTTCTGTGAAAAATGCCATTGGTATTTTGATAGGGATTGCAATGAATCTGTAGGTTACCTTAGGTACTATGGTCATTTTAACAATATTGATTCTTCCAATCCAAGAAAACGGTATATCTTTTCATCTGTTTTGTCATCTTCAATTTCTTTTGTCAGCATCTTATAGTTTTTGGAGTACAGGTCTTTTGCCTCCTTAGGTAGATTTATTCCTAGGTATTTTATTCTTTTTGATGTGATGGTAAATGGGCTTGTTTCCTTATTTCTCTTTATGATACTATGTTGTTAGTGTATAGAAATACAACAGATTTCTGTGTATTAATTTTTTTTTTTTTGCGGTACGCGGGCCTCTCACTGTTGTGGCCTCTCCCGTTGTGGAGCACAGACTCCAGAAACACAGGCTCAGTGGCCATGGCTCATGGGCCCCGCTGCTCCGTGGCATGTGGGATCTTCCCAGACTGGGGCACGAACCCGTGTCCTTTGCATTGGCAGGCGGACTCTCAACCACTGCACCACCAGGGAAGCCCCTGTGTATTAATTTTATATCCTGTAACTTTACTGAATTTATTGATGAGTTCCAGTAGTTTTCTGGTGGGGTCTTTAGGATTTTCTATGTACAGTACCATGTCATCTGCGAACAGTGATAATTTTACTCCTTCCTTTCCAATTTGGATTACTTTTATTTCTTTTACTTTTCTGATTGCTGTGGCTAGGACTTCCAAAACTATGTTGAATAAATGTGGCAAGAGTGGACATCCTTGCCTTGTTCCTAATTTTAGAGGAAATGCTTTCAACTTTTCATCATTGCATATGATGTTACCTGTGGGTTTGTCATATATACGGCCTTTATTATGTTGAGGTATGTTTCCTCTTTACCTGCTTTCCGGAGAGTTTTTGTCATAATTGGATGTTGAATTTTATCAAAAGCTTTTCCTGCATCTAATGAGATGATCGTCTATATGGTTTTTACTCTTCAGTTTGTTAATGTGGTGTATCACATTGATTGGTTTGTAGATATTGAAAATTCTTGCATCCCTGAATTAAATCCCACTTGATCATGGTGTATAATCCCTTTACTGTATTGTTGGATTCGGTTTGCTAGTATTTTGCTGAGGGTTTTTGCATCTATGTTCATCAGTGATATTAGCCTCTAATTTTCTTTTTTTTGTCTGCTTTTGGTATCAGGGTGATGTTGGTCTTATAGAGTGAGCTCAGAAGTATTCCTTCCTCTGCAATTTTTTTGGAATGGTTTCAGAAAGATAGGTGTTAACTCTTCTCTAAATATTTGGTAGACTTCACCTGTGAAGCCATTTGTTAGGAGTTTTAAAATTACTGATTCAATTTCATTCCTGGTAATCAGTCTGATCATATTTTCTATTTTTTCTCTGGTTCAGTCTTGAGAGATTGTACCTTTGTAAGAATTTGTCCATTTCTTCTAGGTTGTCTATTTTATTGGCATATTATTGTTTGTAGTAGTCTCTTATGATCCTTTGTATTTCTGTAGTGTCATTTGTAACTTATCCTTTTTCATTTCTAATTTTATTGATTTGATCCCTCTCCCTTTTTTTTCTTGATGAGTCTGGCTAAAGGTTTATCAATTTTGTTTATCTTTTTAAAAAAAGCTTTTAGTTTCATTGATCTTCTCTATTGTTTTTTTTTTAAGTCTCTATTTCATTTATTTCTGCTCTGATCTTTATTATTCCTTTCCTTCTACTAACTTTGGGGGTTTTTTGTTCTTTTTTCTCAAGTTTCTTTAGGTGTAAGGTAAGGGTGTTTTTTGAGATTTTTGCTTGTTTGTTTCTCGAGGTAAGATTGTATTGGTATAAACTTCCCTCTTGGAACTGCTTTTGCTGCATCCCATAGGTGTTTTTGTTTTCATTTTTCTCTTGGTACTTTTTGATTTCCTCTTTAATTTCTTCAGTGATCCACTCATTGTTTTGGCCATCCATATGGTTTGGCCTCCACGTGTTTGTGTTTTTCACAGTTTTTTTCTTGTAGTTGATTTCTAGTCTCATAGTGTTGTGGTTGGAAAAGACGCTTGATATGATTTTAATTTCCTAAATATACTGAAGATTGTTTTGTGGCCTTGCATGTGATCTATCCTGGAGACTGTTCCATGTGCACTTGAAAAGAATGTGTATTCTGCTGCATTCATATGGAATGCTCTCTATATATATCAATTAAGTCCATTTGGTCTAATGTATTAAAGCCTGTGTTTTCTTATTGATTTTCTGTCTGGATGATCTGTCCATTGGTGTAAGTGTGGTGTTAAAGTCCCCTACTGTTATTGTGTTACTGTCAATCTCTGCTTTTATGTCTGTTAATACTTGCCTTATATATTTATGTGGTCCTATGTCAGGTGTATATATATTTATAATGTTATAACTTCTTCATTTGATCCCTTGATCAGTATGTAGTGTCCTTTTTTGTCTTTTTTTTTTATTTTATTTTTTTATTTTTTTATTTTTTTAAACAACTTTTTTGGAGTATAATTGCTTTACAATGGTGTGTTAGTTTCTGCCTTATAACGAAGTGAATCAGTTATACATATATGTATGTCCCCATATCTCTTCCCTCTTGCATCTCCCTCCCTCCCACCCTCCCTATCCCACCCCTCTATGTGGTGATAAAGCACTGAGCTGATCTCCCTGTGCTATGTGGCTGCTTCCCACTAGCTATCTATTTTACATTTGGTAGTGTATATATGTCCATGCCACTCTCTCACTTTGTCACAGCTTACCCTTCCCCCTCCCCGTGTCCTCAAGTCCATTCTCTAGTAGGTCTGCATCTTTATTCCCATCTTGCCCCTAGGTTCTTCATGACCATTTTTTTTTTTTTAGATTACATATATATGTGTTAGCATATGGTATTTGTTTTTCTCCTTCTGACTTACTTCACTCTGTATGACAGACTCTAGGTCCATCCACCTCACTACAAATAACTCAATTTCGTTTCTTTTTATGGCTGAGTAATATTCCATTGTATATATGTGCCACACCTTCTTTATCCATTCATCTGTTGTTGGACACTTAGGTTGCTTCCATGTCCTGGCTACTGTAAATAGAGCTGCAATGAACATTTTGGTACATGACTCTTTTTTAATTATGGTTTTCTCAGGGTATATGCCCAGGAGTGGGATTGCTGGTTCGTATGGTAGGTCTATTTTTAGTTTTTTAAGGAACCTCCATACTGTTCTCCATAGTGGCTGGATCATTTACATTCCCACCAGCAGTGCAAGAGTGTTCGCTTTTCTCCATACCCTCTCTAGTATTTATCGTTTCTAGATTTTTTGATGATGGCCATTCTGACTGGTGTGAGATGATATCCCATTGTAGTTTTGATTTGCAGTTCTCTAATGATTAATTATGTTGAGCATTCTTTCATGTGTTTGGTGGCAATCTGTATATCTTCTTTGGAGAAATGTCTATTTAGCTCTTCTGCCCATTTTTGGATTGGGTTGTTTGTTTTTTTGTTATTGAGCTGCATGAGCTGCTTGTAAATTTTGGAGATTAATCCTTTGTCAGTTGCTTCATTTGCAAATATTTTCTCCCATTCTGAGGGTTGTCTTTTGGTCTTGTTTATGGTTTCCTTTGCTGTGCAAAAGCTTTGAAGTTTCATTAGGTCCCATTTGTTTATTTTTGTTTTTATTTCCATTTCTCTAGGAGGTGGGTCAAAAAGGATCTTGCTGTGATTTATGTCATAGAGTGTTCTGCCTATGTTTTCCTCTAAGAGTTTGATAGTTTCTGGCCTTACATTTAGGTCTTTAATCCATTTTGAGCTTATTTTTGTGTATGGTGTTAGGGAGTGATCTAATCTCATACTTTTACATGTACCTGTCCAGTTTTCCCAGCACCACTTATTGAAGAGGCTGTCCTTTCTCCACTGTACATTCCTGCCACCTTTATCAAAGATAAGGTGACCATATGTGCGTGGGTTTATCTCTGGGCTTTCTCTCCTGTTCTATTGATCTATATTTCTGTTTTTGTGACAGTACCATACTGTCTTGATTACTGTAGCTTTGTAGCATAGACTGAAGTCAGGGAGTCTGATTCCTCCAGCTTCGTTTTTCTTTCTCAATATTGATTTGGCTATTCGGGGTCTTTTGTGTTTCCATACAAATTGTGAAATTTTTTGTTCTAGTTCTCTGAAAAATGCCAGTGGTAGTTTGATAGGGATTGCATTGAATCTGTAGAATGCTTCGGGTAGTAGAGTCATTTTCACAATGTTGATTCTTCCAATCCAAGAACATGATATATCTCTCCATCTATTTATATCAACTTTAATTTCTTTCATCAGTGTCTTATAATTTTCTGCGTACAGGTCTTTTGTCTCCTTAGGTAGGTTTATTCCTAAATATTTTATTCTTTTTCTTGCAATGGTAATTGGGAGTGTTTTCTTAATTTCACTTTCCGATTTTTTATCATTATTGTATAGGAATGCAAGAGATTTCTGTGCATTAATTTTGTATGCTGCTACTTTACCAAATTCATTGATTAGCTCTAGTAGTTTTCTGGTAGCATCTTTAGGGTTCTTTGTCTCTTGTAACAGTTTTTATTTTAAAGTCTATTTAGCTTATGTAAGTATAGCTGCTCCAGCTTTCTTTTGATTTCCATTTGCATGGAATATCTTTTTCCATCTCTTTACTTTCAGTGTGTATGTGTCTCTAGAGCTGAAGTGAGTCTCTTATAGGCAGTATATATACAGGTCTTGTTTTTGCATGTATTCAGCCGCTCTGTTTCTTTTGTTTGGGGCATTCATTCCATTTACATTTAAGGAGACTCTCCAAGACCAGCAAGTGGGTCTGACCCTGACTCCTATCAAATTACTTCTTTTGCCCTGAGTCCCAGTGTGCATGAGATTTTGTGTGTGCCCTTTAAGAGTGAAGTCTCTATTTTCCCCAGTCCTGTGGGGCTCCCAAAACTAAGCCTTGCTGGCCTTGTTTTCTCAGTGCAGGACCCCCAGGCTGGGGAGACTGATGTGGGGCTCAGGACTCTCACTCTTGTGTGAGAACCTCTGCAATATAATTATTCTTCAGTTTGTGCATCACCCACCGAGAGTATGGAACTTAATTATATCCTGAATTTGCCCCTCCTACCTGTCTCATTGTTCTTCCTTCTCTATATCTTTAGTCATAGAAGAGCTTTTCTGGTAGGTTCCAGTTCTTTTCATCTGTGATTGGTTTGTAGGTAATTGTGATTTTGGTGTGCTCATGGAAAGAGCTGAGCTCAGGGTCTTTCTACGCTGTCATCTTGGCTGCTCTCCCCTATGTTACATTATTCAGGCAGAATTTCTTTTCCCTGGGAAACCTCAGTTTATGCTCCTAATACCATCAATTGATTGGATGAAGTCCACCCACATTATTGAGGGTAGTATCCTTTATTTTAAGTAAACTGATTGTAGATGTTAATCTCATCTACAACATACCTTCACTGCAACACCTAGGTTAGTGTTTGAGCAAACAACAGGGAACCATAGCCTAGCTTTTATACTTTTGCATAATTGAATTATGGGCCAATAGATTTTTATAGAAATATTTTAGCTATGGCTTTCAGGAGACTTTACTCTGCTTTTTGGACCTGTTTTTGACCTTCAAGTTTATAGTAGAAAGAGGAATCCAAGTCAGTCTAATCAGCTTTTGTCATCCATGATTCAGTATCTGAGGTTCTGACCAACATGTATAAAACTGATGTAGGTCAGGAAACCCTGGGTCATATGTGCCCAAAAGAATTCTAAATTCTTCTGTGACTAGTTGCTGTTCTTGTCTGGGTTTAGGACAATCCTTAATTATAGTTATTAATTCAGCTCTGGTCCAAAGTTTAAATTCTACAGCTGTCTGCATAGCTACCTTATGGAAAGGCTATCTGTATCTTTAGAGGTAACTGATATTTAAAGATCTTTGGATTTGTTGGGAAAGTGTAAGGGCTGGACAGGGGACGAGGAGGGGAGCATCAGTGGAGGTGTGAAGGCTGAACATTTGGGAGGAGAAGGTGGAAGATGTAGGATTAGATCTAGGGAATTAACTGGAGGAAAAGGAGGGGGAAGATTTGCTATAAAAATGAGTCTAGTTTGTTGTTGCCTAAGTTTGTCCTACTGCTCGTTATAGGCCAAAGAATCTTTTAGTGAAGCAGTTTTAAAATCAGAATTTCCTTTGGAAGCCTCTGAATACTGATCAAAGTGTCTTATTCCCTCTGTTTCCTAAAGCACCTCTAAAATGAACAATTTTGTTCAAGTCACATATTTCCTAGAGTGGCAATTGCAGGTCCAAATGATCCCTGGTGAAGTTTATCCATTTAGAGAGAGAATTAGGATTCTAATGAGAATACATACAAGAAACAGTAGTTTTTCCTGGAGGAGGAGAGGATTTTGGTGACCCCATGAGAGCTGGCAACGGTGGATAGAAATGTGATGTTTGGGCACCTTGTGTCTCGGACCCTCAGCTTGACAGTTGGCTGTCTCCAAATGCAGAGCTGACAATTTACTCCCTACAGAAAGCCAGGGAGAATACTCTCTCTGGGAAAAGTGTTGGGATGAAAGAAGAATGTTACCCAGTTTTATTGGTGACCTACAGCCAGTATAAATGAGAACCACAAAGTCACCTATGAGGTGTATGAGGCTGGCTTGATCAACAAGCCTAAAGGGGGCCTATGTCTGTGTTTTTCCTTGTGCTTCTCCTTCTTGTGACAAAAAACAACTTTAACAGCATCACTCAAATTGGAGGCATAAAAGAGAACCAAAAAGATGAAAAGGAATGTCCTAATTCCACCAACGATGCAAACAAATGGGAACCAATAACAAAACCTGGGTGCTAAACTGGTAATAAACAGCTGAGAACTCAATACAAAGGGTGTGGAGTTCAAGCCCAGTGCTGATTTACCAGGTTGGCATGGATCTGACAAGCCATGAGCAGCAAGGCACAAGGGGTTCATGTATTATTATCTATAGGTAATGCATTTGGTGTTGAGCATCTTTTCATTTGCCTCTTGGCCATCTGTATATCTTCCTTGGTGAAATGTCTATTTAGGTCTCCCACCCATTTTTAAATTGGATTGTTTGTGTTTTTGATATTGAGTTCCATGAGCTGTTGGTATATTTTGGAGATTAATCCTTTGTCAGTTGTTTCATTTGCAAATATTTTCTCCCATTGTGAGGGTTGTCTTTTTGTCTTGTTTATGGTTTCCTTTGCTGTGCAAAAGCTTTTAAGTTTAATTAGGTTCCATTCATTCATTTTTGTTTTTATTTTCATTACTGTAGGAGGTGGGTCAAAAAATATCTTGCTGTGTTTTATGTCAAAAATTGTTTTTCCTATGTTTTCCTTTAAGAGTTTTATAGTGTCTGGTCTTACATTTAGGTCTTTAATCCGTTTGGAGTTTATTTTTGTGTATGGTGTTAGGTGGTGTTCTAATTTCATTCTTTTACATGTAGCTTTCCAGTTTTCCCAGCACCACTTATTGAAGAGGCTGCTTTTCCTCCATTTTATATTCTTGCCTCCTTTGTCATAAATTAGGTGACCATACGTGCATGAGTTTAGCTCTGGGCATTCTATCCTGTACCACTGATCTATATTTCTGTTTTTGTGCCAGTACCATATTGTCTTGATTACTGTAACTTTGTAGTATAGTTTGAAGTCAGGGAGCCTGATTCCTCCAACTCCATTTTTCTTTCTCAAGATTGCTTTGACTATTTGGAGTCTTTTGTGTTTCCATATGAATAGTAACATTTTTTGTTCTAATTTTGTGAAGAATGCCATTGGTAGTTTGATAGGGATTGCATTGAATCTGTAGATTGCTTTGGGTAGTATTGTCATTTTCACAATATTGATTCTTCCAATCCAAGAACACGGTATATTTCTCCATCCATTTATGTCATCTTTGGAACCTCACTCACTCCTTACCACAGTGCCAGAAAAGCCACATATTGCTCCACTCTTTTGGTTTGAGCATTGCCTTCCATTTCTTGATTCATTCATTCAAATATGAATTACAAGTGTATCAGGCACTATATATTTGGCACTTTACTGGTCACTGGTGATAAAATGTTGAGCAAGACTCAGCTTTGACTTTCACAGGTCTTATAGTCTATCATGGGAGACAGATGATAAAAACAAAAGTGCAATGAATCTAGTGCAATGAACACACACAAGGCACTGTGCCAGATCATGGAGGGCACTGGGCAACTTAGGTGAGAGTGTGGCATTTCAACTGAGATTGGATTTTCAGAAATACCAGGTTTGTGAAGAGCAGACAAATGCACCTCAGACATAAGAAAAGCAAGTAGAAAATCTCAGACCAGGAAAATCTTGGCATTCTTGGCACCAAATGAAGGCCGGTGAGCTTACAGCATACAGTATGAGGATTGAGGGCATGAGTTGCAGCTAGAGAGGAAGCTGGGGGCACACAGGGATGTAGAAATCTGTGCATCTGTATTTAACTTCAAATTTCTACACAATGGAATGTTTTTGAGTAAACTTTTAAAGTGTAACATATATAGAGAAAAATGAACAAATCATAGGTAAATAGCTTGCTGAATTTTCACAAAGTAAATGTACCTGTGTAACCACTGCCCAGATCAAGAAACACAATATTAACTGACTCTCATCCCACTGGAGACTCTTGGTGAGCAACTGGCCCTTCTCAACTGCCAGTCCTGGTGAGGTCCCTTGGTTAGGGGCTCCTGCAGGACAGCCATCTTTCCTTCGGTCCTCACCTGAAATGATGATATGGTTCATGGCTGCCTCTCTCACTAGACTCGAGGCTCCCTGAGGGCAGGAGCATGGGGGGTCTGTTCACCCTTGGGTTTCCACTCTGGGCTTGGGTCACTCATCATGACTGACCCACTGACCATCTAAGGTAGAAGCCACTCTTCTGATTATGAGCTTGACCATTCCACATGCTTCTTTCTTGCAAGAGATTTACAAGTGTCCAGCAAATGCTTTTTATTTTTTTACTGGAGTATAATTGCTTTCCAATGTTGTATTAGTTTCTGCTATACAATGAAGTGAATCAGCTATATGTATACCTATATCCCCTCCCTATTGGACCTCCCTCCCACTCCCCCCATCCCACTCATCTAGGTTGTCACAGAGCACTGAGCTGCACTCCCTGTGCTAGCCATTAGGTTCCCACTAGCTATCTATTTTACACATGGTAGTGTATTTATGCCAAACCTAATCTCCCAATTCGTCCCACCCTCACCCTCCTCCCTGTGTTCACATGTCTTTCTCTACATCTGCGTCTCTATTCCTGCCCTGGAAATAGGTTCAGCTGTACCATTTTTCCAGATTCCACATATATGAGTTAATATATGATATTTGTTTTTCTCTTTCTGGCTTACTTCACTCTGTGTAACAGACTCTAGGTCCAACCACATCTCTACAGATGAACCAATTTCATTCCGTTTTATGGCTGAGTAATATTCCATTGTATATATGTACCACACCTTCTTTTTTTTTTAAACATCTTTATTGGAGTATAATTGCTTTACAATGTTGTGTTAGTTTCTGCTGTATAACAAAGTGAATCATATATACGTATACATATATCCCAATATCCCCTCCTTCTTGTGTCTCCGTCCCACCCTCCTTATCCCACCCCTCTCGGTGGTCACAAAGCACCAAGCTGATTTCCCTGTGCTATGCAGCTGCTACCCACTATCTATTTTACATTTGGTAGTGTATATATGTCAATGCTACTCTCTCACTTTGTCCCAACTTACCCTTCCCCCTCCCCGTGTCCTCAAGTACATTCTGTACGTCTGCATCTTTATTCCTGTCCTGCACCTAGGTTCATCAGAACATTTTTAAATTTTTTGTATATAAGCATATGGTATTTATTTTTCTCTTTCTGACTTACTTCACTCTGTATGACAGACTCTAGGTCCATCCACCTCACTACAAATAACTCAATTTCATTTCTTTTTATGGCTGAGTAATATCCCATTGTATATGTGTGCCACATCTTCTTCAACCATTCATCTGTTGATGGACATTTAGGTTGTTTCCATGTCCTGGCTATGGTAAATAGTGCTGTAATCATCATTGGTGTATAAGTGTCCTTTTGAATTATGGTTTTCTCAGGGTATATGCCTAGTAGTGGGATTGCTGGGTCATATGGTAGTTCTATTTGTAGTTTTTTAAGGAACCTCCATAAGGTTTTCCCTAGTGGCTGTATCAATTTACATTCCCACCAACAGTGCCAAAGGGTTCCATTTCCTCCACACCCTCTCCAGCATTTATTGTTTGTAGATTTTTTGATGATGGCCATTCTGACCAGTGTGAAGTGCTACCTCATTGTAGTTTTGATTTGCATTTCTCTAATAATTAGTGATGTTGAGCGTCTTTTCATGTGCCTCTTGACCATCTGTATGCCTTCTCTGGTGAAATGTCTATTTAGGTCTTCTGCCCATTTTTTAATTGTGTTGTTTGTTTTTATGATATTGAGCTCCATGGGCTGTTTGTATATTTTGGAGATTAATCCTCTGTCTGTTGCTTCATTTGCAAATATTTTCTCCCATTGTGAGTGTTGTCTTTTCGTCTTGCTTACGATTTCCTTTGTTGTGCAAAAGCTTTTAGGTTTAGTTATGTCCCATTTGTTTATTTTTGTTTTTATTTTCATTATTCTAGGAGGTGGGTCAAAAAAGATCTTGCAGTGGTTTATGTCAAAGAGTGTTTTTCCTATGTTTTCCTCTAAAAGTTTTTATAGTGTCTGATCTTACATTTAGGTCTTTAATCCATTTGGAGTTTATTTTTGTGTATGGTGTTAAGTAGTGTTTTTTTAAAAAATTTTATTTGTTTATTTATTTATACAGCAGCTTCTTATTAGTTATCTATTTTATACATATTAATGTATATATGTCAATCCCAATCTCCCAATTCATCCCACCACGACCCTATCCCTGGCTTTCCCCTCTTCATATCCATATGTTTGTTCTCTACATCTGTGTCTCTGTTTCTGCCTTGCAAACTGGTTCATCTGTACCACTTTTCTAGATTCCACATATGTGTTAACATATGATATTTGTTTTGCACTTCTGACTTACTTCACTCTGTATGACGGTCTGTAGGTCCATCCATGCCTCTACAAATGACCCAGTTTCATTCCTTTTTATGCCTGGGTAATATTCCATTGTATATATGTACCACATCTTCTTTATCCATTCATCTGTCGATGGGCATTTAGGTTGCTTCCATGACCTGGCTATTATAAATAGTGCTACAATGAACATTGGGGTGCATGTATCTTTTTGAATTATGGTTTTCTCTGGGTATATGCCCAGTAGTGGGATTGCTGGGTCATATGATAGTTCTGTTTTTAGTTCTTTAAAGAACCTCCGTACTGTTCTCCATAGTGGCTGTATCAATTTACATTCCCACCAACAATGCAAGAGGGTTCCTTTTACTCCACACCCTCTCCAGTATTTGTTGTGTGTAGATTTTCTGATAATGCCCATTCTAACTGGTGTAAGGTGATACCTCATTGTAGTTTTGATTTGCATTTCTCTAATAATTAGTGATGTTGAGCAGCTTTTCATGTGTTTCTTGGTCATCTTTATGTCTTCTTTGGAGAAATGTCTATTTAGGACTTCTGCCTACTTTTTGATTGTTTTTTTTTTCTTTTTTAATATTGAGCTGCGTGAGCTGCTTGGAAATTTTCGAGATTAATCCTTTGTCCATTGATTCATGTGCAAATATTTTCTCCCTCTCTGAGGGTTGTCTTTTCATCTTGTTTGTAGTTTCCTTTGCTTTGAAAAAGCTTTTAAGTTTAATTAGGTCCCATTTGTTTATTTTTGTCTTCATTTCCATTGCTCTAGGAGGTGGATCAAAAAGCATCTCACTGTGATTTATGTCAAAGAGTGTTCTTCCTATCTTTTCCTCTAAGAGTTTTATAGTGTCTGGGCTTACATTTAGGTCTCTAATCCATTTTGAGTTTATTGTTTTGTATGGTTCAGGGACTGTTCTAATTTCATTCTTTTACATGTACTGTTCAGTTTTCCCAGCACCACTTATTGAAGAGTCTGTCTTTTCTCCATTGTATATCCTTGCCTCCTTTGTCGGAGATTAGTTGACCATTGGTGTGTAGTTTTATCTCTGGGCTTTCTAACCTGTTCCTTTCACCTATATTTCTGCTTTTGTGCCAGTATCATGCTGTCTTGATTACTGTAGCTTTATAGTATAGTCTGAAGTCAGGGAGTCTGATTCCTCCATCTCTGTTTTTTTTCCCTCAAGAGTGCTTTTGCTATTTGGGGCCTTTTTTGTCTCTATACAAATTTTAAGAATTTTTGTTCTAGTTCTGTAAAAAATGCCACTGGTAATTTGATAGGGATTGCATTGAATCTGTAGATTGCTTTGGGTAGTATAGTCATTTTCACAATATTGATTCTTCCAATTCAAGAACATGGTGTATCTCTCCATCTGTTTCTGTCATCTTTGATTTCTTTCATCAGTGTCTTATAGTTTTCTGAGTACAAGTCTTTTGTCTCCTTACGTAGTTTTATTCCTAGATATTTTATTCTTTTTATTACAATGGTCAATGGGACTGTTTCCTTAATTTCTCTTTCCGATCTTTCATTGTTAGTGTATAGGAATGCAAGAGATTTCTGTGCATTAATTTTGTATCCTGCAACTTTACCAAATTCATTGATTAGCTCTAGTAGTTTTCTGGTGGCATATTTAGGATTCTCTATGTATAGTATCATGTCATCTGCAAACAGTAGACAGTTTTACATCTTCTTTTCCAATCTGTATTCCTTTTATTTCTTTTTATTCTCTGATTGCCATGGCTAGGACTTGCAAAACTATGTTGAATAAGAGTGGTGAGAGTAGACATCCTTGTCTTGTTACTGATCTTAGTGCAACTGCTTTCAGTTTTTCAGCATTGAGAATGATGTTTGCTGTGGGTTTGTCACATATGACCTTTATTATGTTGAGGTAGGTTCCCTCTATTCCCACTTTCTGGAGAGTTTTTATTGTAAATAGGTGTTGAATTTTGTCAAAAGCTTTTTCTGCATCTGTTGAGATGATCATACGGTTTTTATTCTTTTTTTTTTTTTTTTTGCGGTACACAGGCCTCTCACTGTTGTGACCTCTCCCGTTGCGTAGCACAGGCTCCGGACGCACAGGCTCAGCGGCCATGGCTCGCGGGCCCAGCCTCTCCGTGGCATGTGAGATCTTCCTGGACTGGGGCATGAATCCGCGTCTTCTGCATTGGCAGGTGGACTCTTAAACACTGCGCCACCAGGGAAGCCCGGTTTTTATTCTTTAATTTGTTAATATAGTGTATCACATTGACTGTTTTACATATATTGAAGAATCCTTGCATCCTTGGGATAAATACCACTTGGTCATGGTGTATGATCCTTTTAATGTGCTGTTGGGTTCTGTCTGCTAGGATTTTGTTCAGGATATTTGCATCTATATTCATCAGTGAGATTGGTCTGTAATTTTCTTTTTTGGCTGCATCTTTGTCTGGTTTTGATATTAGGATGATGGTGGCCTCATAGGACGAGTTTGGGAGTGTTCCTTCCTCTGCAATTTTTTGGAACAGTAGGTGTTAGCTCTTGTCTAAATGTTTGATAGAATTCGCCTGTGAAGCCATCTGGTCCTGGACTTTTGTTTGTTGGAAGATTTTAAATTACAGTTTCAATTTTATTAGTTGTGATGTTTGTTTATATTTTCTAATTCTTCTTGGTTCAGTCTTGGAAAATTGTACTTTTCCAAGAATTTGTCCATTTCTTCGTGGTTGTCCACTTTATTGGCATATAACTGTTTATAGTATTCTCTTATAATACTTTGTATTTCTGTGGTGTCAGTTCTGATTTCTCCTTTTTCATTCCTAATTTTATTTGTTTGTATCCTCTCCCTTTTTTTTGGTGAGTCTGGCTAACAGTTTATCCTTTTTTTTATCTTCTCAAAGAACCAACTCTTAGTTTATTGATCTTTGCTGTTTTCTTCATTTCTGTTTCATTTATTTCTGCTCTGATCTTTATGATTTCTTTCCTTCTCCTGACCCTAGGTTTCCTTCATTCTTCTTTATCTAGTTGCTTTAGGTGTAAGGTTAGATTTTTTATTTGAGATTTTTCTTGTTACTTGAGGTGAGATTGAATTACTATAAACTTCCCTCTTATACCTGCTTTTGCTGCATCCCATAGGTTTGAGGTCATCATATTTTCTTTTGCTTTTTAAAAAAATAATTAATAAATTTAGTTTTGGTTGTGTTGTGTCTTCATTTTTGTACATCGGCTTTCTCTAGTTGTGACAAGTGAGGGCTCTCTTCATTGTGGTGCATGAGCTTCTCATTGCAGTGGCTTCTCCTGTTACAGAACACAGGCTCTATATGCGTGGGCTTCAGTAGTTGTGGCACACAGGCTCAGTAGTTGTGGCTCATGGACTCTAGAGCACAGGTGACCATGGGCTTAGTTGCTCTGGGACATGTGGGATCTTCCTGGACCAGGGCTCAAACCTGTGTCCCCCTGTATTGGCAGGTGTATTGTTAACCCATTGTGCCACCAGGGAAGTACCAGGTCATCATGTTTTCAATGTCATTTATTTCTATGTATTTTTTGAGTTCTCCTTTGATTTATTCAGTGATCTCTTGGTTATTTAGTAGTGCACTGTTTAGCCTCCATGTATTTTTGTTTTTTACAGTTTTTTTTAACCTGTACTTGATTTCTAATGTCATAGCACTGTGGTTAGAAAAGATGCCTGATACCATTTCAATTCTCTTAAATTTTCTGAGGTTTGACTTGTGACTCAAGATGTGATGTATCCTGGAGAATAACCTCTTCAACTATTTTCTCAGACCCTTTCTTTTTCTCTTCTTCTGGGAGTGCTATAATTCCATGTGCACTTGAGAAGAAAGTGTATTCTTCCACTGTCAGGAGGAATGTCCTATAAATATCAATTAAATCTATCTTGTCTATTGTGTCATTTAATACTTGTGTTTCCTCATTTATTTTCTTTTTGGATGATCTGTCCATTGGTGTAAGTGGGGTGTTAAAGTCCCCTACTATTATTGTGTTACTGTTGATTTCCCCTTTCATGGTTGTTAGCATTTGCCTTATGTATTGAGGTGCTCCTGTGTTGGGTGCATAAACATTTATAATTGTTATATCTTCTTCTTGGATTGATTCCTTGATCATTATGTAGTGTCCTTCTTTATGTCTTGTAACAGTCTTTATTTTAAAGTCTATTTTATCTGATATGAGTTTTGTTACTCCAGTTTTCTTTTGATTTCCATTTGCATGGAATATCATTTTCCATCCCTTCACTTTCAGTCTGTATGTGTCCCTGGGTCTGAAGTGGGTCTTTTGTAGACAGCATATATAAGCGTCTTGTTTTTGTATCCATTCATCCAGTCTGTGTCATTTGGTTGGGGCATTTAATCCACTTACATTCAAGGTTATTATTGTTATGTATGTTCCTATCACTATTTTCTTAATTGTTTTGGATTTGTTTTTGTGGCTCTCTTTCTGCTAATGTTTCTCCTGCCTAGAGAAGTTCCTTTAGCATTTGTGGTAAGGCTGGTGTGGTGGTACTGAATTCTCTTAGCTTTGGCTTCTCTGTAAAGCTTTTGATTTCTCTGTCAAATCTGAATGGGATCCTTGCTGGGTAGAGTAATCTTTCATCACTTCAAGTATATCCTACCACTTCCTTCTGGTCTGCAGAGTTTCTGCTGAAAAATCAGTTGATAACCTTATGGGGATTCCTTTGTATGTTATTTTTTGCTTTTCCCTTGCTGCTTTTAATATTTTTTCTTTGAATTTAATTTTTGTTAGTTTGATTAACATGTGTCTTGGTGTGCTTCTTCTAGGGTTTAACCTGTATGGGACTCTCTGTGCCTCCTGGACTTGGGTGGTTATTTCCTTTCCCATGTTAGGGACGTTTTCCACTATGCCTTCTTCAAATATTTTCTCAGACCCTTTCTTTTTCTCTTCTTCTTCTGGGACCCATATAATTTGAATGTTAGTGTGTTTAGTGTTGTCGCAGAAGTTGCTGAGATTGTTTTCAATTCTTTTCATTCTTTTTTCTTTATTCTGCTCCTTGGCAGTTATTTCCGCTATTCTGTTTTCCAGCTCACTTCTTCGTTTTTCTGCCTCAGTTATTCTGTTATTGCTTCCTTCTACGGTACTTTTCATTTCAGTTATTGTGTTGTTCATCTCTGTTTGTTTGTTCTTTAGTTCTTCTAGATCTTTGTTAAACATTTCTTGTATTTTCTCAGTCCATGACTCCATTCTATTTCTGAGATTCTGGATCATCTTTACTATCATTATTTTGAATTCTTTTTCAGGTAGATTGCCAGTTTCCTGTTCATTTATTTGGTCATGTAGGTTTGTACCTTGCTCCTTAATCTGTAACATATTTTTTTGTTATCTCAGTTTTTTTTTTTTTTTTTATGTGTGGAATTTTGTTTCTGTCTTACTGGTTGTTTGGTCTGAGGCTTCCAGCACTGGAATTTGTAGACTTTTGGGTAGAGCTAGTTCTTGGTGCCGAGATGAGGACTTCTAGGAGAACTCATTCCAATGAATATTCCCTGTGGTCTGAGGTTCTCTGTTAGTCCAGTGATTAGGACTTAGAGATCCCACTGTAGGAGCTCAGGGCCCACCCCTTGTTCATGTACCTATATCCCACAAGCCACATGGGGTGGCAGAAAAAAATGAGAAGAAAAATAACAAAGAGCAAAATTAAAATATATTAGAAAACTAACAGATACATTAGAAAAAATAAAAAATAAAAATATAGACAAAATAGCCACCAGAATGTTAAACAGAACCACAATAGTGAAAAAGAGGAGAAAATAAAAACCCTAGCAAATACTTACTGAAGTAATGAATAAATGAATAGTAGCTGGTTTCCACTTTAATTCCATGCAGCAGTTTAAGCCAGCAAGTGACCCTCTCTCAGTGCATCAGCATCTAAATCATCAAGGCTGAATTGAATGGGCACAAGTGGTTATTGTGGCAAGTTAAAGTAGACATGGTACATAAGTACAATTTTTTTCAAGAGTTCCTTTGAGTGTGAAGAAGCTGGGTAAGCAGCATTTGGCAAAGAAATGATTTTCCCTTGTATGGTCACACCTTGGCTGCACTTCTTGCTTAGGTCTAGTTTTATTATTTTTTAAAATTACAGCTTTATTGATGTAGTCATATACCATACAGTTCACCCATTTAAAGAGTACAATTCAGTGGTTTTTATTAGATTCATAGATGTGAACAACTACCACCAAAGTCAGTTTTAGAACATTTTTATTACTCCTCCTCCACCAAAATAAAATCCCTACCCATGAGCAGTCACTCCCCATTCCTTCACACTTACCCTCTCCAGTCCTAGGCAATCACTAATCTACTTTTTATCTCCATAGGTTTGCCTATTCTGGACATTTCATACAAACAGAATAGTATATGTCTTTTGTGATGGGTTTCTTTCACCTTGCTTAATATTTTCAAGATTCGTCTATGTTGTAGTATGTTTCAGTACTTCATTCCTCTTTATGGATGAATATTACTCCATTCTATTTAAAGTAGCTGATTTAAAGTCTTTGTCTAGTTAATTTCTCATCTGGGTTTCTCAGGGATAGGTTCTATTGATTGCCCTTTTTTTGTGTATGGGTCATACTTTCTAGATTTTTTGCATGTCTCCTAAATTTTTGCTGAAATCTGTACATTTAAAAATACAGTCTGAAAAAAAATACCAGATTCTCCCCCCTCCTGCCCATCAGGGTTTGTTGTTGTTGCTGTTTGTTTGTTTGTTTTTTTAATAAATATATTTATTTATTTATTTAATTTATTTGTGGGTGCGTTGTGTCTTCATTGTTGTGCACGGGCTTTCTCTAGTTGCAGTGAGTGGGGGCTACTCTTCGTTGTTGTGTGCGGGCTTATTGCAGTGGCTTCTCTTGTGCAGCATGGGCTCTAGGGTACCGGGGCTTCAGTAGTTGTGGCTCATGGGCAGGCTCAGTAGTTGTGGTGCACAGGCTTAGTTGCTCCATGACATGTGGGATGTTCCTGGACCAGGGCTCGAACCTGTGTCCCCTGCATTGGCAGGCAGATTCATAACCACTCTGCCACCAGGGAAGCCCATTGTTGCTGTTTTTTGTAGACGTTTTTGTTTTTTGTTTGTTTAATGACTTTTCTGCACTACTTCTGTAAAGTCTGTGTTGTTTGTCATGTGTGGCCACTGAAATGTCTGCTTGGTAGCTTAGTTGTCAGATCATGAATAAACAGAGATTTCCTTAGATAAGTCTCCCATTCTTGGCCAAGGGGATCTGTGTTCATATTGAGGCACAAACTTAACACTCAGCCAGGCAATTGATACCCCTTCCTCCTTTTGCCTTCACTTGCTTGTGTATCTCCCCAAAGTCAGCCAGGGATGAGAATTGAGGGCCTTCTCAGGCCTTTTCTGAGCATGTGCACAGCCCTGTGCATGCAAGTGGTCTTCTAGATTCCCAGGAATATGTCAGAGATTTTCAAAGTCCCTATGGATATCTCACTCTTAATGTTTTCCTTTAAAATTTAGGTTAGTCTAATGTTTGATCCAACTGCTGTCCACCACTATAGATAGCATGGAGTTAAGCATTTGCCTTTAATCTTTTTTCATATTTGGAAAGCACTGAGTCAGGTCAAATACAGACAGCCTTGCAAGTCTGCAGATCTTCCAAGGAATCATCAAACTGGTCAAATTATGGAAATTCTTAAGGATTGTAGTTTTGAAAGCGCTCCAGCTCTGTGGTGCTCTTGGTGGCTGCCAGGCAGCTACTTTTCACTGAGAGTGTGGGTTGTTATTTTTTTAAGACTACTGTGGAGCTGGAGAGTGGGGAATGAGATGAAGGCAAGTTAAAATGCAACAAAGCTCACTGTTCTTATTAAGATTCATTTGTTTTTCTTTGAATAAATAACTCTGCTAACAATAAACTCTGGTTAATTTCCAGAGTTGTAAAAAAGCTAATTCTGATGAATTTTGCTTTTATGGAGGAGAAAATTTTCAGAGATCCTTACTCTGCCATTTTTGCTCATGCCATCTCATGATGTTGTTTAACATATTCATCTGGGTGTTTTTAGATTTTGTTTTGTTTTGTTTTGTTTTTCTGTGTTTCTGTTTTCTTTGCTTGTCTTTATTTAGCAAGTACATTTTATAGGTTGTGTTGTATATTTCCTACTGCATCACATTAGGAATTCTGTAATATCCTATCATATATTTAGGATGTTAAGACTAAACTGTGAGTTTAGGTGTTGTCAGCCCAGTCTCTTCGTTATAAAGCTTCCTCACAAACTTCACACAATGGTTTGTGTAGCCATTTGTTGCCTAGATTCATTATTTCTTTAGAGGTTGTGAAACTGTGATTTTTCTACATCTGTCATTCCTTCTGCATTTATTAGCTGTGATTCATCTATGAAGAACTTTCCGTCATCACTTTTTGGTTATTCTGGAATATAATTATGCAAGAAAAGAAGGATAGAAATTTTAATTTTTTAAAAATTTGTTATTATGACAAAAAGACACATAACAAAATTTACCACTTTAACCATTTTAAGTGTATATTTCAGTGATATTAAGTATATTCACATTATTGTGAAACAGAGATCCAGAACTTTTTAAACTTGCAAATCTGAAACTTTATATCCATTAAACAATCACCACCCCTCCCCCCTTCCCCTCAACCCCTGGTAACCACCGTTCTACTTTCAGTTTCTATGAATTTGACTATTTTGTATACCTCATATAGGTAGAACCATACAGTATTTGTCTTCCAATGACTGTCTTATTTCACTTAACATAATGTCCTCAAGTTTCATCAATGTGGCATGTGACAGGATTTTCTTCTTTTTTGAGGGTGAATAATATTCCGTTGTATGTGTATACTACATTTTGTTTATCCACTCATCTGTTGATGGATATTTGTGTTGCTTCTGATTCTTAACTATTGTAAATAGTGCTACTATGAACTTGGGTATGCAAATATCTCTTCAAGATCCTGCTTTTGGATATATGCCCAGAAGTGGGATTGCTGGATTATATGGTAGTTTTATTTTAAATTTTTTGAAAAACCTCTGTACTGTTTTCCATAGTGGTCGCACCATTTTACAGTCCCACTACCAGTGCTCAAGGGTTCTAATTTCACCACATCCTCACCAACCTTTGTTATTTTCTAGGTTTTTAAATAGTAGTCATCCTAATGGGTATAAGGTGATATCTCATTGTGGTTTTGATTTGCATTTCTCTGATGATTAGTGATATTGATTATCTTTTCATATGCTTCTTGGCCATTTGTATATCTTCTTTGGAGGAATGCCTGTTTAGGTCCTTTCATCATATTTTAATCAGATAATTTACTTTTTTGTTATTGAGTTGCAGAAGTTCTTTACATAGATATTCTGGATACTAACCCCTAATCAGGTATATGATTTGCAAATATTTTCTCCTGTTCAATGGGTTGCCTTTTTACTTTGTTTGTTGTGTCTTTTGATGCACAAAAGTTTTAAAGATTCATGTATTCCTGTTTGTCTATTTTTGCTTTCGCTGCCTGTGCTTTTTGTGTCATATCCAAGAAATCACTATCAAAATCCAATGTCAGGAAGATTTCCCCCTATGTTTTCTTCCAGGAGTTTTATAGTTTGGGGTCTTATGTTTAGGTCTTTAATCTATTTTGAGTTGATTTTGGTATATAGTGTTAAATAAGGGTGCAACTTCATTCTTTTGCGTATGGCTATTCAGTTTTTCCCCAACACCATTTGTTGAAGAGACCGTCCTTCTCCCACTGAGTGGTCTTGGGACCCTTCTTGAAGATAATTTGATCATATGTGAGGGTTTATTTCTGGGGTCTATATTCTATTCCATTGGTCTATTTATTTGTCTTTATGTGAAGCTTGAGTTTTTTTCCTTTATCAACTTTCAGAATAATGAGTTGGTGTCCTATCAATTCTATTAGTCCTTCAAAAAATTCTTAAGTACTCATGGATTTTTATGTTTTTGGTGTGTTTCAATTCACTGCAGTCATTTTTCTCTCTTGGGCAATATGAAGATTCTCTCCTAAAGCTGTGAAGATCCTTTAAGTTAGAGCCTATGCCAGCTTATCACTATGGATCTTTCAGCCACAACAATATATTCCAAGATCATTATGTACATTTCCTGCTCTAGACCTGGGCTCAGCTGTTTATCCAAGGAATCCTGGTTTACTTTAATATTAGGGATCACAATATAGGTGCTAACCACTTGTTCTGATTATCTGTTGCTGTGTAACATATAACCCCAAGGATGAAGTTTAAAATAGTAACAAGAATTTTGTTTTTTTCAATAAGGGTTCTGGCAATTGACCTGGACTCTGGTAGTTTCCACTTGGAGGGGTAGGGATCTCTCATGTGGTTGCAGTTAGTTCCTGTGTCTGGGGTCTTAACTACTTATTCACTTAGATGTCCAATGTCTGGGCTAAAATAACTTCTAGGGGTAGGAATGTCTGGGATTCCTTGGGCATCTCTCTCTTCACCACCCCTTCTGTGCACTTTACATCTGGCAGCCTCAGCATATCTGGACTTCTTATATGGTAATGAAGACTCCCAGAGCAAGTGTTGCAAGAGAAATGAGCAGAAACAATATAGTATTTTCTAACTTAGCCTTGGAAGTAGTGAAACATTACTTCCATTGTATTCTATTTATAGAGGCAGTCACATCCCCTACCCAGGTTCAAAGGGAGAGGACATAAACTCTACATCTTGATGAAAGGAATGTCAAGGAATTTGCAGACATTTGTGTACAAGTCTTAAGACCATCATATTGCCTTTCCAGTAGACAGAGTTTGAAAATACATATCTATATTTTAGAAAGAGTAATTAATCATAAGTTTAATATAGCATTTCCAATTCAATTTAAAATTACAGGGGTTTTACTTAACTTTATTTGATTTTATATTTGTACCTCTTTTATCATATGCTGGAAATCAGTTTGATTCCTTATAACCTTAACATAATTACTAATTTGCTTTATCCTAATACATATATGTATGTGTGTTTACATGTATCTGTGAGTATATTTCAAAATAACAGTACCAACTATAGTAGGTGGAATAATGCCCCCCCCGTAAAAGATGTCTATGACCTAGTCCCTAGAACCCATAAATTTTTAAATATTTTAAGGCAAGGGGAAATAAGGTTTTCAGAAAGAAATTAAGGCTTCAGAATTAAATTTACTAATCAGCTGACCTTAAAACAAGAAGAACATCCTGGGTTATCCAGGTGGGTCTAATGGAATCATGAGGGCCCTTAAATGATGAGGAGGAAAACAGAAGGGTCACAACCAGAGAGACAGCATCATGAGAAAGATTAGACTGGCCATTGCTGGCTTTGAAGATGGAAGAGGGCCACGAGTCAAGCAATGTGGGGCAGCATCTAGAAGCTGGAAAATGCAAGAAAACAGATTCTCCCTAGAATCTCCAGAAAGGGGTGCAGCCCTACCAACACATTGATTTTAATCCAGTGAGGCCCATTCTGGACACCTGACCTCCAAAATTGTAAGATAATAAATTTGCATTGTTTTAAGCTACTGAATTTGTGGTAATTTGTTATAGCAGCAATAGGAAGAAAATACAATTTTTTTTGTGCCTGAAACAAGGTGCTGCTGAAACAAATACCTAAAAATGTGCAAGAGGTTTTGAAAGTGGGCAGTGGCTGGAGGCTGGAAGAATTTTTAGGAGCATGAATCTAGGAAAAAACCTAGATCGTTGAATAGACTGTTAATAGAAATATGGATGTTAATAGCTTTGTTAGTGATAACTCAGAAGGAAGTGAGAGACATGGTAGAGAAAGCCTCAGCTGCCTTAGAGGGTACATAAATCATCATGAACAGAATGTTTTTTGTTTGTTTTTGTTTGAGAAGGAAGGATTTATTACTTGCAGCAAGTAAGGAGAACACTACGGATCTTTCTCAGAGCAATGTCTCCATGAACAGATAGAATAATATCTATGTGGATAGAAACACAGATATTAAAAGTACTGCTGGTGAGGGCTCAGATGGAAATGAGAAACATGTTATTGGAAACTGGTGGAAAGGTGATTAGCTGAAAGCTTACTGAATTGTGTTCTGCAGTTACATGGAAAGCAAAACTTGCAAATGATGAATTTAGCTATTTAGCTGAGCTTTCTAAGCAAGGTGTTAAATGTGTGGTCTTATTTCTTCTTGCTTCTTATAGCAAAATGTGAAGGAAAGACATAGGTTGAAGAAAGAACTGTTAAAAGAGAAGGAAACAGAATTTGATGATCTGGGAAGTTCTCAGCTTATCCAGATTGCAAAAGAAGCTAAATTAGGAGATTCAATGTAAGGAAAGCACACTCTAGAGAGAAATCTAAGGGTATGGATGGACAACTTTTGTTAGTGCCTTGAAAATATCAAAGTTCAGAATTTCTGATCATACAGAGAGCTCTTTGTAGGTGTGTGACACATGGATCCCTCACCTGTCTCAGCCAAAGCCAGGAATAGAGATGGGATCATTCAGGAAATTTCTGTAGGGGAACCTCTCGTCTAGTGGAGTGAATCCCTGAGATATGTGCAAGAAATCCACAAGGCTCTTGAGAACTTATGCCAGCAGAAACATTGCCAACTTGGCTCAAATGGTACAGAGAAAGGAGAAAATGAAAGAAAGCTTCTGGACCCCTAAAATTCTATAGGAAAGAAACAATCTGATAAAACTATTCAGCTGCAGACCCAAGACCTTTCATAAAAGAGAGAGAGCACGACTCCAAGGGTGGAGGCTTGAGCTAGAGAGGGTTATTCCCAGACCATGGAACCAAATGGAATTTGGTTAGCTGGATATTGAAATTGCTTGGGACCTGTTACTCCTTTTTTCCTTCCACTTTATTCTTCTTTGAACCAAATATCTATAATTGGTTTTACCACCATTGCTCTTGGGGGGGGGGAGATAACTTATTTCTGGAGTTTCATAGGCTCACAGATGGAGAGGAATTTTGTCTAAGGTGGATGATAGCCAGAGCCTTACCTACACCTGACTTAGATGATGAGATTTGAGATTTTTGAACTAATGATATTTAGATGAGATTTTGGACTTCATGCTATAATGAATTGAGACTTTGGGGACCTTGGGATGGAGCGAATGCATTTTTCATGTGGGACAGTTGTGAATATTTGGGGGCCAGTGGGAAGATGGCCCTGCAAAGATGTCCACTTCGAATCCCTAGAACCCGTAAATATGTTTTATCATATGGCAAGAGAAAATTAAGTCTGCAGAGGAGAATTAACTTTGTTAATCAACTGAACTTAAAACAAGAAGAGTATCCTGGATTATCCAAGTGAGCCAAAATAGTCACAAGGGTCTTTAAATGGGGATGAAGAAGGCAGAAGTGTTGGAACCAGAGAGATGGCAGAAAACTTAGACTGGACATTGCTGGCTTTGAAGATGGAAGGGCCCACAAAGCCAAGGAATATGGGCAGCCTCTGGAATCTGGAAAAGACAAGAAAACAGATTCTCTCCTAGAGCCTTCAGAAGTGAACACAAACCTGCTGGCATCTTGATTTTAATCCAGTGAGACTCATTTCAGACTTCTGACCTCCAGAAGTATAAGATTATATATTTGTGTTGTTTTAAATAACTAAATCTGTGGTTATTTGTTACAGCAGCAATAGAAAACCAAGACACCAACTTTATTGCTACCAAAAAGACTACTGCATATAGTTTAAGATTTCTTTGTGATTCATTTTGTCTTTATAATATGACTCACTAGAGATGCATCATCAAAATACTATGTTTCTAAGTCAGTTGAAATAATTTGCCTCTGTATGGTTATTCCACCAACTTTGTATACAGTCAGTTCATTTGCTTCAGTTTACTTTTTTACTTGTAGAGATGCTTTTTTTCTTTTTGAATTAACTTATTTATTAGAAAAATGAAGCATTTACATGATTCCAAAATTCCATTTCACCTACTAAGTTCTCCTTTTTTCCTTATTATTAACCATTAAACAATTAGTTTTTGGCTTACCTTCTTGTTTGGTTACCCCAAAATTCATATGTTGAAAAACCCTAATCCCCAATGTGGTGGTATTTGGTGGTAGAGCCTTTAGGAGGCAATTTGGATTAGTGCTGTTATAAGAGACAAGAAGGAGCTTGCTTCCTCTTATTCATTCAGTCATGTGAGAATATAGCAAGAATGCAGCTGTCTACAAATCAGGAAGTGCACTCTCCCCAGACACCGACTCTGCCAGTGCTTTGATCTTAGACTTTCCAGCACCCAAAATTATGAGAAATACATGTTTGTTGCTTAAGCCACCCATTCTGTGATTTTTTTAAAGATTTTTTTTATGTGGACCACTTTTAAAGTCTTTATTGAATTTGTTACAATATTGCTTCTGTTTTATGTTTTGCTTTTTTGGCCCCGAGGCATGTGGGGTCTTAGCTCCTCGACCAGGAAAAGAACCTGCACACCCTCCACTGGAAGGTGAAGTCTTAACCACTGGACCATCAGGGAAGTCCCTCTATGGTATTTTTGTTACAGCAACCCAAACTGACTAAGACACCTAACTTTTAGACACATTCTCTGTCTCTCTCTCACCCTCCCTCCCTCCCTCTCTCTTTCTTTTCTTATAAATAGATAGCAAACTATACACATTGTCTTACTCCTTGATTTTTTCTTGAACTTAAAATATTTGGGAGATCACTTTTTAATTGTATATAGAGAGTTCCTTGTTGCTTTTTATGGTGGCATTGTAGTCCATTACATACATGAACTGTAACTAATTTAACCACTTCCGTATGTTTTGATATTTAGATCGTTTCTAGTCTTTCACTGTACAAAGAATGCTCCTGCCATGAACAGCTTTATTCACACACATTTTTATATTTTTGCTAGTTCAGCATTGGGGTAGATTCTTAGAAGTGAGATTGCTACATCGAAGAGTACATACATATGTGAATTTTCCTAGGTGTTGTCAAATGAGAGAGCTTTTAAAAAACAAGTAGTTATTAGAGATTATTTGTGTGATACCAAAGTCTAGAGTGTGAGTTAGGAATAGTTGATGGAAGACGAGTGGAGAAGGAAGTGTCACAGTTAAGACCAGGGTTTTGAGTGGGGTCATAGTTGTAGATGTTGAAATCACAAGAACTGGAAATGAGAAGAAGACTGTCATTAGGTGCTATGATTGTTAGCAAATGGGAAGAGTGACTAGGAGGTTGATGGATGGCAGCAGTGAGATACAGGAAAAGGTGACAAAACCATATGACATGAACCTCAAAGTGTCTGGAGTTTCAATAAGCCAGTGGGGAGACCTGGGTCAGGAAGCAAGAGGACTACTGTCAGTTTTTTTGTGCTGCTATAACAAATTACTAAAGACTGGTTACAACAAACATTTATTTCTTATAGTTCTGGATAAGTCTAAGATCAAGGTGTCAACAGATCTGGTGTTTGATGAGGGTCCACTTCCTGGTTTACAGTTGGCCATCTTCTCATACCCTCACATGGTGGGGAGCAGAGAGAGAAAGCGAGCTGTTTTATGTCTTCTTATAAGGGCACTAATCCAATTCATGAGAGCTCTTTCCTCATGACCTAATTACCTCCAAAGGCCCCACCTCCTAATACTATCACATTGGGGGTTAAAACTTTGACATAGGAATTTGGAGGTGAGGGACACAAACATTTAGTCCATAGCAATTATCCAAGCCTGAGATTCTGGGGATGTGAAAGATGAAACAGATAACCACTAGAGAGGGTCTCAGGGAAGGAGTGTTATAGGGGGCAGCTAGACTAAAGCAAGAGGTGAGTGGAATGTCCTGAGAATTCCTCTCTTGTAGTGCGGGAGTGCTTCTCACAGAGTGGGAGGACACAGTAGAAGTGTTTAGGAGGGCAGGGAAAGGTGGTGGTTTACATCATGAAAGGTAGTCACAGAGAGTTATTAGCTGAGGATTTGGGAGTTTGGGGAGGACTAATGGTAACTGATATGATTAAGGATGTGTGGCATTGAGACATGGTTTACTGCCTACCCAATATCCATTCCTCACTGTACTTTCCCCCACCCGATTCCTCCTTTCTAAAAGAGCCTTGTGGTGGTTTAGCTCTCTATCTTCAAGCTTTGTATTTGTCCCTTCCCTAGCCCTAGGGAGTGGGTCCTAATTGGTTAAAGCCATCAAAAAATCCTGTTTTTGTACCTAATGTTTAGCTGAGATATAGGCATGAAATGAAATTCTGTCTAATGGAAAGCAAAAGGATGTCTTCTGGGAATTATTTTATAATTCTTTATAAAAGACACAGGAAAAGATAGCCACTTTTTCGATAGAAATTATTATTTCTGGTACAATGCTTGGAAGTCCTGCAGTCATCTTGGGTCCACAAAGACTCACATTAACAAGATAATTTGGTGGACCTGGTGGAACAAAAAGATGGAAGGAATCTGGGTTCTTGATGACTTATGTGGGCTGGTGTGTCAACAAGCCCTGAAGCTGCCATTCTGTTGTGGGAAATAGTTCATGTCCTTATATTCTACTTTGAGTTGGGCTATCTGTTTTTTGCTGTAATAACTGACACCATGAGGCTGGAGAAAGTTAGAAAATATACTTATTTGTGTGTATATATATATATATATATATATATATATATATATATATATACATATTACTTTAAGCAAAAAAATTGTCTTAAAATTAACTCAATAATAAATCTTCAGGTGCATGTAACATTATATGGAGGAAATTTTAAAATAACTTGGGCTAGGATGGAGTAGCAAAAGGATGTCTTCTGGGAATTATTTTATAATTCTTTATAAAAGACACAGGAAAAGATAGCCACTTTTTCGATAGAAATTATTATTTCTGGTACAATGCTTGGAAGTCCTGCAGTCATCTTGGGTCCACAAAGACTCACATTAACAAGATAATTTGGTGGACCTGGTGGAACAAAAAGATGGAAGGAATCTGGGTTCTTGATGACTTATGTGGGCTGGTGTGTCAACAAGCCCTGAAGCTGCCATTCTGTTGTGGGAAATAGTTCATGTCCTTATATTCTACTTTGAGTTGGGCTATCTGTTTTTTGCTGTAATAACTGACACCATGAGGCTGGAGAAAGTTAGAAAATATACTTATTTGTGTGTATATATATATATATATATATATATATATATATATATATATACATATTACCATCCCAAACAGTATAGGGGCTTACCACTAAAAACATAAAGAAATATATAGATAGGTATGTGTGTGTGTTTGTGTGTGTATATACACTTGTATATAGATAATCTCTAGAAGGATTAAGAAACTGGGAACAATGTTTACCTCTGCGGAGAGAAATGCCTCGGGGGCAGGGTTGGAAGGAAGACCTACTTTTCACTGTTTGCATTTTTCCTTTCTCAGTTTTGCATCCTGTTTGTGCATTATCTATTCAAGCAAGACAAAAGTTCAATAGCAGCGTTAAAGTATGCATTGAAAATAGTCAAGAACCTAAATGACATTGTAGAAAATAAAATTAGGGATGGAGAGGGCAATTTGGGAAAATCTCCTAGAATTCCATGCAACAGGTCAAAGAGATGAAACTGATGAGAGAGAGGATGACAACTCTGAAAAGACAGCATGGAGCCCATTACAAAAATGAAATGGAAGCAATAATCAAAGGCATAAATAATACTCCCTGAGATGAGAAATGATGAAAATCAAAAGAACTGAGCTGTGTTTCAATAAAAAATAGTAACAAAGTGCATGATATTTTAATGTATTCTGGTGAAGACTTCATATTTCAAATATATTGAGAAAAGAAATTCAGTCTGGACTCAGATTTCTCCCTGATAAAGAAAGTGGGGTAAATGCTGCAGTATCATTTCTTAAGAGGATGTTATGTCTATCACTGTCTTGGAAGAAAGATACATGCTTGGGAAATGCTAGAAACTACATACTTCCTTTTGAAGTTTACAAAGTCCCATAATTTAGTAAAAAATAAATGGTTTATCTTTGTTTATTCAATATTTCCCTTTAACAAATATTATGTCTCTGTTAATATCCATAGATAATTCCCACTACTTTGGGAATTACTTAGGAACAAAGTCCCAGGATTGTGGCCCAATAATTCTTGGCTCCATTAAGTTGTTGTTCATATGTAAAGGTAACAGGAGTGTATTTTTTATAGCTTAAATATGCAAAGTCTTAGAAAATACATTATTCCATAGCCCCCTTTTGCAAGGACACTGCCATCATGAACTCTAGAGCTACATTATTGTGCAGAGTATATTTAGAGACGGGAATGACCAGAGGCAGTGGGGTGTGGTGGAGAGTGTATCAGACCAAGAGTCAGCAAATTGGACGTTAAACACAACCCACACAAACACAGTTACTTGTTATGTGAGCTTCAGCTCGTTACCAACTTTCAGGGTCTCGACTCCATCATCTGAAAAATGAGAATAATTCTACTTCCTTAGGCTGCTGGAGGATTAAATAGGATAAAATTAAACTTAAAATGATGATAAAAATACATGTAGAATTTAGTTCCCCAAGAAGTAGACCCTGAGACAAGGATTTGAGTACAAGTAGTTTATTTGGGAGGTGATCCCAGAGAACACTGGTTGAGTGGAGAAGTGAGACAGATGGGGAGGAAACCAGTAAAGGTGAGTTATCAAACCAGTTACCACTGTGGTATTTGAGGCTTAATTACCATGGGCAGCTCTGGATGACTGTGAAGAACAGTTACCCCATCAGTGAGGTGAGGGAGGCAGGACTTGTTAACTGATAGAATTAAATTCAAGATATGACTTATTTCTTTTTCACCCATATATATCCCCATTTTCATCCAGAAACGTCCTTTTAGAGGCAGATGCCTCCTGAGGAGAATGCTGTGCTGGGGAGGCCTGCATAAATAAAACTTATGGATGACAGCCAAGACTCTTCTTAAAAAGTAGATTCCATCTTTTCCCCCAGCAAAACACTTAGAACTGCTCGTGTGGAGCAAAACCAACTGGCTTGAATTACTTGCCACTCTGAGGCAACCCTCTTGGGACAATTATGCCTTAAAAACATCTTATCTCAGAATCTTCTCTTCCCCTAGATGTCAACCCTTTCTAACCCAGTTTCCATCTCCTGGGTGCCAACACCTTGGGTCAGGGCCAGGGTTCCTTCAGCCTTTGCTCGTTTGGCTAACTGTCCAGATATCTCCTTCTTTCTCCCTAACCTTTATGGGATCTTCCAAAGTCCCTTCTCAGCTGGAGAAGGTGATCTTGCCAACAGAATACAACCCACTGGCCTAAGAACTGTCATGAGTGAGGGGGTCAAGAGTGAAACACAGGCCCTCCCCTGCATGAATTTCTATCTCCCTTCCTTTCCTTAAGCCTGAAATCTTGAAGCTGTACTCATCCCTCGGAAACAATTGAGGGCTTGATTTTATCCATTGTCTTTTTTTTTTTCTTTTCTTGGTTCACAGGAGGTGAAAGCCCTAGAAAAACTCAAAAATAGTGCCTAAAACAACCCACTGCACATTCTCAAAAACACCAGTGATCGTCTGGTGGCTTTATTTTTTTGATAGCATGCAACAGAGCTGCCTGCATTTTTTTCCACTAAACTGAGTGACTTTTTGATGGATTTGACTGGTTGTTTTGGCATTGCATAAGCAGGAACTTGAGCTGGGGCTCCACAGAGGCGGCAAAATCAGACATGAATAATAATCATAATAAACCTTCACAACATTTGAAAGTTTCCAAAGAGCTTTCCCATGTATTTACCTTGTTCTATCCTAAAGTGCCCTGTGACATAGGCAGGGATGGTGGTATGGCTCCCATTGTCCTCATGGAGGGCACAGAAGCCCAGAATTGGGTGCTGGCTTGTCTCTGGCCCTGACCAGACATGGACTCCTCATCCAAGGCTCTCTTTCTCTCTCTCTCTCTCTTTTTTTTTAAACATCTTTATTGCAGTAGAATTACTTTACAATGGTGTGTTAGTTTCTGCTTCATAACAAATTGAATCAGCTATACATACACATATGTCTCCATATCTCCTTCCTCTTGCGTCTCCCTCCCACCCTCCCTATCCCACCCCTCTAGGTGGTCACAAAGCACCGAGCTGATCTCCCTGTGCTATGCGGCTGCTTCCCACTAGCTATCTATTTTACATTTGGTATTATATATAAGTCCATGCCACTCTCTTACTTCGTCCCAGCTGACTCTTCCCCCTCCCCATGTCTTCAAGTCCATTCTCAATGTCTGCGTCTTTATTCCTATCCTGCTCCTAGATTTTTCATAACCATTTTTTCTCTTTTTTTTTTTGGATTCTATATATATGTGTTAGCATACAGTATTTGTTTTTCTCTTTCTGACTTACTTCACTCTGTGTGACAGACTCTAGGTCCATCCACCCCACTACAAATAACTCAGTTTTGTTTCATTTTATGGCTGAGTAATATTCCATTGTATATATGTGCCACATCTTCTTTATCCATTCATCTGTCGATGGACACTTAGGTTGCTTCCATGTCCTGTCTATTGTAAATAGAGCTGCAACGAATATTGTGGTACGTAACTCTTTTTGAATTATGGCTATCTCAGGGCATATGCCCAGTAGTGGGATTGCTGGGTCGTATGGTAGTTCTATTTTTAGTTTTTTAAGAAACCTCCATACTGTTCTCCATAGTGGCTGTAACAATTAACATTCCCACAAACAGTGCAAGAGGGTTGTCTTTTCTCCACACCCTCTCCAACATTTATTGTTTGCAGATGTTTTGATGGTGGCCATTCTGACTGCTGTGAGGTGATACCCCATTGAGTTTTGATTTGCATTTCTCTAACGGTTAGTGATGTTCAGCATTCTTTCATCTGTTTGTTGGCAATCTGTATATCTTCCTTGATGAAATGTCAATTTAGGTCTTCTGCCCATTTTTTTTTTTTTTTTTTTGTGGTACGCTGGCCTCTCACAGTTGTGGCCTCTCCCGTTGTGGAGCACAGGCTCCGGACACACAGGCTCAGCGGCCATTGTTCACGGGCCCAGTCGCTCCGCGGCATGTGGGATCTTCCCTGACCTGGGCACGAACCCATGTCCCCTGCATCGGCAGGCAGACTCTCAACCACTGCACCACCTGGGAAGCCCTTCTGCCCATTTTTGGATTGGGTTGTTTGTTTTTTGGATATTGAGCTTCATGAGCTGCTCGCATATATTAGAGATTAATCCTTTGTCAGGTGCTTCATTTGCAAATATTTTCTCCCATTCTGAGGGTTCTCTTTTCGTCTTGTTTATGGTTACCTTTGCTGTGCAAAAGCTTTTAAGTTTAATTAGGTCCCATTTATTTATTTTTGTTTTTATTTCCATTTCTCTAGAAAGTGATCAAAAGGGATCTTTCTGGGATTTATGTCATAGTGTGTTCTGCCTATGTTTTCCTCTAAGAGCTTGATAGTATCTGGCCTTACATTTAGGTCTTTAATCCATTTTGATTTTATTTTTGTGTATGGTGTTAGGGAGTGTTCTAATTTCATTCTTTTACATGTAGCTGTCCAGTTTTCCCAGCACCATTTATTGAAGAGGCTCTCTTTTCTCCATTGTATATTCTTGCCTCCTTTATCAAAGATAAGGTGACCATATGTGTGTGGGTTTATCTCTGGGCTTTCTCTCCTGTTCTATTGATCTATATTTCGGTTTCTGTGCCAGTACCATAGTGTCTTGATTACTGTAGTTTTGTAGTACAGTCTTCAGTCAGGGAGTCTGATTCCTCCCGCTCCATTTTTCTTTCTCAAGACTGCTTTGACTATTCAGGATCTTTTGTGTTTTCATACAAATTGTGAATTTTTTTGTTCTAGTTCCGTGAAAAATGTCATTGGTAGTTTGATAGGGGTTGCAATGAATCTGTAGATTGCTTTGGGTAGTAGAGTCATTTTCACAATGTTGATTCTTCAAATCGAAGAACATGGTACAACTCTCCATCTGTTTGTATCATCTTTAATTTCTTTCATCAGTGTCTTATAGTTTTCTGCATACAGGTCTTTTATCTCCTTTGGTATGTTTATTCCTAGGTATTTTATTCTTTTTGTTTCAGTGGTAAATGGGAGTGTTTCCTTAATTTCTCTTTCAGATTTTTCATCATTAGTGTATAGGAATTCAAGAGATTTCTGTGCATTAATTTTGTATTCTGCTACTTTACCAAATTCATTGATTAGCTCTAGTAGTTTTTTGGATTCTCTATGTATAATATCATGTCACCTGCAAACAGTGACAGCTTTACTTCTTCTTTTCTTTTATTTCTTTTTCTTCTCTGATTGCTGTGGCTAAAACTTCCAAAACTGTGTTGAATAATAGTGGTAAGAGTGGGCAACCTTGCCTTGTTCTTGATCTTAGTGGAAATGGTTTCAGTTTTACACCATTGAGAATGATGTTGGCTGTGGGTTTGTCATATATGGCCTTTGTTATGTTGAGGTAAGTTCCCTCTATGCCTACTTTCTGGAGGGTTTTTTTTTTTTTATCATAAATGAGTGTTGAATTGTGTCGAAAGATTTTTCTGCATCTATTGAGATGATCATATGATTTTTCTCCTTCAATTTGTTAATATGGTGTATCACATTGATTGATTTGCATATATTGAAGAATCCTTGCATTCCTGGGATAAACCCCACTTGACCATGGTGTATGATCCTTTTAATGTGCTGTTAGATTCTGTTTGCTAGTATTGTGTTGAGGATTTTTGCATCTATGTTCATCAGTGATATTGGCCTGTAGTTTTCTTTCTTTAGGACATCTTTGTCTGGTTTCGGTATCAGGATGATGGTGGTCTTGTCGAATGACTTTGGGAGTGTTCCTCCCTCTGCTATATTTTGGAAGAGTTTGAGAAGGATAGGTGTTAGCTCTTCTCTAAATGTTTGATAGAATTCATCTGTGAAGCCGTCTGGTCCTGGGCTTTTGTTTGTTTGAAGATTTTTAATCACAGTCTCAATTTCAGTGCCTGGGATTGGTCTGTTTATATTTCCTATTTCTTCCTGGTTCAGTCTCAGCAGGTTGTGCTTTTCTAAGAATTTGTCCATTTCTTCCAGGTTGTCCATTTTATTGGCATAAAGTTGCTTGTAGCAATCTCACATGCTCCTTTGTATTTCTGCCATGTCATTTGTTAATTTTCCTTTTTCCTTTTTAAATCTATTGATTTGAGTCTTTTCCCTTTTTTTCTTGATGAGTCTGGCTAATGGTTTATCATTTTTTTTTAATCTTCTCAAAGAACCAGATTTTAGTTTTGTTGATCTTTGTTATTGTTTCCTTCATTTCTTTTTCATTTATTTCGATCTGATCTTTATGATTTCTTTCCTTCTGCTAACTTCAGGTTTTTTTTGGTTTTTCTTTCTTTAGTTGCTTTAGGTGTAAGGATAAGTTGTTTTTTTAAGATGTTTCTTGTTTCTTGCGGTAGGATTGTATTGCTATAAACCTCCCTCTTAGAAATGCTTTTGCTGCATCCCATAGGTTTTGGGTTCCCTTAGGGTTTCCCACAGGTTTTCATTGTCCCATAGGTTTTCATTGTTCCATAGGTTTTCATTGTCACTTTTTTCTAGGTATTTTTTTATTTCCTCTTTGATTTCTTCAGTGATCTTTTGGTTATCAGGTAGTGTATTGTTTAGCCTCCATGTGTTTGTATTTTTTACAGATTGTTTTCCTATAATTGATATCTAGTCTCATAATGTTGTGGTCGGAAAAGGTACTTCATATAATTTCAATATTCTTAAATTTACCAAGGCTTGATTTGTGACCCAAGATATGATCTATTCTGGAGAATGTTCCATGAGCACTTGAGAAGAAAGTGTATTCTCTTGTTTTTGGATTGAATGTCCTATAAGTATTAATTAAGTCCATCTTGTTTAATGTATCATTTAAAGCTTGTGTTTCCTTATTTATTTTCATTCTGGATGACCTGTCCATTGGTGAAAATGGGGTGTTAAAATCCCCTACTATGATTGTGTTACTGTCAATTTCTCCTTTTATGGTTGTTAGCATTTGCCTTATGTATTGAGGTGTTCCTATGTTGAGTGCACAAATACTTACAATTGTTATATCTTCTTCTTAGATTGATCCCTTCATCATTATGTAATAGTCTTTATTTTAAAGTTTATTTTGTCTGATATAAGAATTGCTACTCCAGCTTTCCTTTGATTTCCATTTGCATGGAATATGTTTTTCCATCCCCTCACTTTCAGTGTGTATGTGTCCCTAGGTCTGAAGTGGATTTCTTGCAGACACAATATATATGGGTGTTGTTTTTGTATCCATCAGCCAGTCTATGTCTTTTGTTTGGAGCATTTAATCCTTACATTTAAGGTAATTATCAATGCATATGTTCCTATTCCCATTTTCTTAATTGTTTTGGGTTTGTTATTGTAAATCTTTCCTTCTCTTATGTTTCCTGCCTAGAGAAGGTCCTTTAGCATTCGTTGTAAAGCTAGTTTGGTGGTGGTGAATTGTCTTAGCTTTTGCTTGTCTGTAAAGGTTTTAATTTCTCCATGAAATCTGAATGAGATCCTTGCTACGTAGAATAATCTTGGTTGTAGGTTTTTCCCTTTCATCACTTTAAATATGTCCTGCCAGTCCCTTCTGGCTTGCAGAGTTTCTGCTGCAAGATCAGCTGTTAACCTTAGGGGGATTCCCTTGTATATTATTTGGTTTTTTATCCCTTGTTGCTTTTACTATTTTTTCTTTGTATTTGATTTTTAATAGTTTGATTAATATGTGTCTTCTTGTGTTTCTCCTTGGATTTATCTTTTATGAGATTCTCTGTGCTTCCTGGACTTGATTTACTCTTTCTTTTCCCATAATAGGGAAATTTTCAACTATAATCTCCTCAAATATTTTCTCAGTCCCTTTCTTTTTCTCATCTTCTTCTGGGACCCCTATAATTTGAATGTTGGTACATTTAATGTTGTCCCAGAAGTCTCTGAGACTGTCCTCCATTCTTTTTTCTTTATTCTGCTCTGCAGTAGTTATTTCCATTATTTTATCTTCCAGGTCACTTATCCATTTTCTGCCTCAGTTATTCTGCTACTGATTCCTTCTAGAGAATTTTAAATTTCATTTATTGTGTTGTTCATCATTGTTTGCTTCCTCTTTAATTCTTCTATGTCCTTGTTAAACGTTTCTTGTTTTTCCTCCATTATATTTCAAGATTTTAGATCATCTTTACTATTCATTACTCTGAATTCTTTTTCAGGTAGACTGCCTATTCCCTCTTCATTTGTTTGGTCTGGTGGGTTTTTATGTTGCTCCTTCATCTGCTGTGTGTTTCTCTGTCTTCTCATTTTGCTTAACTTACTGTGTTTGGGGTCTCCTTTATGCAGACTGCAGGTTAGTAGTTCTCATTGTTTTTGCTGTCTGCCCCCAGTGGCTAAGGTTGGTTCAGTGGGTTGTGTAGGCTTCCTGGTGGAAGGGACTAGTGCCTGTGTTCTGGTGGATGAGGCTGGATCTTGTTTTTCTGGTGGGCAGGACCGCATCTGGTGGTGTGTTTTGGGATGTCTGTGACCTTATTATGATTTTAGGCAGCCTCTCTGCTAATGGGTGGGGTTGTGTTTCTGTCTTGCTAGTTATTTGGCATAGGGTGTCTAGCACTGTAGCTTGCTGGTTGTTGAGTGGAGCTGGGTCTTAACGTTGAGATGGAGATCTGTGGGATAGCTTTCACTGCTTGATATTACATGGAGCCGGGAGGTCTCTGGTTGACCAATGTCCTGAACTCGGCTCTCCCACCTCAGAGACACAGGTCTGACACCCGGCTGGAACACCAAGACCCTGTCAGCCACACGGCTGCCCCACTTTCTAATTGGAATTACCAGTACCCAGGACTTCACTTTCATGGTAACAAGAGACCTCCAAACTCCAGAAATCCACACTCCAGAGACCCTCCTTTCGACATGACAAGGCTCTTTTCACATTGCGAGAGAGATAGGGAGAGAGAGAGAGAGAGAGAGAGAAAGAGGCAGAAGGTGCTTGGTGGGACCTTCATGGCAAGAGGCTGGGACAGAGACTCTTGAACATAGGCTTGGGTAGGCCCAGATAGGGTTCAGGGAATCAGGTTCTGAAGAGGGAAGTAAGCATAGGGGCATTGAATGCCAGTCTGAGATTGAAACCCTGATGAGATCTGAGTGAGTCCTAGGACTTGCCAGACACCAGGGCACATTAACAAACATTCAGGACACTTTGCCTGTTTATATCCCAGGGCTGGTGCCAGGTGGGCACACATGGTCTTCAGGATCCCTTCTGGGCTCCTTGCTCTGTCATGCCAACCTTTTTAATAGCTCACATTGGCCTCTGGGCACATTTCTGCTTCTTTGATCCCAGGTCACTCGCCCTGGCTTCATCTTGATGGTCTCTCCCTTCCCTGGTCCACCTCTGCCCCACTTCCTCCTTCCTGGGATCCAGGTCTCTTTGCTCATGGAAGTAACAAACCGCTTGCCAGAGGACACCTCTCCATGTCTCTCTCTTCTCAGGAGAAATGCATTTGTTTTTAAAAGAGCCTTCTTGGAACAGTACTCCCACTCACCTTGGCCTATGCTGTCCCTTTCATTGCAGGAGCTCTCAAATCCTGCCTCTTCCAGGAAGGCTTTCTTGATTGCTCTGGTCCATCCAGATCCTGGGCTTCTGTGACCTTCTGGGAAGCTGGGTTGATGGGGGCTGTGGACCCCAACTTCTTTCTATGTTAGGGTTTTCCTTCCTCCACCTTTTCTCCACCCATCTTCCTGCATTCCTTCTCCCCCTCCTGCTATCTCTGTCATCATACACACACAGGGGATGTACAGTGTCCTCATGATCACTCCCTACTCCCCTAACCAAAACCTTCTAGGAAACTGATATGCCCTTCCCACAGGTTTTTCAGATGGTGGGATGGAGCTCTCATGGTGGAATTCCAAGCCTCAGTAGGGGCAGGGTTGGGTGAGGGGGCGAGTTTATCTGGGAGATTCTGAAATTTACCAGAGGGTGGTTGGTCCCGAGTTTGTGACACACACTGAATTGACTACTTTTTTGTCACTTCGACATCTTGTCTCTAACTCTTATCTCCTAGTAGACAGGGAGCCTCTACCCTGTTTGGAAGGACTTCACAGGACTATCTAAATGGGATGCTGTTGAGTGTGGAGTGAGATGGGGGAAGGGAGCGGATGTGGGCAATAGAGAGGTTGCTGCTCCTGTCTGCAACTTGCACAGGCCTCTGGGTGCCTCTTCTTCTTAGGGGTTGGAATTTCCTCCTGGTCTCCCCTGCTCAAGGCTCCAGTGCTCCTGGGCTGCAGGCCCCACCCCGCCCCCACACGCTTAGGGTGCAGCTGCCATGTGAGATCAGCACTGGGCAACCAGCTGGGAAGGGAGGGAAGACAGTATTGACCACTGTGGCCTGACACAAGACACAGACTCCATGGCGCCCCTGGGATGTGTCCTTGTCCCCCTGTGGGTCATGGGGATTCTAAGCCCTGCTTATCCCACCCCAATTCCCTTTTGAAGGGCCTGACAAAGGCGAGGTCCTCCTCCCCCCCCCCCCCTGCCTCGCTATGCCAAATGTGATTTTATGACATTTATGGCATTTTCTTTCAGTGAAAAACACATAGTTTGACCAATTAAAGCCTCTTTTGGACTAAGCCCCTGACAGAATGGGAAATGCAACTGAAAAGGGTGTCCTGTTCCTATGGTTTCTCATCTCTCTCTCTTCTGCATTTTCCCCCCGCCTACCTTCTTGGCCATGGTTCAGATTTAGAGGGAAGCAGCAATGCGAACAAACCTTCGCTATGCCATGTGATTTTATGACATTTATGGCATTTTCTTTCAGTGAAAAACACATAGTTTGACCAATTAAAGCCTCTTTTGGACTAAGCCCCTGACAGAATGGGAAATGCAACTGAAAAGGGTGTCCTGTTCCTATGGTTTCTCATCTCTCTCTCTTCTGCATTTTCCCCCCGCCTACCTTCTTGGCCATGGTTCAGATTTAGAGGGAAGCAGCAATGCGAACAAACCTTGTCCATTCTGTTCTCCTGGTGGCTGTAGGGACCCAGCTCCCAGCTGTGCAATCAGGACTCCAGAGCCAAGGCCAGGCCCAAGAGGCAGAAATGTACTCAGAGAAGTCTGGGTGGGTCCCCAAGTCTGGGAGAGGAAAGAGGGAAAGGGGCTGCCTGGAGCCAAGGGGTTGGGGAGGGTCAAGGGCTATAAGGGAGACCCGCAGTAGGTGCAGGAGGAAGAGGCCTGCTAGGGGGAGCAGGGAAGGCAGGATGGAGAGAACAGTGTGGTCTGGGGTACCCCTCACTGGTGGAACCTAGTGGAGTGAGGGGCTGTGAGCATAAGCTAAGGAGCACTGAGACAGGTCAATAGTGCCAGTGACACTGGAGACAGTGTCTCTGTGGGTCCTGGAGGTGTGGGGGCAAAAAAGGAAACATATGGCAGATGTGATGTGGTGAAGGTAGCCAATGGGTCAGTTTGTAAGACTCTGGTGCCTGTCAGAATCACTGAGCAAGCAAGGTGCGAGGGGGTGTCCTTCATGAGCAAGTGGGGCCAAACAAGAGCAGCATATGCAGGCTTCTTGTCAAAGGGACCCCACTTGTACCCACAGGCTAGAAGAAACCTGGGGAAATGGAGTCACAGGAGAGTGGAAGAACAGAATGAAAGTAAATTTGTTGGGCAGCTATATACCTGGCATGGTACAAGGTACTTCACACACACCTCATTTTATTTCAGCAAGAACTCACTCATCTGTTCATTCATGCATTTATTTGGTCATTCAACAAATATTTACTGAGAGCCTTCCATATATTAAGTACTTTTCTAGGCAGCAGGAATATAAGTCAAATGAAAAATGGCCCA
>NW_006799694.1:189409-236812 GCF_000442215.2 Lipotes vexillifer
AGCAGGAATATAAGTCAAATGAAACATGGCCCATCCCTTTGAGAGCTCACTCTGAGAGTCCCGAGGTGAAGACAATAATGGGAGAGGCCCCTCTGTCAGACTGGGTAGTCATGGATGGCTTCTTGAAGGAGGTAATCTTTGAGCTAAGTTTGAACAATTTAATTAAAAGGAAAATTAAAGAGTGGTGGTGGGAAATGGTCACTGTGTTCCATGCAGAGGAAGGAACTTGTGTGCAGGCACAGAGGTATGAAGCAGTGACACTTTTGAGGAAGCATAAATGGTTCCATGTAACTGAGGTCAAAGTTTTGAGATGGGTTCAGAGGCAGGGGTGGGAGGGCCTTTTGGAGGCCCAGTGGCTGTAATAAGGTCTGAACACAACAGTGAGCCTTTAAAATCCTTGTTTATTAATTATTATTATTTATTTGGTGAGTGACATGACAAGATTACCATTTTACATATTCCATTCTGACATTGGCATCAGAGGGCTAAGTCCAGGTTGGGCTTACGGAGACCTGTTGAGGACTGTGGCTATAGATTTGGGGGAGAAGTGACAAGGCCTGGATTAGGACAGTGGGTTTGGAGATGGAGAGAAGTGAATGGTTCTGGGGTTAGTGGGGGAGTTGTATTAATGGAATATGATTGAATGTGGAGGGTGAGTTCATGGCCACAGCTATTAGCTTGTGCAATTTGTTTGTGACTCCTGCTATCGGACTTTGCTCTCAGTATGAGGAATTTATCAGAGAAAGACACAGAAGTGGTTCCTCTTCCCATGGGAATTTCAGTCTAGGAGGGAAGAGAGTGAAAAATAAATGATGAGAGATGGGAACATATGTATATGTATAACTGATTCACTTAGTTATAAAGCAGAAACTAGCACACCATTGTAAAACAATTATACTCGAATAAAGATGTAAAAAAAAAAAAAGAAATGATGAGAGTGGTGTATGCTACAAAGGGGCAAGGAAGTGGCCACTAATGGGGTTTTGGGCATCTGGCTACACTCTTGGAAGGTTCTGACTAGTGAAGGATCTCTAGGAAGACCAAGGAAACAAGATGGGAGAGGGGTGAGGTTTGAGACAGAGGGTAGAAAGAAAGACTGAGAGCGATTTTTCCTTTCACAGATGGCAGAGCCACTGAATAGACATTGCTGGCTGAAGGCTGGCATATTTTACAGAGAACACAGGTGGAGGAGCAGGACTGCATGTTTGGACACATTGAATTTGGGTGTCCATAGGACTTCCACATGATGATGTCCAGAGAGTGGTCAGATGGGTAAGTGTGGATTTATCAGAGGGTTCACGACTGAATATTCAGATTTGGGTCCATTATGTAGTAGTTGAGGGTCATCTAATGAAAAGAATGAAGGGAAAATAATGAGTAATGGAAATCATTGACTTTCCTTCTTATCACTCTCTTTCTTGCTCTTTCTCTCTCTTTTTGATAAAGCAGTACAATTTAATTCTATTAACAAACTGTTTTTGAAGATAAAATATGCAGGTGGTAAATATCCAAACAATACAAAAGGGTATGCAATGAATGGCAATTCTCCCTCACTCCTGATCTCTAGCAACCCAGGCCCCATTTCCAGAGGCATACCAGTTTCCTCTGTATTCTGCAAAAGTTCTTAATCCTGTAAAGCAATTTTATATAAACGTTAGCACACTGTGCTTACCTTTCTAGATCATTCTTTTAAAAGTTATCTAAATATCTTGGAAATCATTTCTTATTAGTACTAAAAATCTACCTCATTCTTTTATACAATTTTATAATATTCTATCCTATGCATATACCATAATTTAATTAACCAGTTCCTTACAAGTGGGAATTCAGTACGTTTCCAGGCTTTTGCTATATAAACAATACTGAAAAAATATCCTTGTTTATACAAACATAATTTAGGTATTAAATTTGGCTGAATGTAAGAGAAAACTCAAACTATAGAGATTTAAACAATACAAAAATTAATTTTTCTCGGACTTCCCTGGTGGCACAGTGGTTGAGAGTCCGCCTGTCGATGTGGGGGATGCGGGTTCATGCCTCGGTCTGGGAGGATCCTGCATGCCTTGGAGCAGCTGGGCCCGTGAGCCGTGGCTGCTGGGCCTGTGCTCCACGGCGGGAGAGGCCACAGCAGTGAGAGGCCCGCAAAAATGTATATATATATATTTTTTCTTATATCATGAAAAATCTGGGTAGGCAAATGCTAGCATTGGTTTAGTGTCTCAATAATATCACAGCAAAGTCTCCATGTCCTTCTCCATTTTACAAGATGGCTGCTCCAAATCCAGCCATCACATACACATTCCAGAGAGGAGGCAGGCAGGAAGGAAGACAACAGAGGGGAGAAGGGTACATCGTCAGCTGAGTCTGTTATTCTTTTAAGGAGATTTCCTGGAAGCCTTCCAAAAATTTTTGGTTATATCTCATGGGCCAGATCTGTGTCAAGCAACCATCCCTATCTTAAGGGACCTGGGAAATGTCCTTTAGTTTGGATTGTTGCTCTATCAGCAAAGTTAGGTTCTGTTGTAAAGAAGGAGAGAATGGGCATTGGGAATGTGTCTAGTAGATTTTTTCCTCTAGTACCAATTCTTATAAATGGAATTGCTGGGTTAAATCCTCTTATACATTTAAAATTTTGATTGTGCCAAATTGCCCTCCAAAGGGGCTTACCAATTACACTTAAACAATGCACAAAAGTGCCTGTTTCCTTACATCATTGCCCACAGACTTTTGCCAAACTCTTCATGTTTTGCTAACCTGATGGGCGAAAAATGATCTCATTTTAATTTTCATTTCCTTTATTGTGAGTGAGGTTGAGCATCTTTTTATGTGCTTCAAAACACTGACATTTGATGAAGAAAATCGCATAAGAAAGAATGAGAAGCAGTGGCTGGGAAAGGAGCAGAAAACCAGGAGAGGCTGGGGTCGAAGAAGAAGAGGGAAGAACTTTAAGGAGGTTGAGGAGGATGTAAGAGATACAGTCAGATGTTGCAAAGAGGCAAGATAAGGACAGAGGAATGCCCACTTGGTTTGGGACCCCAGAAAGAGTAGGTTTGGCTGGAGTGGAAACCTGGTGAGCCTCCTCTCCTGTGAAGAATTACTTTTTCTGTTATTTAAATAAGGAAATGAATTTGAAGGGGATAAATAACTTTCCCAAGGTCACAGACCTTGTAAGGGGGGAGCTGGGATTTGAATCCAGGTGTGTTGGACCCCTAGAGTGAATTTCACAGAGGCTGTGGTGGAGGGAGAACGTTTGTTGCCTTGCAGAACAGGAAGGGGCCTTTGAGATTATGGATCCATCTGCCTCATTTAACAAATGAGGGAACTGAATACTGTTACGGTGAAGAGACTTGCTAGAAAGTGTAAGAGCTTTGCAAGAACGCAGATCCTGCTCTGATTCATGGCATTTTGTGAGATCACTCCTTTTTCCAGCAGGGGGTGCTAATCAGTATCTTGGGCTAGGTAGAACTCACCTGTCAGTCAGCATCTTGGACAAAGCAACTTACCTGCGTCCTGAGGGGAGTCCCCAGCCCCATGAAGAAAGAGACATGGGTCCAACTTATGTCCTCAAAAAAGATCAGGCTATTGGCAGTTTCTGGGTCCTGTTGGTAGCCCTTTGAGAGTAGTCTGGGAGCTTAAGGCAGACCCTGTGTCCTTCTGAAAACTGCTGTTCCATCTTCTCATGACAGTTCCTCTAAATTGCCCCCACCTGGGGTCACTAACATATGGGTTATTATCTATCCTAGGCTCTCAGCAAAGACAATAAGATGGCCATACCTCTAGCCTGTTTGAAGGTTTATTTAACCATTTATTTTAAACATGTTTACAATTCAGCTTAAAATAACTGATTGTTGTTCTAATAAAATATGGATTATCACCCAGATAATCCCTGTTGAGGAGTTTGTTTCAGGTGGCAATGTGCCCAGCTTCTGAAGACAAATCTTGGTTGGTTAAGCCAATCATGTTAATATGTCCCTTTTTTAAAGATATTTTCCCAGAAATCCTTGCAACTTGATGGTGGAGGGGGGCCATGTGACATAGTTCTGGCCAATGACTGTAAGAGTCAGACACTAGATGAGCATACACTGGCATTGAATGTTTTACCTTCTTCTTGTCTTTAATGTGGATAAGGTGCCTAGAGCAGAGGCAGCCATCTTGTGACAGGTAGTGACAATAAGACATCAAACAACCTGGGGATGGAGCAGTTTCTGCTATATATATAGGTCCTTGATGACTTTGTTACCAAGCCTAGACTTTCTTATGTGAAATAATGAAATGTTTTTATTGTTTAAGCCACGGTTACTCAGATTTCTGAGTATTGGTAGCTAAAAACATTCCTGTAATGCTCTCAGGTTCTTTAAATTGATACTAAGGCTCACTCATCATTCAGTGAATTACATTCACCATTTAATATATCTTGGAGATTTATTTATATCATTACACCCAGTTCTGCCTAATTCTCTTCTTTTACAGGTATAATATTGCATTACAATCGATATACTACAATTTACTGCCCTTTATCCCTATTGGTTGAAATTTAGATTGCTTTCAGTTTGTTTTTTGCTTCTATAAAGCAGAGCTGTGATGAACATCTTTTTTTTTTTTTTTTTTTTTTTTGCGGTATGCGGGCCTCTCACTGTTGTGGCCTCTCCCGTTGTGGAGCACGGGCTCCGGTCACGCAGGCTCATCGGCCATGGCTCACGGGCCCAGCCGCTCCGCGGCATGTGGGATCTTCCTGGACCGGGGCACGAACCCGTGTCCCCTGCATCGGCAGGCGGACTCTCAACCACTGCGCCACTAGGGAAGCCCAAACATCTTGAACATATGTATTGGCCACTTTTGTCAGTATATCCGGAAGTTAATTTGCTAAGAGTGGAATTGCTGGATCAAATGCTATACTAGTTGTAACATTTGGTGGTGTTGCCAAATCGTCAGTTTACACACCCACTAATAGTGCACATATATGCCTGTTTCCCCAAAATCTCATCAAATGGCCCCTGTTAAATATTTGTATTCCTGACAAAACAATTAGTTTTAGAAAAGTATCTTAATGTTTTAATTTGCATTTACTTATTTATGATTAAGGCAGGGCACTTTTTCTTATGTATATTGGACATCTGCATTTCTTCTTTTGTAGCCTCCTGTTTTCACCCTTTCCTCCGTTTTTTTCTATGAGGTTGTTAGGACATTTCTGGTTGGTACAACTTTTTTTTTTTTTTTTTTTTTTGGTGAATTCAGAAAAATCAGCTCTTTGACAAGTGTGTTGCAAATTTTACCCCCAGTTTGCTGTTGATTTTTTGACTTTTGTGGTATTTTTCATCCATCAAGAAATTTTAATTTTTATGTAGTTGTATGTATCAATCATTTCCTTTATGGAATCTGGGTTTTTATCTTGTTTAGAAAGGACTTTGCACTCCAGGATTATAAATACATTTACCATTTTTTCCTTCTAATTTTATAGTTTCTTTTTTATACTTAAAATTTGCTATTGGTCTAAAGAATAAGATAAACATTTGCTTTTTTTTTTTTTTTTTTTCCAATTAGACCCCTGTGCTGCTGGTTCTGAGGAACCAGACTTGTATTTGGGTACCTGGATAAGTCACGGTTATCTTCCTATTCCCTTCAGATCCAGACCGTTTTTAGAAATTTAAAGACATTAGGAAAGACAAGGTTGCAACCCAGGGGAGTGACTTCCTGGGGTAATTTCCAGCACTAGGTCAGGCAGGGTGGAGGAAGAAGTTGGGGAGTGGTGGGTCCATCCTGAATCCATAACCTTCAGGGTGATAACCCTGTTTTGAGGGGTACACCTGAGAAGCCTCCTAGAGGGGTTCAAATATGAGAAACTCTGAAGATTTTCTTCTCAAAAAATGGCTGGCCAGAACTGTTAGTGAGGAAATATCAGGTAGTCTTGCAGGGGTTCTTCTAAGCTCTCTGATAGATACAAACATAGTTTTCATTCCCCAGGTGACTGACTCTTTTAACTGTATCTTGGTCTTTGCTTCCTTTCCTTTCATACCTCCCCTCCCTCAGTCAGTTACTAACTGGCCTTCGGCTTCCACCTGTTCCTCATTCTCTGCCAGTCCAACTTGAGAGCCTTCCCACTAAAAGTCCCAAGAAAGGGATTTTCTGAGCAGGAGGGCATGTGGGGGCAGAATATCAGAGTTCCTGGCACAAAGAAAATTGGAGTCATCCACAGATTTTTATGACAAATACTCTCTACAATTCCCAGGAGCATAGGTTTTGCAGATGGACTTGATTGGGAACCACCTTTAAGATTCTTTGAAAGGCTAAAATACAAGGGAATGATAATACTAGTACTGACAAAGGTTCAGAGTGAATAGACCTCTTGTACATAGCTCTTGGGAGTGCACAGCTACCTCGTGCATTGGGAAATTGTACATTGGAAAACTGGTGGTGTCCACTAAAGTTATACATACACATACCTTAGGACACAACAATTCCACTCCTAGGTACTGGAAATGAGTACATATGTCCACTGAAAGACATGTGGTAGAGATATTGATAGAAGTGATGTTTGTAATAGTCCCAAACTGGAAATAATTCAGATGTCTGGATTGATAAAAAATGAATACATAAACTGTGGTGGAATCACACAGTGGAATAAAATTTGACAATTAAAAAAAAAGAACAAACCAGTATTATGGTCTGAATTGTGTACCCTTCCCCAAATTCATATGTTGCTATCCTAACCCCCGGTACTTCATGTGAATGTATTTGGAGATAAAGTCTTTAAAGAGGCAATTAAGTTGAAATGAGGTCATTTGGGTGATCCCTAATCCAATATAACTGGTGTTATTATAAGAAGAGGAAGTCAGGACACTGACAACCACAGAGGGAAGACCATGTGAAGAAAGGGAGAAGACAGTCATCCACAAGTCAAGGAGAGAGGCCTCAGAAGAAACCAACCCTGCTGACATTTCAATCTAAGACTTCCAGCCTTCAGAACTGTGAGAAAATAAATTTCTATTCTTTTTTATTTTATTTTATTTTATTTATTTTTGGCTGCATTGGATCTTTGTTGCTGTGTGCGGGATTTCTCTAGTTGTGGTGAGCGGGGGCTACTCTTCATTGCGGTGCGCGGGCTTCTCATTGCAGTGGCTTCTCTTGATGCGGAGCATGAGCTCTAGGCTCGTGGGCTTCAGTAGTTGTTGTGCATGGGCTTTGTTGCTCCGCGACGTGTGGGATCTTCCTGGACCATGGCTTGAACCCATGTCCCCTGCATTGGCAGGTGGATTCTTAACCACTGTTCCACTAGGGAAGCCCTAAATTTCTATTCTTTAAACCACCCAGTCTGTGGTACTTTGGCAGCCCTAGCGAACTAATACAATACGTCACCACATGAATGAACCTCATAGACATTATTTTGAGTGAATGAAACAAGATGATGTCAAGCATACATACTGTATGATTCCATTTACATGGAATTTAAGAACAGGCAAAACTGACTGGTTAGCTTTCAGGGGTGAGTCTTGACTGGGAAGAGCACAAGGAGCCTTCTTATGTACTGGAAATGTTTTACATATTGAACCGGGCAGTAGTTACATGGTTATATGCCTATGTAAAAATTCATCTAGCTGTATACATAAGATCCTTAAGATTTGTGCACTTTATTATTTTATGTTGTATCTACTAACAGTGAAAAAAAATTCTTGAGAAGAGACATAAGCATTTTGGAGTCTGCATCACCTTTCCATATGCCTTTCCCAACAAAGTGATGAGGGTGAAGGCCAAATAGCACTATCCAAGTCAGCTCCTTCTGAAACGGAGACAAAAACAACCATGCTTCAAGTTTGTCCTTTCCTTTTTTTTCCAAATGGGAAGGCACAGGCTTTTTGTACATTCCCAGCCAGAGGGAATCTTTCCCAAACTTTTCATAGAGATTCTCCTTTGAGCAGACACCAAACATGGACGTTTTCCACCACAGAAAAACATGCTGGGGAGTTACAAGCCTCTTAAAACAGAGGGTATGGAAGGAAATAATGGCAGATCCCCCCTCCCTCACTTGGCCTCTCCCCAGTCCTCCTGGAGCCATGCTAGATTGGCTGTATATTGTCACCATGAGGGTACTAATCAGAGACTGTGAGAATGCTTCCAGAAAACAGAGGCAGGAGAGTGGACTGGGTCAGATAGCAGACAGGGTCCAGTCCACTATGAGCACTGGGCCTTTCCCACCTGGTGGGAGGAAAGGTATTGATTCTTCATCCCCCATACAAATGGAAGGAAGTCACAGATATTAAAAAATAGAGTTTAAAACAATACATAAGATGTAAACAGTGGATGGAGCTTCCCAATTCTGTGTGGGTCTGTCCATCCATCAGATGTGGAGAGGAAGGAGCCTGGTTTCCTGGTTGTACCATTTCTCCCCTCTCTCCTGGCTCCTCATTCCTACTGTCATCTCCTCTTTGTTCAGCCTTTTCATTTTCCTCCTCACCATCTGAAATCCTTGGGAACAAATTTTTAGGGCAGGCACTGTGACAACTTTGCCAGGAAGCTGTTATTTTTCATGTGAGGACACCAACTTTAGGGGAGTGAAGTGACTAGTTTGAGATCATGCACCTAATAGATGTCAGAGCCAGGATTTGCATCCAGGCTGGTGGCACACAGCATAAGGGCTCTGGCCACAGGGCTCAGTTGCCTTAGGTTTCCTTTTCTTGAGAAGGACATTGCTGGACTGTTATATTTTATACTGTCTCTCAATATAAGTAACATTTTAATGAAATATTTTTTAAAAAATGGCAATTAATATAAAACCCATGATGAGTAAAATATAAGCATTCTGAATAAATACAGGATGAGTATTACTGATTTTTCATTTTGCTTCAGGCTCTAATGTGGCAGGCACTGTGTCGAATTATTCCTCAGGTCCTCATTTCCACACCCCACCACCAGTATAAGATGGTGTTTCCAAAACCCAGTCTCGGGCCTGTTGCTCTCCTTTGCCTACTCTTTTGTCCTTGGAACCTTCAAATGGTTAATATTGTATGCCCTCACTTTTCATCTCAATGTAGGTGACTCCAAATTCTAAATGCCCAGCTCTGGACATACTACTCCTCTTGGGTTTTTTTTTTTTTTTTTTAAACAACAGAAATTTATTTTCTCAAAGTTTTGGAGGCTGAAAATAAGAAATCAAGGTGTCAGCGGGGCCTCATTTTTTCTCAGGGCTGTAAGGGGAGAATCCTTTTTTCTCTCTAAGCTTCTAGTGTCTTCAGGAATTTTGGGTCTTGTCATTCCACTGACCTGTTGGAAATTTCCCCCTTAACCCTGCTGACCTAAGTCAACTTGTCCTCAACTGAACTCCCCCAACCTGTCCTCAGGTCTCTTTTTAACTGTCCTGTCTGTCAGTGTCAGCAGCAGCCTCTGATCACCTGGCTCCTCACTCATCTCCATTTTCTACATCCAGTCTGCTATCAATCCTTGTTGGTGGTTATTCTCAAATGCCTCCTACAACTGCCCTTTCTCACCTGATAGTCCAGATAGGCTATACCTTGAACTGGCCACTTGCTGGGGGTGGGAAAGTACAGAAGTGAGAACATGAGCAAAATCGTGTGTATGAGGACCACAGCTGTAGTGAGGCGTGTATGGAGAAAAGGGTGGGCTCATGTAGAGCTGTGTAGTCAGGGTAAGTGGAGGTTGAGATAGAACTAAGCTCCATGCTGTTGAAATGTCTCCTTAGTCTTTACTTCTGTACGTGAACATTGACAACATACTAGCTTCAATTGCTAGGTGCTAGGGAGACAAAGATTGAAAATCAATTCAGTGCTTGAGAAGTTCACAGGCTGGTGGGAGAGACAGACCTACAAATAAACCTCACAGGAACATGCAATTTTAGGGCACTGAGGAGAGAGCAACAAACTGAAGCTGAAAAGATGGGCTGGGAGATTTGCCCAGAGGAGGAGATACTGAGCTGAACTTCAGTGTTGAGTGGAATGAGGGAGATGACTGATGTCATTGGTGTTGATGTTAGTCATTATGAAAGGGAAGAAAATGATGAAAATCACCAAGGTGATAATGATGCACACAGAGACTCCAACAAAAGGATAGAGGTGATGGGGCTGAGGAAGGCCCCACTTTGGTACCTCTGATATAATATATTGGGCAGTGATATAAGCCATCCTAAACCAGTCCAGGGAGTCTCATTGCCTGATATCAGGTGTCCTCTCACAGTCATGGCTTATGATTCAAGATATAGCTTATCTGTGCCTTTTTTCTTCTTGAATGAAGAAGCATTCAGAACCCAAACATTCATTTGGCTTGTGAGCAGAACATAAATATAATAATATTTTCTGGCTATTCACTTAGAGGGACTTGGCTGCTCTGGAATCATAAAGAGCGATTTTTGAAACTGGCCTTGACTTGATTTGTGTGTGTGTGTGTGTTGCCAAGATAAAGCTTTTTTTTTTTAAAAAAAGAAAATTAAAGTATATTTGCTTTACAATATTGTGTTAGTTTCAGGTGTACAGCATAGTAATTCCATTTTTTTCCCTGACTACATTCCATTATAGGTTATTACAAGATATTGAGTACAATTCCTTGTGCTATACAGTAAATCCTTGTTGCTTATCTATTTTATGTATAGTAGTTTCTATCTGTTAATACCATACTCCTAATTTGTCCCTCCCCCTTCTCTCTCCCGTTTGGTAACTGTGAATTTTTTTCTACGTCTGTGAGTCTGTTTCTCTTTTGTATATAGATTCATTGGTATTATTTTTAGATTCCACATATAAGTGGTATCATATAGTATTTGTCTTTCTCTCTGACTTACTTCACTAAGTATATAATCTCTAGGTCTATCCATGTTGCTGCAAATGGCAATATATCATTCCTTTTTTGCAGCTGAGTAATATTCCAATGTGTATATCCTCTTTATCCAGTTGTCTGTTGATGGGCACTTGGGTTGTTTCCATGTCTTTGCTATTATAAATAGTGCTGCTATGAACATTTGGGTGCATGTATCTTTTTGAATTAGAGTTTTCATCTTTTCTGGATATATACCGAGGAGTGGGATTGCTGGATCATATGGTAGTTCTATTTTTAGTTTTTTAAGGAGACTTCATAGTGGCTGCACCAATTTACATTCCCACCAACAGTGTAGGAGGCTTCCCTTTTCTCCACACTATCTCCAGAATTTATTATTTGTAGACTTTTTGATGATAGCTATTCTGACCAATGTGAGGTGTAGTTTTGATTTGCATTTCTCTAATTAGCGATGTTGAGCACATTTTCATGTGCCTATTGGCCATCTGTACATCTTCTTTGGAAAAATGCCTATTTAATTCTGCCCATTTTCTGATTGGGTTTGTTTTTTCGGTATTGAGTTGTATGTACATTTTGGATATTAACCTCTTGTTGGTCACATTGTTTGCAAATATTTTCTCCCATTCAGTAGGTTGTCTTTCATTTTGTTGATGGCTTCCTTTGCTGTGCAAAAGCTTATAAGTTTGATTATGTCTCACTTGTTTATTTTTGCTTTAATTTCTTTTGCCTTGGGAGACTGATCTAAGAAAATGATTTTAATCTGAATAAAAAGTCACTAAGAATTGAGGAAAGGGTATTTTCACGCTAATTACTAATCAGCTGTCATAGATGTTGGACATCAGATCCCCATTCTGCCTTTGCCTGTTGCAGAGTCTCTGATTCTGCATCCTCAGCCTCATGGGTCAGTGTCCCAGGGTGCATATATATTGTGTCCAGAGAGCTTGTGGAAGATTAAAATGGGGGCTGTACTTCCTACACGCTTCCAGTTCTAGAATCACTGATCTTGGAAACTGGTTACCCCAGAGGGGCTTTGGTGAAACTCCATTGACCTGTCACAAGCTTGAAGACTTACCATTAACACATCATTTCCTTGGCATCTCCAAGGAAGATCCAAGTCTTGCATCTCCAGATACGAGAGGAGGAGGAACATATTAAGACACTATTACTCCAAAACACCCCAGCATAAGAGTTTAACAGCTCACTGTCTCCTGGACCACTGTATTTTTTTTTAAAAACATCTTTATTGGAATATAATTGCTTTACAATGGTGTGTTAGTTTCTGCTTTATAACAAAGTGAATCCCCTATACATATACATATATCCCCATATCTTCTCCCTCTTGTGCCTCCCTCCCACTCTCCCTATCCCACCCCTCTAGGTGGTCACAAAGCACTGAGCTGATCTCCCTGAGCTTTGCGGCTGCTTCCCACTAGCTATCTATTTTACATTTGGTAGTATACATAAGTGCATGCCACTCACTTCATCCCAGCTTACCCTTCCCCCTCCCCGTGTCCCCAAGTCCCTTCTCTATGTCTGCATCTTTATTCCTGTCCTTCCCCTCGTTCTTCATAACCATTTTTGTTTCTTCCATATATATGTGTTAGCATATGGTATTTGTTTTTCTCTTTCTGACTTACTTCACTCTGTATGACAGACTCTAGGTCCATCCACCTCACTACAAATAACTCAGTTTCGTTTCTTTTTACAGCTGAGTAATATTCCATTGTATATGTGTGCCACATCTTCTTTATCCATTCATCTGTCAGTGGACACTTAGGTAACTTCAGTGTCTTGGCTATTGTAAATAGAACTGTAATGAACATTGTGGTACATGACTCTTTTTGAATTATGGTTTTCTCAGGGTATATGACCAGTAGTGGAATTGCAGGGTCGTATGGTAGTTATATTTTTAGATTTTTAGGAAACCTCCATACTGTTCTTCATAGTGGCTATATCAATTTACATTCCCACCACCAGTGTAAGAGGGTTCCCTTTTCTCCACACCCTCTCCAGCATTTATTGTTTGTATATCTTTTGATGATGGCCATTATGACTGGTGTGAGGTGATACCTCATTGTAGTTTTGAATTGCATTTCTCTAACGATTAGTGATGTTCAGCATTCTTTCATGTGTTTGTAGGCAATCTGCATATCTTCTTTGGAGAAATGTCTATGTAGGTCTTCTGCCCATTCTTGGATTGGGTTTTTGTTTTCTGGATATTGAGCTGCATGAGGTACTTATAAATTTTGGAGATTAATCCTTTGCCTGTTGCTTCATTTCCAAATTTTTTCTCCCATTCTGAGGGTTCTCTTTTCATCTTGTTTATTGTTTCCTTTGCTATGAAAAAGCTTTTAAGTTTAATTAGGTCCCATTTCTTTATTTTTGTTTTTATTCCCATTTCTCTAGGAGTGGATCAAAAAGGATCTGCTGTGATGTATGTCATATAGCATGTCGGCCTATGTCATAGTATGTCTGCCTATGTTTTCCTCTAGAGTTTGATAGTGTCTAGCCTTACATTTAGGTCTTTAACCTATTTTGAGTTTATTTTTGTGTATGGTGTTAGGGAGTGTTCTAACTTCATTCTTTTACATGTAGCTGTCCAGTATTCCCAGCACCACTTATTGAAGAGGCTGTCTTTTCTCCATTGTATATTCTTGCCTCCTTTATCAAAAATAAGGTGACCATATGTGTGTGACTTTACCTCTGGGCTTTCCATCCTGCTCCATTGATCTAGATTTCTGTTTTTGTGCCAGTACAATACTGTCCTGATTACTGTAGTTTTGTAGTATAATCTGAAGTCAGGGAGTCTGATTCCTCCAGCTCTGTTTTTCTTTCTCAAGATTGCTTTTGCTATTCGGGATCTTTTGTGTTTCCATACAAATTGTGAAATTTTTTGTTCTAGTTATGTGAAATATGCTATTGGTAGTTTGATAGGGGTTGCATTGAATCTGTAGATTGCTTTGGGTAGTAGAGTCATTTTCACAATGTTGATTTTCCAATCCAAGAACATGGTATATCTCTCCATCTGTTTGTAACATCTTTAATTTCTTTCATCAGTGTCTTATAGTTTTCTGCATATAGTTCTTTTGTCTCTTTAGGTAGGTTTATTCCTAGGTATTTTATTCTTCTTGTGGCAGTGATAAATGGGAGTGTTCCCTTCATTTCTCTTTCAGATTTTTCATCATTAGTGTATAGGAATTCAAGAGATTTCTGTGAATTAACTTTGTATCCTGCTACTTTACCAAATTCATTGATTAGCTCTAGTAGTTTTCCGGGTTCTCTATGTATAGTATTATGTCATCTGCAAACAGTGACAGCTTTACTTCTTTTCTGATTTGTATTCCTTTTATTTCTTTTTCTTCTCTGATTGCTGTGGCTAGAACTTCCAAAACTATGTTGAATAAGAGTGGTGAGAGTGGGCAACCTTGTCTTGTTCTTGATCTTAGTGGAAATGGTTTCAGTTTTACACCACTGAGAATGATGTTGGCTGTGGGTTTGTCATATATGGCCTTTGTTATGTTGAGGTAAGTTCCCTCTATGTCTACTTTCTAGAGGGTTTTTATCATAAATGGGTGCTGAATTTTGTCAAAAGATTTTTCTGCATCTATTGAGATGATCATATGATTTTTCTCCTTCAATTTGTTAATATGGTGTATCACATTGATTGATTTGCATATATTGAAGAATCCTTGCATTCCTGGGATAAACCCCACTGATCATGGTGTATGGTCCTTTTAAGGTACTCTTGGATTCTGTTTGCTAGTATTTTGTTGAGGATTTTTGCATCTATGTTCATCAGTGATATTGGCCTGTAGTTTTCTTTCTTTGTGACATCTTTGTCTGGTTTTGGTATCAGGGTGGTGGTGGCCTCATAGAATGACTTTGAAAGTGTTCCTCTGTTATATTTTGGAAGAGTTTGAGGAGGATAGGTGTTAACCTCTTCTCTAAATATTTGATGGATTTCACCTGTGAAGCCATCTGGTCCTGGGCTTTTGTTTGTTTGAAGATTTTTAATCACAGTCTCAATTTCAGTGCTTGTGATTGGTCTGTTTATATTTTCTATTTCTTCCTGGTTCAGTCTCAGAAGGTTGTGCTTTTCTAAGAATTTGTCCATTTCTTCCAGGTTGTCCATTTTATTGGCATAGAGTTGCTTGTAGTAATCTCTCATGATCCTTTGTATTTCTGCAGTGTCAGTTGTTACTTCTTTTTCATTTCTAATTCTATTGATTTGAGTCTTTTCCCTTTTTTTCTTGATGAGTCTGGCTAATGGTTTATCAATTTTGTTTATCTTTTCAAAGAACAAGTTTTAGTTTTATTGTCTTTGTTATTGTTTCCTTAATTTCTTTTTCATTTAATTCTGATCTGCTCTTTATGATTTCTTTCCTTCTGCTAAGTTTGGGGTTTTTTTGTTCTTCTTTCTCTAATTGCTTTAAGGGTAAGGTTAGGTTGTTTATTTGAGATGTTTCTTGTTTCTTACAGTAGGATTGTATTGCTATAAACCTCCCTCTTAGAACTGCTTTTGCTGCATCCCATAGGTTTTGGGTCGTCGTGTTTTCACTGTCATTTTTTTCTAGGTATTTTTTATTTCCTCTTCAATTTCTTCAGTGATCTCTTCGTTATCAAGTAGTGTATTGTTTAGCCTCTTTGTGTTTGTATTTTTTACAGATTTTTTCCTGTAATTGATATCTAGTCTCAAAGCATTGTGGTTGGAAAAGATACTTGATACAATTTCAATTTCTTTAAATTTACCAAGGCTTGATTTGTGACCCAAGATATGATCTATTCTGGAGAATGTTCCATGAGCACTTGAGAAGAAAGTGTTTTCTATTGTTTCTGGATGGAATGCCTGTATAAATATCAATTAAGTCCATCTTGTTTAATGTATCATTTAAAACTGTGTTTCCTTATTTATTTTCATTTTGGATGATCTGTGTATTGGTGAAAGTGGGGTGTTAAAGTTCTCTACTGTTTGTGTTACTGTTAATTTCTCCTTTTATGGCTTTTAGCATTTGCCTTATGTGTTAAGGTGCTCCTATGTTGGGTGCATAAATATTTACAATTGTTATATCTTCTTATTGGATTGATCCCTTCATCATTATGTAGTGTCCTTCTTTGTCTCTTGTAATAGTGCTTTTTTAAAGTCTATTTTGTCTGATATGAGAATTGCTACTCCAGCTTTCTTTTGATTTCCATTTGTGTGGAATATCTTTTTCCATCCCCTCACTTTCAGTCTGTATATGACTCTAGGTCTGAAGTGAGTCTCTTGTAGACAGCATATATATGGGTCTAGTTTTTGTATCCATTCAGCTAGTCTATGTCTTTTGGTCGGAGCATTTAATCTGTTTACATTTAAGGTAATTATTGATATGCATGTTCCTATTCCCATTTTCTTAATTGTTTTGGGTTTGTTATTGTAGGTCTTTTCCTTCTGTTGTGTTTCCTGCCTAGAGAAGTTCCTTTAGCATTTGTTGTAAAGCTGGTTTTTTGGTGCTGAATTCTCTTAGCTTTCGCTTGTCTGTAAAGGTTTTAATTTCTCCATCGAATCTGAAAGTTCCTGGGTAGAATAATCTTGGTTGTAGGTTTTTCCCTTTCATTACCTTAAATATATCCTGCCAGTCCCTTCTGGCTTGCAGAGTTTCTGCTGAAAGATCAGCTGTTAACCTTATGGGGATTCCCTTGTATTTTATTTGTTGTTTTCCTCTTGCTGCTTTTAATATTTTTTCTTTGTATTTGATTTTTGATAGTTTGATTAATATGTGTCTTGGCATGTTTCTCCTTGTATTTATCCTGTATGGGACTCTCTGTTCTTCCTGGACTTGATTATTTCCTTTCCCATATAAGGGAAGTTTTCAATTATAATCTCTTCAAATTTTTTCACAGTCCCTTTCTTTTTCTCTTCTTCCTCTGGGACCCCTATAATTCGAATGTTGGTGTGTTTAATTTTGTCCCAGAGGTCTCTGAGACTGTCCTCAATTCTTTTCATTCTTTTTCCTTTATTCTTCTCTGAAGTAGTTATTTCCACTATTTTATCTTCCAGATCACTTACCCATTCCTCTGCCTCAGTTATTCTGCTATTGATTCCTCCTAGAGAATTTTTAATTTCGTTTATTGTGTTGTTCATCATTGTTTGTTTGCTCTTTAGTTCTTCTAGATCCTTGTTAAGTGTTTCGTGTATTTTCTCCATTTCATTTCCAGGATTTTGGATCATATTTACTATCAGTGCTCTAAATCTGTTTCAAGTAGACTGCCTATTTCCTTTTAATTTATTTGGTCTGGTGGGTTTTTATGTTGCTCCTTCATCTGCTGTGTGTTTCTCTGTCTTCTCATTTTGCTTAACTTACTGTGTTTGGGTCTCCTTTTTGCAGACTGCAGGTTAGTAGTTCTCATTGTTTTTGCTGTCTTCCCCCAGTGGCTAAGGTTGGTTTAGTGGGTTGTGTAGGCTTCCTGGTGGAGGGGACTAGTGCCTGAGTTCTGGTGGATGAGGCTGGATCTTGTCTTTGTGGTGGGCAGGACAGCATCCGGTGGTGTGTTTTGGGGTGTCTGTGAACTCATTATGATTTTAGGCAGCCTCTCTTCTAATGGGTGTGGTTGTGTTCCTTTCTTGCTAGTTGTTTGGCATAGTGTGTCCAGCACTGTAGCTTGCTGATCGTTGAGTGAAGCTGGGTCTTAGCATTGAGAAGGAGATCTTTGGGAGAGCTTTCGCTGCTTGATATTATGTGGAGCCAGGAGTTCTCTGGTGGAGCAATGTCCTGAACTCGGCTCTCCCACTTCAGAGGCACAGGCCTGACACCCGGTTGGAGCACAAAGACCCTGTCTGCCTCACAGCTCAGAAGAAAAGGGAGAAAAAAAGAAATAAAAAAATAAAAAAATAAAATAAATTTATTAAAATAAACAATAAAAATAATTATTAAACATTAAAATATGAAAAGCAATAAAAAAAGAAAAAGAAAGAAAGAAAGAGAGTTACCAATCCAAAAACCAGAACCAAACCAAGACCAAATCCACCAATGATAACAAGTGATAAAAGCTATAGTAAAAAAAAAAAAAAACATGACATAGAGAACCATCAGAGAAATGGTCAAAGCAAAGTTATACAGAAAAAATTACACAAAGAAGCATACACATACACACTCAGAAAAAGTGAAAGAGGAAAAAAAAATATAGTTGCTCCCCAAGTCCACCGCCTCAATTTTGGGATGATTTGTTTTCTATTCATGTATTCCAGAGATGCAGGGTTCATCAAGGTGGTTGTGGAGATTTAATCTACTGCTCCTGAGGCTGCTTGGAGAGATTTCCCTTTCTCTTCTTTGTTCACACAGCTTCTGGGGTTCAGCTTTGGATTTGGCCCCGCCTCAGTATGTAGGTCGCCTGAGGTTGTCTTTTCTTCATTCAGACAGGACAGGGTTAAAGTAGCAGCTGATTAGTGGGCTCTGGCTCACTCAGGCTGGGGAGAGGGAGGGGTACAGAGTGCGGGGTGAGCCTTCAGTGGTAGAGGCTGGTGTGACGTTGCAAAAGCCTGAGACACACCATGTGTTCTCCCAGGGAAGTTGTTCCTGGATCAGGGGATGCTGGTAGTGGCGGGCTGCACAGGCTCCCGGAAGGGGAGGTGTGGATAGTGACCTGCACTTGCACACAGGCTTCTTGGTGGCTGAAACAGCAGCCTTAGCATTTCATGCCCATCTCTGGTGTCTGTGCTGATAGCTGTGGCTCGTGCCCATCTCTGGAACTCGTTTAGGCAGTGCTCTGAATCCCTTCTCCTAATGCACTCCGAAACAATGGCCTCTTGCCTCTTAGGCAGTTCCAGACTTTTCCCTGGACTCCCTCCTGGCTAGCTGTTGTACACTAACCCCCTTCAGTCTGTGTCCACTTATCTAACCCCAGTCCTCTCCCTGGGGTCTGACCTCCGAAGCCCGAACCTCAGCTCCCAGCCCCCACCCACCCTGGCAGGTGAGCAGACAAGCCTCTTGGGTTGGTGAGTGCTGGTCAGCTCCGATCCTCTCCATGGGAATCTCTCTGCTTTGCCCTCTGCACCCCGTTGCTGCACTCTCCTCCGAAGCTTCCCCCCTGCCATCCGCCATCTCCACAAGTGAAGAGGCTTCCTAGTGTGTGGAAACTTTTCCTCCTTCACAGCTCCCTCCCAGTGGTTCAGGTCCCATTGTTATTCTTTTGTTTCTTTTTTTCTTTTGCCCTACCCAGGTATGTGGGGAGTTTCTTGCCTTTTGGGAAGTCTGAGGTCTTCTGCCAGCTTTCAATAGGTGTTCTGTAAGAGTTTTCCACATGTAGATGTATTTCTGATGTATTTGTGGGTAGGAAGGTGATCTCTACGTCTTACTCCTCTGCCATCTTGAAGGTCTGGACCACTGTATTTTAACGGTGGAGGGGAGGGAAGACCTGCTTGCAATCTGTGTTAATTCTCAAGGAACAAAATTGGGTGAGGCCAATTCTCAATGAACACGATTTGATGAAGATATATGGCAGAAAGGTTGGTAGCTTTTGTACCTCCAAAGCCTGAGAATAAAGTCTGCAGGTGATGAGAGGAAGGGAAAAGCCTTAAAGGTGGCCCAGAACCTTGGGTTGAGCAAAGTTTGGAAATGAACAAAAGGGGTCACAGTTTTCTTGAAGGCATCTGTTGGGGGACCATGCAGGGGGAAACAGCAGACTCTTGCTTGAAGTTACTGCTTCTCATCTGTGTCTTGCTGCCACCCCCAAGCTAACTCTTTGCCAGGATTCATGATTCATGGCAGCCATGGTCTCCCAGGGACAGCAAGCATGGCAGGTGAGCAAGGCCTCTCATCCCTGCTCATTGTAGGGACTCCAACCAGTCCTGGGTTTACCCAGGTTCTCCAGCCGCCCACCTTCCACCCTAGTTCTCCTCCCAGTACCTTGTCAGTGTGGAGATATCAGGATGCTTTGCATCCTAGGGGATTGATGTTCCAAAAACCTCTGAGGAAACCCAGATATTTCTTTGGTTTTAACAATTTTTAGAAAAGCTTTTTCAAGGCCCAGTTTTCTACCACCATAAAGGAAGTCTAACTTGATTTTTCTTCAATAACCAGCCATGTTCCCTAGCATTATCTCCACATGAAACATCTCATCCTGGTCCCCTTTCCAGTGGCAAGAAGCCAGACCTTGTGGACTTCAGAGAACTGAAATTTCCAGGGCACATACCACATGGCTGAGCCAGCTGTCCTCTTGCAGAGGGTGGCATCTATGTTTGGAACATCATAACCATATGCAATCAGGTTCTAAATTTAGGAAATTCTGAGAACTCATTGGGTAATCTTGAGTTATCTTTTAAAAACTTGAGATAGAAATTGGGAGGCACATCTCAAGCAGTATGATTCTAAGACTGAGTATCCTAAGGCACCAGGCGTGCCTGTCATTGGTTTTCTCACAGACCCATTTCATGCCCTTTTCCTTGCTCTGCTCTAGGTCATAGAGAACCACATTTTCCAGGCTCCCTTGTGCTGGAGCTGACTGTATACATAGAGGAACTTGAGAATTTATACCCTGGGAGCAGCTCTTAATTAACAACTCACAGGTGTGGGATTGTCAATACCTCAGTTTCCCTGTCTCTAATCAGGATGACTCTGGGATGTGACCTCCTGCAGTATTGATCCAAATTACCCTCCTGGCATTTTGACTGTTATCACACCCTTGCCTGGCCTTCTTCCCTTCCTATTCCCACCTCCCCATTTCCTATCACTTCTTTCCTGGGTACATTGCTAATAAACCATGTTCACAAGAATTCTCATCTGAGAAGAATCTCATCATAAGGCAATGGCTCTCCTTTTTCTGGCTTCCTTCAGTCTGATTGATTCAGTCTGAATCAATTGAGCTCCTGGTCCATTTTGTTGTTTGGGCTATCTCTGTGAGCGTTCCCTTCCGGATTTTAGTATAAGTCCCTAGAGGAGACCCTATACTCCTTTGTCTTCCCTGAGATGCCTGGCAGGCACTGGGACATCCCTAGAACCACCGTTTGTCAAAGGTGGAAGGCTGTGGGGGTCTTTGAGACCAGATGAGGAGATAGAGGCCCAGAAAAGCTAAAGGTCATGTTGGCTAAATGATACTTTCTCCTGACTGAGATATGCAGGGAGACATTTTGTCCCCATGATAATCTGTTCTTGGTTTATTGAGATGATGATGATAATGATGACCCTTTCTATGCAGTTTCCTGAGAAGTCCTAGGCTTTTGGCATGTGTAATTAGAACCTTCCTGAAGCCTTTCTAAGGGAGAGACCTTATGTCCTGTATTCAGGCAAGCTCTGCTCTCAGCTTAGGGATATAGAGCAGGGCGGGAAAGTAGAGGTGGGGTAGCAAAGTGAAAGGAGAATCATTGCAGGGTTTGGGACACATGTGTGGGGTTCAGTCCAGCCTTGAGTTGAGGAGGGGAGCAGAGAATGCTTCCATGATCAACTAAAGCCTGAGTTGAATGTTGAAGGCAAATAGAAGTTTCCAAGGTAGGGAAGTTGGAAAATGTAATTCCCACCAATTTCAGTGTACAATCAACATCTGATATAAAGATGATGCTTTTTTTTTTTTTTGGAAAGACAGTTTTGCATAGAGGTATGGGAACAGAGTTTGGGGTCAAATAGGATTTAAATCTTGGCTCCATCACTTTCTTTGTGACTTTGGGCAAGTTCCTCATACTCTCTGAAGCTCAATACCTTCATCTGTGAGTTAAGATAATAAATCCCACTTCACTGGATGGTCACCCAGCTCAAATGAGATGAACAAATTCTTGACTTGTACCGAGCCACAAGAAATGATAGTTATGATGCTCTCATAGTGAGCTTTTAACTTTCATCATTGTCAAATTAATACTACTCTTCTACTGTGTTCATGTGTTGAATGAAGCTTATCTTGTCTCATGCACCCTCATTTGAGAGGACAGGAGATATTACATCCTGAACTAGAGACTCTGAGAGGATAGGCGACCTGACCATTCTTAAGTTGGATTCCCCAAGAAGCAGGCACTCAGGTGAAGATGGGAGTGCAAGTACTTTACTTGGGAGGTGATCCCAGGAAACATTGGCTGGAGAATGGGAAGTGAGGCAGGGAAGGGAAGTCAGCCCATACAGGATGTGTTTTTAGTCCATTTACCACTGTAGGCAGCTGTGGCTCACTCCCACCAGGAAACCGTGAGAGGCAGTGTAGAGCACACACCTCAGGGTTATCCCCATCCAAGGGGCAAGGGAGCTGCATATTTAACCACCAACTCAGTGTCTCCTTCAGTTGTCTCACAGTGGCAGGTCAGGCCTGGATGTCCTAGCTCCCAGACCTTTCACGAGACCATCACGTGTGGATCCCAGGGAGGGAGTGGTGGATGTTGACCGACTGTGGGGCAGAGGAGTGTGACTGCTGACAGAGCATGAGGGAACTGAGCAGATTTCAGAAACAAGGATAGGTGCCTGGAGGCAGGATGGGAGTATGAGGGCAGACATAAACAGGGCAGATGTTACATCTCTATCTGGCAATTTTTGCTTTGCCTTGATGAACACTCTGGTTTGGTGCCCAGGACAAGTTCTATTTAAGATGTTATTCCCTTAACAACAGTGATTTATGGATAGGTTTGAGTTGTTTTAACCACTGTTGCTATGGTAGAGATGCGGAGGTGGGCTGGGGAGAAACAGCTGTGTATTCTCACTGGGGGAAGGAAGGAGATCTTCTACTGGGAATAAATAGGCACTGGAAGACACTTTATCTCCTCCTGGTAGGGACACTATCACAATTTAAATAACTCTTTCATCATGTCACTCTTGCTGAACAAGCTTCAATGTATCCTTGCTGAAGTCGAATTTGGGCCCTGTACCCCCGACCCTGAATTAAATCTTGGTGACAGAGTTTTGGGTGAAGTAGAAAAGAATAGCTTTATTGTTTTGCCAGGCAAAGGGGGAGTCTGGTGATGATGGGCAAAATGTGACCTTCTCTGGAATGAAGAGTGCTTCATCAAGGAGTTAACATCTTCTATTTGGTGGGATTCTGCAGAAGAACTCAAAGATATTATGTGTATCCCTTGAGGGGGAACCAGGACCCTGTCCCCAAGGCGGCACCATTGTTTCTTGACTGCTCCTCCCTTATCTCTGCATTCTCTCCCTTCCCTGATTAGCAACTGTCTGAACCTGCCCTTTGGAACTCAAGGAAGGGAACACAGAAAGCCTTTTGTGCCCAGGAGTTCCACAGGGTACTGCTCAATTCCACTATCACTTACTTCATTCAATCCAACTTCCCAAATCCCTGCCATTCCAGCACTGACTGATAATTCTTTACCCTCTAATTAATAAATAATTATGCCATAACAGAATGCATACTTAATCAAACTGACATCCCTCCTTTCCACACCATGTGTGCAGTGGGAACTAATGCACATTTAGCTGATAGATTAAATTGTTTTAGACTTGCCTTGCCAGCCTTACACACAACTAGCTGTGCCCTCACTCCCAGGCTCTTTGACCACCTCCTTGGCCTTGTTCACTCCCTCACCTCTTCTGTTCCTGCCATCCCACTCTTCTGTTGCCTGTCCAGATCCTGTGCATTCCTCAAGGCCCAGTTTTGGTTGTAGCCCCACTGGGTTTTCTTCCCATCCTTGGTCCTCTATAATGCACGTTCATAATGGTCACTTGTCAGGCCAGGTGCCATTGGCTATCTGATAGTCTTGGCTCTTGCTGCCTGTATGAACTTTGTCTGCCCAAAGCTGGAACTTGAATCTCCTCTCTGTCCTCATGGCACAGCTCTGCATAGGGCCAAGTCCTTGATCAGTCCTCAGTAGACACTGGGGTGATGGGTGCTGGCAATATTATGAAGAATGTAGCAAATGCTGTTGGTGTGTTGCCCACATTCCTGCAGCATTCATCTCTACACCCTAAAAGTGGCTTACAATGTATGTTTGTGATTCTCTGCCTGCGGCCTTCCTTTTCTGGCTAGGGAGTGTGTATGGCCTTTGTACAGAGCAACCACCAAGTGCCTGAGAGTTACTGAGAAGGAAGACTACTAACGATTGAGAGTTTCCTCATCCTTAGTTAAGATCACTCTGAAGGGTGTTCTACATACTCTCCCAGGATTCCTCACCAGGGTTAAGCTACAGTAGTTCACAGTGGTAACTTGCTTGATAATAAATCCTTTTGGGGGGCTACCTTCTCTTCCCTTTTCAACTCCCAAATGAGTGTTTACTGCTATCGCTCCCCCCCAAAAAAATTAAACTTGTACTCAAATCCTTATCTTAGGATGTGCATCTGGGGTAAACCAAACCACATGGGTGACCTTGACATGAGAAGCAGTGGGTTTAGGGTCCCCAAAGGTTAGAACATCCTGAGATTGTTGGGCTTACAGTGCCTGTGACAAGGGCTGGGAGACCTTGAGTGAGTGTTGTGTGCCAGGTGGACCTGAGGGGCGAGACTTGGAGGTAGGTCTGAGGCCAAGGGAAGGGTCAGGTGGACCTGGAGAGCAGGGTTTCTCAGTGTAAACTCTTTGGCTAGAGAGGAGAGAGATTGAAGTGAATTTAGAGTGGCCCTGAAGCTTGTTAGACACTGAATATTGCCCCAAATGCACCTTGATTTGAAAGCTTACTACAAAGTGGCTTGGACATTGGGAAAAAGTGACACTTCCATCAGCCAAACCCCACAGTTTCTTTTTTTTTCATTCTGAGTCAGAGTGGCTGCTCAGGTGTATTTTGCCAGGGCATCTGCATACCTTAATCCTGACATAGTACTTTATCTGCTTCCCACTAAAGGAAACTTGGGTTTGTGGTTATGACCCATCCCTTGGGGTCATGGAGGCATCTCAGACTGACCCTCAGTCCTGGTTTCAGAGGACACCTCACTCTGGTCATAGAGTGATGTTTCCACCCCTTTAGACTAACTTTTAAGCTTAAGTAAGTTCAAATATTGTTCCAGAAAGAGATGCCATCACCTCAAGGAGACCAGCAGAAAGAAAAATGGGTCCCTGAGCTGGAGCTCTGAGGGCATATGACTCCCAAATTTCCTATGGGGTAGCGTGTCTCCTATAGCTTGAATTCTGGGAGATCCTATAATCTGACCTTGGCAATGAGGACCAAGGGCCTTAATGACTATGTGAATTTCATTTCTCATGCATCCATCTGTTCATCCTGAATCTGGAACACTTTCATCCATTGAAGGAATTAAACAGGAGTTTGAAAGAGCTCAGAAAGATCAGCCGAAGACTCAAAGAACATTTGGCTCAAGGAAATTCCAGAAAAGAAAGAGCTGGTGAAAGGGGAGGCTGGAATCCTGGCAGCCACCTCACACCCAGAATAGGGAAGATAGAATGGCTGCTACAGGAGTGATCCAGGCCAGGCTGGGAAGCAGCCTTTGCATTCTGATGAGGATAAGATATGTTGGGACTCCATTCTCCAATAGACTAGAACGCAGGAGCAATTAACTTTGGTTGGGGCTGGTAAAAAGGAAACTTGAAGGTGTGCATAGGAACTTGTTTGGTGGAAAACCTTCTGATTGGGAGATAAAGTTATTATTTCCAGCTCTTCCAATAAGAGGATGGATTTAAAAATTTTGATGTATACCGAAAATTTTTATTAAATTTTTAAATAATATTGAACTATATCATACATTCCAAAAAGTGAACAAAATTGTACTCCTTGATGAATTTTCACAAACTGAACTCACTCATGAAACTGGCAGCCAGTTAGAGAAACAGAGTATGATTAATACTTCAAAAGTTCCCTACCCTGTGCCATCTTCCAGCCAGCACCTTCTCAAGGGTAACCACTATCCTGACTTCTAATGGCAGAGATTAATTTTGTCTGTTTTTGAAATTCATATAAGTGGAATCATTCAGTGCCTATTCTTTCATGTCTGACATCATTACTCAACATTATGTGTTAGATCATCCATATTGTGTATAGCACAAAGGTCATTCTTTTTCATTGGTGTATTGTGTTCTACTTTATGACCATACCATGGTTTATTTATACATTCTGCTTTTTATGGACGTGTGAATTGTTTCCAGTCTTTGGCTATTATAACTAAAACTGCTATGACATTCTTGTGCATGTCTTGATGGATATATGTTTGCATTTCTATTGCTCATATAACAAGGACTGGGCTTGGTTGGCCACAGGGTAGGCGTCTTTTTAGTATCTATAGATACTACAAAGTAGTTTTCCAAAATATTTTCACCAACCTCAGTCTTACCAATAATGTATGAAATTTCCAATTGCTCTGCATTCTTGCCAATAGTCGGTACTTACTGTCTTTTTCATCTTAGTCTTCCTGCTGGTTGTGTAGTGATATCTCACTGTGTTTTTAATTTGCATTTCTCTTATGACTAATAAGTTTGGGCACATTTTCATATGTTTATTAACCATTTAGATAACCTATTCAGTGAAGTGTTTGTTCAAAATTTTGCCCATTTTTCTGTTGGGTAGTTTGTCATTCTCTTATTGATTGCACAGTGTGATTATGAGAAAATGTCTACCCTTTTATAGACCTTTGATTTCTTACCTTGTCAATGTTGTTATTGTGGAGTTAAGTCCAACTTCCAAGGCTCTGGTGGGGGCACACAATCCTGGACTTTCAAATCCACTTATTTCATCTCCATGGCCCATATCAGGCATGGGCAAATAACTCAGGCTGGTCCAATGAGATATTTGTTGAAGGATTTTGGAAGGTAAATTTTTTTCTTCTGGGATTTCCGGGTGTGAGGATGATGGAAGATGATGTAAGGCTGAAGTTGCAAGAGGGAGTGTGTTGCCATTGACCTGTGAAGACATGAAGAGCTGCTCAGAGTAAAGACAGTAAGGAAAGCAGAGGACAGGGAGAGAGAGAGAGAGAGAGAGAGAGAATACTGATGCAGCCATTCTTTTCAGTTATTCTGTGAGCCAGCATTTTATCACTTAAAAACAAAAGGGAGAAAATGAGTTTAGCAGTTGCTATTGATGCCCCATCCTAATTATCCCCTTGGCACTTCCTCACCAAAGGCTTTCTACTGCAAGCACTTGAGACTCTCTGAAGGTGTTCTCTAGTCTTTGGAATCTGGCCATGTATAGGGTAGGCTGGAATGCCAGGGATTTAGTAATCCTGGTAATAGGTCTGACCTAACGATCGATGGGAGTTGGTGGATATTCTAGCTTACTCCCCATCATATGGGACAACACTGAGATGTGCTCTACATTGTCCCTAAGGGTTCTCCAGCAGAAGTGAGCTCCCAGTTGTTCACTGTGGTCACTGTTACTAATGCCCCCTATACTGGCTGCCTTCCCTGATATGTCTTACTTTCCCACTCTCGTCTTGGTGCTTCCTGAGATCACCCCCAAAATAAACCACCTGCATGTCAATTGCTGTCTCAGGGTCTGTTTTTAGGACACTCCAAACTAAGATAATGAAGGAACCGGAGTATGAGCTAAACTTTCCAAGAACATATGGAATCCAAGTTAATTTAATCCAATTAAGTTCAGTTTAAGGGCTTTGTTTAGATCATGTATGAGTCCCTTAGGATCTAAAAAAATATAAACCCATCTCTGTCTTCAAGAAACCTACCAGTTTGGTGAGGAGTTAAGATTCCCAGATAAAACATTTAAATAAATATATCTTAGCACTCTGATATTATAGACAGGAGCCCTGCTATGGGGGTAGCTGGCTAAATGTGGCTGGAATCCCCAATTTTATGGCTTCTGAGAGTTGGGAGACTTTCTGCCAATCTTTTCAAACTCCATAGACTTCCTAACAATTTCTTTGTATTCCCAAGAACAGATTGGGCACAAAGCCCACACCCACACAATTGTGATCACACGTGGTATTTTGAAAATTTGTCAATTTTAGGGAAGGTTTGGAAAACTGGGTGAGTAATCTCATCACTTACCTCACAGCCATCTCCCATGTTGATGAAGCCACACCTCCTTGAGTTCCATCTCTGTCCATAACAATTCTCATTGTGTGCTGTCCCCAGGCCTTTGGCTCAGCTTGGTCCTGCTTGCTTCTTTCATGGTAGAAAGCCTGCTAGGCTGGCCAACCTTCTCCACGGCTATTTGGAAATTGCAGTAAATAAAAATTTCCCCTTTTTAAAAAGTTAAGTCTAGCTTGACCTTGAACTTATCTTTGAACACCTCCACACTTTTTTTCCTATCTTTCAAATCCAATATGGTGGCAAAAATTATTGGCTCAACTTTCATAATAGGTTCAAAATATGAGCACCTATCACCCTTTCCACTGCCACCACCCTGGCTTAGGCCACTACCAACTCTTGTATTGATTAGTGCAATACCCTCCTGGCAGGTCTCCTGGCAAGGTCCTGGCCAACCTTGTTTTCCACACAGAAGTCACATTTATCTTTCTAAAATTATTGGTCATATCATTATGACCAATGTATCTCTTTGCTTAAAACTCTCTAGAGGCATCTCATCTGATTCAGAGTAAAATATAAAGCCTTCCCATGACATGAAATGGCACTGTTGGCCTCTATCACCACTTTGACCATAGATTCTATTGTTCTTCTCCTTACTCACCCTGATCTAGCCACACTCCCCTCTTGTTTTTTGAACCTGATGAAGAAGTTCACACCTCAGGGCCACTGCACTTGTTATTACCTCTGTCTGGAATGCTTTTCCTCAGATTTCAGCATGACTCATTCTTCACTTACTTGGGATCCCTACTCAGAGAACTTCCTTGACCATTATGTAAAATAGCACCCCCACTGGCATTCTCTAGTGCCTTACTCTGCTTTTTTCATCTATCTAGTATATTACATATATATATATATATATATATATATATATATATACACTTTAAAAATTGGTTTATAATTTGTCTCTCCCTACCAGCATATAAACTTCTTGAAATCAAGTACTGTTTTTTTGTTTAATATTATAATCCTGGGGGCCAAACACAAAGAGGATATTATATAAATATTTTTCAAATGAATGAATGAATGAATGAATGAATGGATTTCAACCTTAAGAAGTGTGGAGCTCCCAGGGCTGCTCTTGAACCTTGATCTGCAGAGATAACAAAACTATATGCTGTTAATGATGGTAAGACCCATTGCTTGCCCTGCGGGCCATGTCTCTTCAGTATTTAAATTAATCCTTAGCCCTGACCTACCCAGACTAATGGTAATCCAATATCTCTCTTTGGGCTGAATTATGCTCAGCCCCAGGGATTTACCCAGTCCAGTGGAGCCTGTCCTGCTTCCAGAATTCCTACAGAGAGATTGAAGAATCTGATTAGTCACTAACAGATTCCTGTTTTTTGATGCCTTTAACATTTTGCTCTTCCGCAGCAAGACTTTCAGTGTTTGTGTGAGAGAAACATGGATGAAGGGATGAAATCATGGCTTTCATGTCAGTGGAAGATGACAACAATGTTTCAGCTTTCCTTTCCTTGAACCTTAGTTCCAGGGGAGTAAGAGCATGTGATGGTAACAGCTTGGATCAGTGCTGCAGGGCTGCAGCTGCATTGGCCTCACTGCTGTGGGAAGTGGAAGTGAGTTGTGACTTGTGAGCTTGATACTGAAAATTGACCTCTGTATACTGGCACTGAATTGAATCTCAGAGACAGAGTTTGGGTGAAGTGGAAAAGAGTAGCTTTATTGCTTTTCCAGGCAAAGGGGCCACAGCAGCTAATGCCCTCAAAACTCTGTGCCCCAACCTGGGGGTTTGGTGAGGAGTCTTATAGTCAAGGGGTGGGGCTGCTGATAAGGATCAGGGTGCCTGAAGGGCCTGCATTCCTTAAATCCACAGATCATCTGGCATCAGGTGGCTTCATTACGGGCTTCTGTGATTCTGGAGGTTGTCCTTCATTATGTGACCTTCATTATGGAATGAAGAATGCTTCATCAAGTAGTTACTATCTTCCATATGGTGAGGGTTTTAGTTTTGCAGAAGAGCTCAAAGATATTGTTATGTACATCTCTTCAGGAGGAACCAGGACCCTGCCTCAAGGCTGCGCTATTGTTTCTTTTTTTAAAAATTTATTTATTTTTGGCTGTGTTGGGTCTTTGCTGCTGCATGCGGGCTTTCTCTAGTTGCAGCGAGCGGGGGCTACTCTTCATTGTGGTACACGGGCTTCTCATTGCAGTGGCTGCTCTTGTTATGGAGCACAGGTTTTAGGTATGTGGACTTCAATAGTTGTGGCTCACGGGCTCTAGAGCGCAGGCTCAGTAGTTGTGGCACACGAGCTTAGTTCCTCCATGGCAAGTGGGATCTTCCTGGACCACGGATCGAACCCATGTTCCCTGCATTGGCAGGTGGATTCTTAACCACTGTGCCACCAGGAAGTCCTGCACTATTCTTTATTGACTGCTCCTCCATCTCTGCATCCCCTCTCTTCCCTGATTAGCAATTGTTTGAACTGCCCTCTGGAACTCACAGAAGGTCATGGAGGCTAAATGAACTCTATTTCCTACAAATGAGAAGTGGGATTTGTGCCTGGGAACCCCACATGGTCCTGCTTGGTTTCAATCCCCCCTTTTCTTTGATTCTTCTCAATCTTGAGGAGAATAGGTGTTGGACAAGAAAGGGAATAATCATTTTGGATAGAGATCATAATCTCAGCAGAGGAACTTGGTTTTAGGGAGACTCGATTTCAAGCTGAGAGGAGTGTAGCCTGGACCTCTTGTTTCATGCCTTCTTGATCAGGCAGCTGGCTTGGTCAAAGCAGTCAAGGCAGATGGCTGTTGAACTTATTTTCAAATGTCCATAGGAGCAGAAACTCCAGAAACTTCCTTGAATGGATGCTTTCTTCTCAGCCTGTGAGCTGCTGTTTAAATTCTAGGACTTCTGGGCTCATCGTCTACGACGACATTAGGCCCATCACTGAGATGTCAATTCCTTCTTCTCCCATAAGAAAGTTCACTGTCACAGTGGAAGTAGTTGCTCTGCTGGTCCTCAGTGACTTTCAGATCCTCATGCCTATCCCAGGTTCCAGCCATTGGAGGGTGAGTGTGGGCTTTAAAGATGTGGATTTTTCATTCTGGTGCTCTATTGTAGAACCAGCTTGCTATTCCAGAGTTCGACTTGGCTGTTCTCCAGTGTGGTAACCTTTGAAAGGATTTTTAAAAGATATTTAAAAACAATGGATGTGATTTCATCTTACTTTAGGGCCTAACCTCTGCATTAGATGTAACTCCACTGTGTGTGCACACTTGTGCATGTGCAGGAGATTTACAAAATACTCCCACAGCAACTCTTTTATCAAGGAAAATGTGGTTTGTTTGTAAATAATGCTGTTTTCTTGTGTGAACCCCCATCCACTCAGGAGTGGTAGAAGGGAGCTGACTTCCAACCCCCTCCCTGTCATTTTAGAACTTAACTATAGCACAATATTTTAACCAGTCCCCTTTAACTAATACCTGGGATCTTCAGGATAAAATCACCTGTGCTTCTTCCTAAGATGGATTAGGGTGTATGGGCAAGGGGCTGATGTATCTTTCTAATACTTAGGAAGATGAGGATTCTGAGGTCCATGTGGGGTCTTTTCATGGTCTTCTGACTTCTCTGTCTTTGTCTTGGCTGTCTCTTATCCTGCTGGCACTTGTGCTGAGGTCTGTTACAGAATATCTCAGAGACTTTTCTCTTTTTAATCTAGCCATGTTCTTGTCTTAGGGGCTGGACTCAGCATGACACGAGGAGGGCACATCCTCACCCTCACCCTTGCCAGCACTCATCAATGTAGCTTGGGCCTCTGTGGCCCCTTCTGCCTACCTCCAACACCACCCCTTCCACCCCAAGTAGGCCTATAGGGACTTCTGTGTCCCCTCCCTAAGCTGGTGACCTCAAAGCAAGTTCTCAATATTTTTGCTTGGTCTTTGAGACTTCCACAAGTGGCTCCAATGTCCTTCACCTCCCAGATTCTTGTGTAGGAGGCAGTCAGGTCTCTCATTTAGCTCTTACTCCTATCTGGAGAAAATATCTCCAACTTTTCCAACAGAAAGTTTTATTATCCTACTCCCTTTCAGAGTCTGCCTTTCCTGCTATTTTTGAATCCCAACCCTGGATAAGGAGCCAATGGTACAATGACTGAAATGAGAGCTTGAGAAAAAGGCAACAGCACTGAGTTTGAATCCCAACCCTATCACTTATGAGTCATGTGACTTGGGCAAGTCATTTTGCCTTTCTAATCTTCAGTTTCCTCATCTGTAAAAAGGAAATAATAGTATCTGCCTTTCAGTATCATGAGGATTATATGACACTGAGTGTTCAACACATGTTTGTTAAATGAATGAATTAATGTATAAAACAAATGAGGCAGCTGATGGATTGGACTTGGCCAGTTTACTTGTGAACACTGTAATGTTAAGGTAAACACTCTGGCTAGACTTCACTCCTCTCTAGTTGCCTTAAGTAAAACCCCATTTGTCTATAATTACTTTTCTCTTTACTGTGAGTTGGTTTTATCTGTTTAGCAGATGGTGAGCCCTCTAAGGGTAGGGACTAGATCTCCTCCTGTTTCTCCCTCTGCTTGGCAGAGGTTCAGTAAATTGTTACTAGTCATTGTGTCCTATTTGGCCAAAATGACTCCTGAAAGCTGGCATGGAAAGAGCAGAGACCAGGCCTGAGATGGCCCTTGGAGAGTTGGACTGTGGAAATAGCTTCTGCCACTGAAAACTTATTTTTGAGTCCTTGAGGGGACAAGGACAAGCAGCTTGGGGTGGCTGAAATGTTAACCTGAATGTGGAGTGAAGACAAGGGAGCCCAAGGACTGGGTTTAAGAATCAAACATGCAGGGCTAGGAGAGGAATATCAGGGCAAAGGAAGAGGGTGAAAAGTTTATATTTGGTTGGTTTTAAGTGTGAAAATGATGGGTGGTTGTGGACAAGACTGAGATTTTGATTTATGGATGGAACAGTATATTCACTGTTTCCTGAGCACTCAGTGACTTTTTACTCATAGGTACAGTTAAGTCTGTACCAATCACACACAATTTTTGGAGAGGTTGTGAATGTTTCAACAAATTCAGTTCATCCCTGGGGACAGAGCTCAGATCTCATACTGTGATGGATCATAGTGTTATCTTTTTAAGTATGAGAAGAGCAAGTATGACAACACTTAGGCATTCCATACCCCGGGGCCCTTCTAAGGGAGACTATATCACCCTTGGTGATAAGGGAGGTGGCCCTCCCAGTGGTGGGTCTCCAGTAGACCCAAGGGTAGATAATACACAGGCTGGCCATGAGAATGCTTATGCATGGAGCTCTGCTTAATAAAGTGAGGTGAATAATTAGGACAATCAAACAATCTTTTTATGGAATTTTACCAAGAAGTAATGGGAAAAAAACCAGCCAATATAATTAGGGGAAAAATATAAAGATAAAAAGAAGCAGAGACGCAGGTCATTGCCAAGTCACATTAACTGTGAAGAACAAGAGTGATGACCAGGGATCTGTTCATGTTGAGGGGGACACCAAACAACTCAGTCCCTGTAGCTGCCTTGATGCTTCTCAGTCCCCTTGAATGGAGTTACCTAGATGAGTCTCTATTCCTCTGCTGTGACCAAAAAGCCTTGTTTTGCAGACAGAATTTATCAAAATGGGAACCCTAGCCAAGCCAAGTGATAAGGCCATGCTGAAGCCAGTGTTTCTCAGACTTTAGCATACATATGATCACCTGGGGATTTTGTAAAAATGCACATTCCCATTCAGTAAATTGGGGTGGGGCCCAGTATCCTAAATTTCTAAAAGCTCAGGTGGGCTGATGCTGCTGGTTGGGAAACACACTTTAAGGAGCAAGGGCCTAAACAAACAACATGCACACACACATACAGGTATGCACGCAGCCATGCACAAGCATGCATGCACAGTGCCATAGGAGGGAGGGAGGAGGGGAGCATAGGAGGAGAGGCAGATGGGGCATGACCCTCCAGGACCACTGGATCAGGGGAAGTGCCACAGGTGTTTCTGCCTTCCACTTGGGCCCTGGAAAGCCTGTTGGGCTTCTGGACCAGGTCCTCTGCCTTTCAGAGCCCCTACTGGCTGTGTGGGTCTTGGGGGCATGGGGGGGAAGAAGAGAGGCCAATGGGGAGGGACCTTCCAGATTCAGCAGATTTGGGGGAATGCACCTAGTGTCTCCCCCAGCCACTCAGGCCCAGGGAGCCTGCTGGGGTCCTGGACCTTGTCCTTTGCCCTCCAAGGCCAGAGGCACTCCTGGACCCCTCCTGCACTGAGCCTAAGCACCATGCCAACCCCCCAAGGCCTTTTCTGGCCATGTGTGTCCTAAGCATAGGCCCCAACCCTGCCTAAAACCCACTCCTGCGTGAGCCCCACCACCCACTTACAAGGCCTTTCCTGCTTTTTTCTCCCCTCTTTTTTGCTATTGTTGTTCTGTTTTATGTTCCTGTAGTTGTTTCATCTATATTTTTTCTAACATATCTGTTAGTTTTCCAATCGTATTTTATTTTTTACTCTTTGCTATTGTTCTGCTCCTTTTTTCCTTCATTCTTTCTTTTTGTGCCACCATGAACAGTTTGTGGGATCTTGGTTCATGAACAAAGGATCAGGCCTGAACTTCTGGTGTGGGAGCTCTGAGTCTGAACCACTGAAATAACAGAGAATCTCAGACCTCAGGGAATCTTCGTGGGAATGAGGTGCCCCAGAGTTCCTCATCTCACCACCAAGACCTAGCTGTACACAACAGCCTACAAACTCCAGTGCTGGGAGCCTTAGGCCAAACAACCAGTAAGACAGGAACAAAATACCACACATCAAAAAAAAAAAAAAAAGTGAGATGACAAAAAAATATGTTACAGATGAAGGAGCAAAGTAAAAACCTACATGACTAAATAAATGAAGAGGAAATAGGCAACCTACCTGAAAAAGAATTCAAAGTAATGATGGTAAAGATGATCCAGAATCTCAGAAATAGAATGGAGGCATGGATTGAGAAAATACAAGAAATGTTTAACAAAGATCTACATGGACTAAAGAACAAAGAAACAGAGATGAACAACACAATAACTGAAATGAAAAGTACTGTAGAAGGAATCAGTAACAGAATAACTGAGACAGAAGAACGAATAAGTGAGCTGGAAGATAGAATGGTGGAAATAACTGCCAAGGAGCAGAATAAAGAAAAAAGAATGAAAAGAATTGAAGACAATCTCACAGACCTCTGGGACAATACTAAACACACCAACATTTGAATTATAGGGGTCCCAGAAGAAGAAGAGAAAAATAAAGGGCCTGAGAAAATATTTGAAGAGAATATAGTGGAAAACTTCCCTACCATGAGAAAGGAAATAGCCACCCAAGTTCAGGAGGTACAGAGAGTCCCATACATGATAAACCCTAGGAGAAACACACCGACACATATTAATCAAACTAACAAAAATTAAATTCAAAGAGAAAATATTAAAAGCAGCAAGGGAAAAGCAAAAAATAACATACAAAGGAATCCCCATAAAGTTATCAACTGATTTTTCAGCAGAAACTCTGCAGGCCAGGAGAGTGGCAGGATATACTTGAAGTGATGAAAGATTACTCTACCCAGCAAGGATCTAATTCAGATTTGACAGAAAAATCAAAAGCTTTACAGAGAAGTCAAAGCTAAGAGAATTCAGTACCACCAAATCAGCCTTACCACAAATGCTAAAGGAAATTCTCTAGGTGGGAAAAACAATAGAAGAAAGTGACCCATGATCTGGTAATTAATTATCCATTGTTCCTATCATATAAGGTTTATTTTTCTTATGTGATGTTATTGTTTACATAAGCAGATTATAGTGACTTGAACCAGGAAAACAAAAACAAAAACAAAAACAAAAAAACCCCAAACAATTAAGAAAATGGTAATAGGAACATATATAATGATAATAACCTTGAATTTAAATGGATTAAATGTCCCAACCAAAAGACACAGAGTGACTGAATGGATAGAAAAACAAGACCCTTATATATGCTGTCTAGAAAAGACCCACTTCAGACCTAAAGACACATACAGACTGAAAGTGAGAGGATGGAAAAAGATATTCCATGCAAATGGAAATCAAAAGAAAACTGGAGTAGCAATACTCATATCAGATAAAATAGACTTTAAAATAAAGACTGTTACAGGACATAAGGAAGGACACTACATAATGATCAAGGGATCAATCCAAGAAGAAGATAACAATTTAAATGTTTATGCAGCCAACGTAGGAGCACCTCAATACATAAGGCAAATGCTAACAACCATGAAAGGAGAAATCAACAATAACACAATAATAGTAGGGGACTTTAACACCCCACTTACACCAATGAATATATCATCCAAACAGAAAATAAATAAGGAAATACAAGCTTTAAATGACACCATAGACCACATAGATTTAATTGATATTTATAGGACATTCCACCCAAAAGTGGCAGAATACACTTCTCAAGTTCACAAAAAATTATAGGGGTCCAAGAAGAAGTGAAAAAGAAAGGGCCTGAGAAAGTATTTGAAGAGATTATTCTCCTGGATAGATTACATCTTGAGTCACAAATCAACCGCAGAAAATTTTTAAAATTGAAATTGTATAAAACATCATTTCTGACCACAACACTATGAGATTAGAAATCAATTACAAGAAAAAGAACTGTAAAAAACCACAAATAAATTGAGGCTAAACAGTGTGCTACTAAATAACCAAGAGGGCACTGAAGAAATCAAAGAGGAAATTAAAAAATACATAGAAACAAATGACAACAAAAACACAATGACACAAAACCTATGTGATGCATCAAAAGCTGTTCTAAGAGGGATGTTTGTAGCAATTCAATTTCACCTCATGAAACAAGAAAAATCTCAAATAAACCATCTAACCTTACACCTAAAGCAACTAGAGAAAGAAGAACAAAGAAAACCCAAAGTCAGTAGAAGGAAAGAAATCATAAAGATCAGAGCAGAAATAAACAAAATAGAAATGAAGAAAGCAGTAGCAAAGATCAATAAAACTAAAATTTTTTTATTTGAGAAGATAAACAAAATTGATAAACCATTAGCCAGACTCATAAAGAAAAAAAGGTAGAGGACACAAATCAATAAAATTAGAAATGATAAAGGAGAAATTACATCTGACACCACAGAAATACAAAGGATTATAAGAGACTACTACAAAAAACTATATGCCAATAGAATGCACAACCTGGAAGAAATGGACAAATTCTTAGAAGGATACAACCTTCCAAGACTAAACCAGGAAGAAATAGAAAATATAAGCAGACCAATCACAAGTAATGAAATTGAAACCATGATTTAAACTCTTCCAAGAGACAAAAGTCCAGGACCATCTGGCTTCACATACTAATTCTATCAAACATTTAGAGAAGAGCTAACACCCATGCTTCTCAAACTCTTCCAAAAAATTGCAGAGGAAGGAACACTCCCTTGCTCTTTCTGCAAGGCCACCATCACCCTGATACCAAAACCAGACAAAGATAACACACAAAAAAGAAAATTACAGATCGATATCACTGATAAACAAAATACTAGCAAACAGGATCCAACAACACATTAAAAGGATCATATACCGTGATTAAGTGGGATTTATCCCAGGAATGCAAGGATTTTTCAATATATGCAAATCAATCAATGTGTTACACCAATCAATGTGATACACCATATGAACAAATTATCATATGGTGATACACCATATGAACAAATTAAGGAATAAAAATTGTATGACCATCTCAATAGATACAGAAAAGCTTTTAACAAAATTCAACACCCATTTATGATAAAAACTCTCCAGAAAATGGGCATAGAGGGAAACTACCTCAACATAATAAAGGCCATATATGACAAACCCACAGCAAACATTCTCAATGCTGAAAAACTGAAAGCATTTTCACTAAGATCAGGAACAAGACAAGGATGTTCACTCTTGCCACTCTTATTCAACATAGTTTTGGAAGTCCTAGCCACGGCAATCAGAGAAGAAAAAGAAATAAAAGGAATTCAAATTGGAAAAAAGAATTAAAGCCGTCACTGTTCACAGATGACATGATACTCTACACAGAAAATCCTAAAGATGCCACCAGAAAACTACCAGAATTAATCAATGAATTTGGTAAGGTTGCAGGATACAAAATTAATGCACAGAAATATCTTGCATTCTTATACACTAACAACAAAAAATCAGAGAAATTAAGGAAACACTCCCATTTACCATCGCAACAAAAATAATAAAATACCTAGGAATAAACTTACATAAGGAGGCAAAAGACTTGTACTCAGAAAACTATAAAACACTAATGAAAGAAATAAAAAATGACATAAGCAGATGGAGAAATATAGGATGTTCTTGGATTGGAAGAATCAATATTGTGAAAATGACTATACTACCCCAAGCAATCTACAGATTCAATGCAATCCCTATGAAACGAACAATGGCATTCTTCCCAGAATTAAAACAAAAAATTTTGCAATGTGTATGGAAACACAAAAGACCCCTAATAGCAAAGCAATCTTGAGAAAAAAAAAAACGGAGCTGGAGGAATCAGACTCCCTGACTTCAGACTATACTACAAAGCTACAGTAATCAAGACAGAAAACCAGAAATATAGATCAATGGAACAGGATAGAAAGCCCAGAGATAAACCCACACGACTCTGGTCACCTCATTTATGACAAAGGAGGCAAGAACATACAATGGAGAAAAGACAGTCTCTTCAATAAGTGGTGCTGGGAAAACTGGACAGCTACAAGTAAAAGAATGAAACTAGAACACTCCTTAACTCCTTACACAAAAATAAACTCAAAATGGGTTAAAGACCTAAATATAAGACCAGAGACTATAAAACTCTTAGAAGAAAACATAGGAAAAACTCTTTGACATAAATCACAGTAAGATCTTTTTTGACCCACCTCCTAGAGTAATGAGAATAAAAACAAAAATAAACAAATGGGACCTAATTAAACTTAAAAGCTTTTGCATAGCCAAGGAAACCATAAACAAGCTGGAAAAATAACCCTCAGAATGGGAGAAAATATTTGCAAATGAAGCAACGGACCAAGGATTAACCCCCCAAACAGGCAAACAGCTCATGGAGCTCAATATCACAAAAACAAACAACCCAATTAAAAAACGGGTGGAAGACCTAAATAGACATTTCTCCAAAGAAGACATACAAATGGGCAACAAACACATGAAAAGATGCTCAACGTCACTAATTATTAGAGAAATGCAAATCAAAACTACAATGAGGTATCACCTCACACCAGTCAGTATGGCCATCAAAAAAAAATCTACAAACAATAAATGATGGAGAGGGTGTGGAGAAAATGGAACACTTTTGCACTGTTGGTGGGAATGTAAATTGATACAGCTACTGTGGAGAACAGTATGGAGGTTCCTTAAAAAATGAAAAATAGAACTACCACATGACCCAGAAATCCCACCACTGGGCATATACCGTGAGAAAACCATAATTCAAAGGACACATGTACCCCAATGTTCATTGCAGCACTATTTACAATAACCAGGACATGGAAGCAACCTAAATGTCCATTGACAGATGAATGGATAAAGAAGATGTGGTACATATATACAATGGAATATTACTCATCCATGAAAAGGAACGAAACTGGGTCATCTGTAGAGATGTGGATGGACCTAGAGTCTGTCTTACAGAGTGAAGTAAGTCAGGAAAAGATAAACAAATATCGTATATTAACGCATATATATGTAATCTAGAAAAATGGTACAGATGAACCTATTTTCATGGCAGGAATAGAGATGTAGACGTAGAGAATGGACATGTGGATACAGTGGTGGAAGTGGAGGGTGGGACAAATTGGGACATTAGGGTGGACATATATACATTACCATGCGTAATATAGATAGCTAGTGGGAACATGCTATAAAGCACAGGAGGTTCAGCTCGTTGCTGTGTGATGACCTAGATGGGTGGGATAGGGGTTGTGGGAAGGAGGTCCAAGAGTGAGGGGATATAGGTATACAAATTTACTTTAATGATTTACTTCATTGTACATCAGAAACTAACACAGCATTGTAAAGCAATTATACTCCAAGGAAAAGAAATAAAGTGTATAGAACAGTGGCCAGCACATGGTAATAATCCATCTTAGGTATAATAATAAAAATACTTATCATTACTATTCTAACAAAAAAGCATTCATACACAACACCATCCATCACCAATTAAAAATTTTCACAGAAATCCCACAGATAAGAACTAGTTGGTTGGCTAAATTTTTTGCTTTTCACTTAGCTCCACTATAGATCTGGGAAAAAAATGACTTCAAGAAACCAGATACTTCTAATTTATTTTTGGCATGGAAATCCAAGACATGTTAAAACTTAATAATAAAGATTCTTTTCTGTAGCAAAGATTTTTTTAACTTTCAGGACAAGAAAATTAGTTATGAATTTAAATTCATTTAAATTTTACCTTTAAATGTCTCCCTAGGCAGGACTCACAAAACAGTAGTCCTGTGAGTGGAAGAAATGGATTATTCAATAATGGTGCAAGGACAATAGTTTAGCAACTTGGAAAAAAATCAATTTAGAGTCTCATCTTACTGTACACCCAAATACATTTCAACGGATTAAAAAAAACAGTATAATATAAAAAGACTATAAAAGCACGAAATAATACCTAGATGAGGAATAATAAGGTTAAAAGAGTCAGAAGAAATCACATAAGTTACAAATCTTATTAGATTACATTTTTCTGTCTGTAGACCAGGATGGGCTACCATAATTTAAACAAAAATCAAAATATTTATGGAAAAGTGTAAACATCACCGCAATCAAGACAGGACAGTTCTATTAACTGTATGCATTTGCTGAAACTCATAGAACTTTACCTGCAACAGAGAAATCTTATTCTATGTATATTAAAAAATAAATTTCAAAAGAGATATAAAAGAAAAAATAGCTGCCGAAAACACAGAAACATTAAAGTACCAACCAATCAACTAGGAGAAAAAATATTTGCAATACACACAACAAATTACAAGTTGATGTTCTTTTTTTAAAAATAAATTTATTTATTTATTTTTGACTGCGTTGGGTCTTCATTGCTGCGTGCGAGCTTTCTGTAGTTGTGGCGAGCGGGGCTACTCTTCACTGTGGTGCACCAGCTTCTCTTTGCAGTGGCTTCTCTTGTTGCAGAGCACGAGCTGTAGCCACGTGGGCTTCAGTAGTTGTGGCACATGGGCTCAGTAGTTGTGGCTTGCGGGATCTAGAGCACAGGCTCCGTAGTTGTGGCACACAGGCTTAGTTGCTCTGCGACATGTGGGGTCTTCCCGGACCAGGACTCAAACCTGTGTCCCCTGCATTGGCAGGCGGATTCTTAACCACTGCACCACCAGGGAAGTCCCAAAAGTTGATGTTCTTAGCATATAAAAGTCATTTTAAATTTGGTTAGCATAATATTAATATCTCAATAGACACAGGGGTGAGCCCACAAGTCATAAAAGAAGAAATTTAAATGGCTAAAATAATAGAATGCAAATTCACTTGTCATTGGTATTTTAATGTCCCACCCATCAAATTATTCCAAAATAAAGGAAAAATGGGAATACCTGCTGTTGGCAAGAATGTAGTGTGGTCACCTGAATAAATTGCCTTCAAAAATATCCATGCCCTAATTCCTAGAACTTTTGAATATTACCTTATTGGGCAAAAGGGATATTACAGATGTGATTAAATTAAGGATTTTGAGATTATCCTGGTTGTTCGGTGGGCTTTAAATTTAATCATAAGTGTCCTTTTAAGAGGGAAGCAGAGAGAGATTGGTCTGCAGAAATTAGTAGGAGATATGATGATGGAAACAAGATATTGGAGTGTTTCAAGGAAGGGGGTCACAAGCAAGGAGTGTAAGTGGCCTCAAAAGCAAGAAAAGGCAGGGAAATGAATTTTTTCTGAGAGCTTCCAGAAGGAACCAGCTCTGCTGACACCTTGATGTTATCCCATTGAAACTGATTTTGGACTTCTAGATTCCAGAACCATAAGAGAATAAATCTGTGTTGCTTTAAGCCCCCATGTTTGTAGTAATTTGTTACAGCAGCAGTAGGAAACTAATCCATGCAGTAAAACAGCCCTTTTCATAAGTTCCAAGTGGGAATGTCAATAGTGTAAACTCTTTTGCAATGTTTTCACAATATGTAGGAAAAGCTAAAAAAATTTTATAGCTAATGATTACATATCTGGGAGTCTATTTCAAGGATATAATTTGATGATGAAAAAGTCTCTTGCATAAAAATGTTTATCTTTATCATAATAGCAACAAACTGGAAATAAATGTTCAACAGAAAGGGTACTACAGGCTATCTGAGGACAGATTATCATTAAGCTATAAAGTATTTATTAAGTTTTCATAAAAATATGGGAAATGCTATATAATATAAATATTACATTAAGAGAAGTCAAGATATAAAATTATTTATGCACCATGATCTCAACTATGTAAAAATACATAGAAAAAAGAATGGAAGGATATCGGCCAAAATATTTATTGGGTGTGGATGATTACTTTATTTATGCAACTGTTCTTTTTTTTCTAATTTCCTATAATGAATGGGTATTAGTTTTGCAATGAAATAATTATTAAGATCAGTAAGTGGCCCCTTTGGAAATAGAGGACAAGGGACCCTGAATCTTGAGAATGCTTTCATGGTTAAACCTTGAAGGAAGTAGGAGACCTGAGGAGGTTGTTTAGGAACAAGGCAGAGAGGATGGGAGGAGAGAGTGCAGGGGTTTCAAGGACTATACTGGTGGAGGTGATGGTTGCAGAATGGTGAAGGGCAACCACCTGTTGAGGTGAGTTTGGCTTTGATTTAAGAAAGAGCTATGGCAACTGGATAGCAAATTTGGGGAAAATCAGTTTAGGTCTTTTTGCGATTCACGAAATAAATCTATTTAGAAAAAGTAGAGTAGGCACTGTTTGTTGTCCAGTGTCTACTGCCTCTTCCATTTCCTGTCAGAACCCCAACATTGTGCTGCTATCCCCCTTTACTCAATCCATGCAAATAAAGAAAGCACATCCCAGTCCCACCTGGGAATGGGAAGGGGATGGGTTTGTTCTGACTACTCTAAGCCACTTAGGGAATGCCCATTCTGCCTCTCTCAATATGTTTCCAGAAGGAAGATTCAAGCACTTGCAATCACAGAGCTCAGAAAAATGCCTCACTCTCAATAAATGCTCAATAAATGTTGATGAATGAAGCTGTCGGCACTTGGCATTACCCTAGCAATTGTTATTGCTCTGGGAGTGGAGACATAATCTAGTTTAGTCCAAGGGGGCTGAAGAGAAAGGCCTTTATGGTCAAATAAAAGGTTTATTGTGTTCTCCAAACTCTGAACAAAGAAGCACATTACCCGCATTGTTGCTGGGTGCCATTTTACCACCTTGAGGAGCCAGCCTGAGAACAAAGCCCTCACAGAGGAGGGAAGAGCCCAGGCACTCTCCATGTAATGGAGCCAGAGATTACTCTGTCTCTGTACTTCCAGTTTTGTGAGTTAATACATTTCTTTTTTGTTTAGGACTCTTTGTGGTGGGATTTCTAATGTAGAGTGCAACAAGAGTCCAGGGATTTTTTTTTTTTTTTTTTTAAATCTTCCCACTAATTTATTTATTTATTTATTTTTGGCTGTGTCGGGTCTTCGTTTCTGTGCGAGGTCTTTCTCTAGTTGCGGCGAGCAGGGGCCACTCTTCATCGCAGTGCGCGGGCCTCTCACTGTCGCGGCCTCTCTTGTTGCGGAGCACAGACTCCAGACGCGCAGGCTCAGTAGTTGTGGCTCACGGGCCTAGTTGCTCCGCGGCACGTGGGATCTTCCCGGACCAGGGCTCGAACCCATGTCCCCTGCATTGGCAGGCAGATTCTCAACCACTGCGCCACCAGGGAAGGCCCCAGAGTCCAGGGATTTTTGATGGAAAACTTCAAAATATTTAGAACGTCTAGAATTATTTTTGAGGGCTTATCTTGTGCTGAGCACTAAAGTTATTTAATTTCAATACTGAGTACAGATTTTTATCCAGAGAAGGAGCTAACTGTTCATTAAACTGACAGGATAGGACAGACAGTTGTCTTTTTGGTCCTAGAAAGGGTAAATGAGTGGCTATGTCATTGGGGTACACCTGTGACAAATAGTAACCTATTGTCTTTGGTTAGATTATGCCTCAGTCAGAATGGGGTATTTTATGTTGCATCAAACCTAACAACATAGCTTATTTATTGCTATGCTACATATCCTCCATGGGTAGTGGTGAGGTGGGGGGACTCCGTTCACTGTAACTTTCAGGGACTTAAGTTGATGGAGAAGCCACAGTCTCAAATGTCGCTGGTCTTTTTGTTTGAAGCAAAGAAAGATCTTTGGAGTGTGTCACATAGTTAGTTAAATGCTTCCACCCAGAAGTGATGTGCAGAACTTGCTTCATGGACATGCAACCTGTGCAATTGCACAGGGCCCCAAGTTCGGAAGGGCTACATGTTTGGTTTAATGCTCTGCCGTTGCCATCTTAAAATTATTAATATTTTTTTAATTTTTAAAAATTTTATTGAAGTATAGTTCATTTACAATGTGTTAATTTCTGCTATACAGCAAAGTGATTCAGTTATACATATGTTCTTTTTCATATTCGTTTCCATTATGATTTATCACAGGATATTGAATATAGTTCCCTGTGCTATACAGTAAGGTCTTGTCGTTTATCCATCCCCTATATAATAGTTTGCATCTGCTAATCCTAAACTGCCAATTGTCCCCTCCCACACCCTCTTCACCTTGGCAACCACAAGTCTGTTCTCTATATCTGTGAGTCTATTACTGTTTTTTAGATATGTTCCTTTGTGTCATATTTTAGATTCCACATATAAGTGATATTATATGGTATTTGTCTTTCTCTTTCTGACTTACTTCACTTAGTATGATAGTCTCTAGGTCCATTCATGTTGTTGCAAATGGCATTATTTCATTTTTTTCCTATGGTTGAATAATATTCAATTGTATGTGTATATATATATATATATATATATATATATATATATACCACATAATCCATTTATCTGTAAATGGACTTTTAGGTTGTTTCCATGTCTTGGCTACTGTAAATAGTGCTGCTATGAACATAGACGTGCATGTATCTTTTTGAATTATAGTTTTGTTTAGATATATGCCCAGAAGTGGGATTGCTGGATCATATGCCGACTCTATTTTTAGTTTTTTGAGGAACCACCATACTGTTTTCCATAGTGGCTGCACCAATTTTCATTCCCACCAACAGTGTAGGAGGGTTCCCTTTTCTCCACACCCTCTCCAGCATTTAGTATTTGTAGATTTTTTGATAATGCCCATTCTGACTGGTGTGAGGTGATACCTCATTGTAGTTTTGATTTGCATTTCTCTAATAATTAGCAAGGATGAGCTTTGCTTATGTGCCTGTTGGCCGTCTATACGTCTTCTTTGGAGAAATGTATATTTAGGTCTTCTGCCCATATTTCGATTGGGTTGTTTGTTTTTTTATTATTGAGTTTTATGAGCTGTTTGTGTATTTTGGAAATTAAGCCCTTGTTGGTTACATCATTTGCAAAGATTTTCTCCTATTCCATAAGTTGCCTTTTCATTTTGTTTATGGTTTCCTTTACTGTGCAAAAACTCATAAGTTTGATTAGGTCCCATTTGTTTATTTTTGCTTTTATTTCTATTGCCTGGGGAGACTGGCCTAAGAAAACATTGGTATGATTTATGTCAGAATATTTTGCCTATGTTCTCTTCTAGGAGTTTTATGATGTCATGTCTTATATTTAAGTCTTTAAGCCATTTTGAGTTTATTTTTGTGTATGGTGTGAGGGTGTGTTCTAACTTCATTGATTTGCATGTGGCTGTCCAACTTTCCCAACTCCACTTGCTGAAGAAATTGTCTTTCCCTCCTTTGTCGAAGATTAATTGACCATAGGTGTGTGGGTTTACTTCTGATCTCTCTATTCTGTTCCATTGATCCATGTGTCCATTTTTGTGCCAATACCATGTTGTTTTGATTACTATAGCTTTGTAGTATTGCCTGAAGTCTGGGAAGGTTGTGCCTCCTGTTTTGTCCTTTTTCCTCAGGATTTCTTTGGCAATTCTGTGTCTTTTATGGTTCCATATAAATTTTAGGATTATTTGTTCTAAAATGTCATGGGTAATTTGATAGGAATTGCATTAAATCTGTAGAAATTATTAACATTTTAAAATAAGGGACCTCATATTTTAATTTTGCCCTGGGCCATGCAAATTTATTATATAACCATCCCTCATGATATGTATCACTTACACTTATACCTCATTGGCAAGAGCTGATCATATGGCTCCACCTCAACCACAAGGGGGCATAGAAGTGTAATTCTATTTTGTACCAGAAAGAGAGAAGAACCAGAATATTTACTGAATAGCATAGAAGATGACACAGAATATCTGACAAATGTCTTATATTTTGTGAGGCTGAGGGAAATCTTCCTGTTGGTATACAGAGCTCTGGAAGAACTTATTTGAAAAAGAGTCTCAGGATCTTTTGTGAGAAAAAGGACAAAAATTACAGTTTCTATTCCCAGAGATTCAAAGTGAGGGAAATCTATAGGGGTGGACCAAGCCTGGGATCTGGAAAGAGCAATGAGGCTCCAGAATTAGAATTAACTAGGCTGAAGATGGGACTTAGCACGAAGATCAAGGGGTCTGTGAAGGAAAACTTGCTCTGGCTCAATGTATGCACGGCTGGAAGCCCCTCATCCTGGTCAGCTCTGGGATATGACAAGTGAGCATGGGCCAAGAGAGCTACAGCCTTGGATCCCAACATGGGGCCATCACTGGATCTGGGCCAGAGAAATACATCATCTGTGGACAAGGATGCAAAGATCCAGTATTGGACATTGAAAAAAAATGAAAAGTTATAGCCCCAGAAATTGGTGGGACTCCAACCTGTTGACATTTGGAAGGGAGAATAGTCCCTCTTCAAGTTGATTCACCTCCAAAGTTCTTAGAAAAATTGCAAGGAGGAGCCTGCTTGAGGAGGAGAGGGGAATGTTGGATTTCTCCTAATAGGACTTGAATAATTACTTAAGAAAATATGAGGGGAGGTGCTCTTTATCGTATCCTAAGTTGGAGAAGCAGTTTATACAGTTAGTTTGCAGCTTAGCCAGAAGAACTATGCTCATGTAAAGGTAGCTGAGAGTCCTCTCAGCTTAGGAGGAACATTTCTGCCAATTCTTGGGGCAGTCAAGCTGAGTACCAGTGCGGCCACAGAGAAAGTTCATTAAACTCTGCTGTGGAGAAGCTGCTGTGGGGGGTGGATGCAGGTTCCTGGAGCCTGGGCTCAGCCAGAGTGGAGGCTTGGAGAAGCTGTGACCCAGAAGACCTGCTTGGATTGATGTCATACCCATGGCCATGTGAAAGAAGCCAGTGGGACTAGTCCTGATTTTCACTTATTCACCTTAAGGTCAGGGCTTCTTTGGCTTTTGCAGGGAGTCTCCTAGAAGACAGGGACATGATGAAGAGAAAAGGATCCAGTGCAGGAAACTTGCCAAAATGAGAATATCCCCTGCAGTGGGTGCTCTAGGTGGTCTGCTCAGATCCTTGTTATCAGGAAGGAGCACCATTTTCCAGCTGCTGTGGAGCTGTTTTGTTGGCTGCTAAAGGATCACAGGGACCTCATTCTCCCAACTGCCCTCAGCTGAGTGGGAGACGCTCTTCTGGGGGGGTATAT
>NW_006799694.1:236882-317745 GCF_000442215.2 Lipotes vexillifer
AGGGGGAAACGCTCTTCTGGGAGGTTATATATCCCCTGCTGTTGAAGAGGAGTCTTCAGTCAGTGACTGACGTGGAGGTACCAAAGATTTGCCCTCTTATTTAAAGGTGGGTCCACTCTGTAATAACATTTATGCTCAGAGCTCCTCTAGACTTCAGATGAGACCACATCTTTGCTTTGCTCTCTTTGCTTCTCTCATTCCCATTCTTCTGAGATCCTTCCTCCAATAGATTATGTGCATCCAAATCTTCAAGTCAGATGCTGATTCCAGAGAACCCACCCTTTCTTCTGTGGGCTTGAAAAAGTGTTTGGTTAAGGACAAAGGCCCCTGGCCAGTGGGAACAGGGGTAAGGTGTTAGTGGTGGAATAGGAAAGCATGTTTCTCTTTCTTCATGGTTGGAAACAATCTTCCCAAAGATTGGGGGTGAAAGTTTCTGACAAGTATCTCTGTGCAAGTCCAATGGGATGGCAGAAAACCGCTCACAATTGGCGGGGCCAAACCCAGCTCTCAAATAAGACTGGGCTCTGCAAGTCAATGTGGTTTGTGAACGCACCTAGTCACAGATTTTTGCCTTCTCTTTCCTTCTCCTTGTTCCCCTTCCCTTCTCTCTTAACCTATTTGTTCATCATCTCTAGAACTTTCCTCACCCATTTTGGGTGAGGCAGGAGTTCTTATGGAACAAAAGGGGAAAGTCTTTGGGGGTATTCTTGCTCAGTGAAACTGACTTTTGGCCTGTGGCCTCTCACTCCAACCTAGCTACATGAGCCACTAAGAGCAGCTGTGATTGGAGAATGCCATCTTTTCACTGTAAGTGTCCTGCATGGCCTCAGTTCCCTATGGTTCTGCTTGCTCCTCATACTTGTCCCTCTTCTTTCTTAGTCTCTCTCTCTAGAATCTCCTGGTCTTTTAGAATTCTAGGTGTTTTTGTAGGGCTCCTGACACCAGTCTGACCATGTCTATATTTCTTTCCTGCTAAAAATCTTTCACTAGTGTCCCACAGCCCTTCTAAGGTCTTGCAAGAATGCTACTTGATCTACCTCTCCCATCCCTGCCAGTCCCCTTCCCTCCCCACCCTGTCACCCTCTGCCTTGGCCCTGTATATCACACAGCTTTGTTTCTCAAATTACTACTCATCCATATGTGCCCTGTTCCAGCTGTTACTTCCCCTGAGATTGCCTCTCTCCCTAATTGACTTTTCAAGAGTGATCCAAACTACTTTTTCTCTCTGAATTTCTTGCCATCCTTGGGGCAATTGCCTATGTCACTGCTTGGGGCTCTTTCCTGCCTATCTTCCCCTCCATCATTCAGTACTAACTTTTAACTCATAATAGCACTTGTGTATTGCACTTCTAGGCTACACAGTTAGACTAAGCTCCTTGAGGGCAGGGCTGTGTCCAGGACCTCTTTGAATCTCTGGTATCAGGCACACAGCACCTGGTATGAACACTGTGCACTGGATTCACCACCTATGCCAACTTCCTTCTAGTGCCCTCTTTATACAGAGGGGCTAGAAAAGCAAAATCCACATTTGCCAGACTCCCCTGAAGATAGGGTTTTGCACAAAATTGACACAAAGGCCAACTTTCTGCTGCTTCCACTGGTTCTGCTGGTGAGCAGGCTTTAGCCATTAAGACATTGGGTTTTCCTGCAGTGCGTTCTACGGGCTGCTCACTAATTTCATGGCTGTTGAGAAGCAGGTCTCAAGGCATACATGTTTTGTTGGTGGAGGTCTAGAGAATGTGGCCTTACTCTAGAACAAGCAGTTTCACAGGGGGCTTGTGACCCCTGGTAACAATGAGAGGATGTGTTACTGTGTGTGTGGCATAGGAAGCAGCTACCCGATTGAGCTAGTTCTGATGTGCTATATTGTGTGTCATGGTTCTTTCAGCCCTCTCAAAAGTTTTCTAAATGCTGAGTTTCTTACATTAAATCTATATTTGCTTAATATAGATCAAGTAGTTTCCATTTTCTACTACTGATCCCTGGTTGATATAGTATGCTTACAGAATATTGAAAGATCAATTGGTTCTCACCCAAATGGCTTCATTTCACAGATGAGGATACTGAGGCCCAGAAAGAGTATCACATAAGCCAATGGGAGTGCCAGGGCTGGAATCCAGGACTATTGCCTCTTAGTCTAGTGCTCTTTCTCCTGAACCAAAGTGAAATTTCTGCCTTCACTGCCCTTACCCTTCCCTGTCTCATTCTCTAGAATGAATCTCTTCCTTCAACAGGTGGGATAGAGTGGGATTGGACCACTTAAAAACTTTTATATATTATATATATATAAGTATATATAATATTTATATTTTAATATAAATAATAATAAGCAATATTGACTGCTTTCTCTTCCCTTTTCCATCTCACTTCCCCACACCCCTACTAGTACTTACCAGAATCAATTCCCTATAAGCTACTTGCTCTAGAACCCTTGTCTTAAGATTTTGCTTCTGGGGGAATTCAAATAAGAGAGAAAGATTCCTCCCTGTCAGTAGGATGGCAAGTCTCAGGAAAGGCTATCGGCCCTGTAGAGAGTAGATTGGCATGGGATTTATAGACAGACAGCCCTTGCCAGAGCCCACTAAACTTGTCCCTGGAGATGGGTCACATGTGGACCTCAGTGCTTTACAAGTGCTGTTCTTCCATTCTACTGCCAGCTGAGACCCTTGCTCTAGACCAACCCTAAGACAGTCTCCAAAAAACAGATAAGTTTTAGTAGCATTTCCAGTGTCAAATATGATACTCTTGTTTTTGGCCCACGAAAAAGTATGAATACTTTTCTTTTGTTAATGTAAAATTTGCTTCAAGGAGCCTCATTTGCATTTGGCCAGGCCTAAAAGCCTCCTGAATACTAGCTCAGAGCATGTGGTCTTATTTGTCCTCACAGAGTAATTGATGTGTGGTGTGGGAGTCCCAGGGAACACAGAAAGATGATAGTGACCCACAGCTTGGGTCTCCTTCAGCACTCAGCACAAAGCAGTTTAAAAATATCTCCAGAGAAATTATTGCTACAGCCACTATGGGGAACAGTATGGACGTTCCTTAAAAAACTAAAAATAGAACTACCATACGACCCAGCAATCTCACTACTGGGCATATACCCTGAGAAAACCATAATTAAAAAAGAGTCATGTACAACAATGTTCATTGCAGCTCTATTTACAATAGCCAGGACATGGAAGCAACCTGTGTCCATAGACAGATAAATGGGTAAAGAAGATGAAGCACATATATACAATGGAATATTACTCAGCCATAAAAAGAACGAAATTGAGTTATTTGTAGTGAGGTGGATGGACCTAGAGTCTGTCATACAGAGTGAAGTAAGCCAGAAAGAGAAAAACAAATACTGTATGCTAACACATATATATGGAATCTAAGAAGAAAAATAAAGGTCATGAAGAATCTAGGGGTAAGACGGGAATAAAGATGCAGACCTACTAGAGAATGGACTTGAGGACACGGGGAGGGGGAAGGGTAAGCTGTGACAAAGTAAGAGAGTGGCATGGACATATATACATTACCAAATGTAAAACCAATAGCTAGTGGGAAGCAGCCACATAGCACAGGAAGATCAGCTCGGTGCTTTGTGACCACCTACAGGGGTGGGATATGGAGGGTGGGAGGGAGGGAGATGCGAGAGGGAAGAGATATGGGGATATATGTATATGTATAACTGATTCACTTTGTTATAAAGCAGAGACAAACACATCATTGTAAAGCAATTATACTCCAATAAAGATGTAAAAAAAAAAAAAAAGCAAGTGGGCCGCCTGCAGCATCCTACCCCTTGGCACCTTGTCCTCTCCACCCCTGGCTCTCAGCACATGGCAGGACATAACCATAGGGCACTGTTCTCTGGTCTCCCCAGCCACCTTGGGCCCAAGGGCTCTGCCCCAAGGTCCAGTCTTGCCAAGAGTGGTCAGCAGAGCAGAGAGAGTCAGGATGATCCAGATACTCAGAAACAAGGCCACAGTTTATTGATGCAGTGACTTGGTTATTCTCTTCCTGCTTCAAAAACTTCTCTTTCATCTAGAGCTGAATATTTCCCTGTTACTTTCCCAGGGGAGAAGCTTGTGCTTTGCTTTTCATAAATTTCCATAAACTATTCTCACACTCACACCCACCAGATATTAAACTCCTCTGACTTTCCCTAGATTGGCCATAATAGGTGGGTACTTAGGCTGTGATGGAAGTTACACATTCTCTTAAAGTTCCATGGGGTTTAGTGGGGGTGAGGGAAAGAAGAGTGTTTTGTTATAAGTACAGGAAATCTGGGAGATTGAGGATGAACAATACTTTGGGGTCTCATTAGAACAGGCAACACAACTCTAAGAGGATTGGTCACCCTGCCGTTTTATAGATGAGGAAACTGAGGCTTCGTGTATGTTGAGGGGAGTGGCTCATCCATGACTGTGTTGTGACTAACAGAGGAATAGAGTCCAGGCTAAGTACTCAGCCTCCATGCTTCTCTGCACTGTCCAACCAACAGTGCAAATTTGTCATTTCATCAGTTAGCTATTGTCACATAACAAATCACCCCCAAATTTAGTGGATTAAAACAACACCATTTACTTAGTTCATGAGTTTTATGAGTTGATAATTATGGCTGGGTTCAGCTGGGCAGTTCTTCTGCTCATATGACTCATGAGTCTGCAGTCAGCTGAAGTTTGATGGCTCACTCACATAATTGGTGATTGCTGGCTGTGGCTGGTGTGATGGTGTAACTGAACTACATAGTCTCTTATCTTCTGGAAGGCTGTCCCAGGCTCATTTGCAGGGTGGTAGTTGTAGGCTTCCTGAGAGCAGAAAGAGATAAAATCCCACTGCACAAACTCTTTTCAAGTCACTGCTTGCTTTCATCACCTTTGTCCCATTAGTCAAAGCAAGTCACATAGCTAATGTCAGATCCGAGGGGTAGAGAAAGATCTCACTTCTTGATGGAAGTAGCAGCAAAGTCACTTTATAAAGTTGTAGATACAGGGAGGGGAAAAACTTCTGTTCATTTTTGCAATCTACCACAGTTACAAATAGTGTAGTGGCCCACTAGGTCATATGAAGGGAGAGAATAGAGTCCTTGTGTGACCCCCAGTTCAGTGCCCAGTGTCCTTATGCTGCTGATCATACAATATCTTGGCTCAACCCATCTGCTTTGTTCACCTTCAGTCCCTGGAAGACAGCAAAGAACCTTGATTGGTTCTGGGACACTGGTGAGATAAATTTTGGTGTGAAGTAAAGAATGGGAAGGAAAAAAATAGGAGCCAGCATAATGCCTGAATCCAGCAGAGCAGCACTCTTTTGGTCTGGGTGTAAGTGGTGGGAATAATGCTGAAAATGTTCCAAGATTCATCTTCTGACACAGGCTCTCATTCTGGACCTCACTGTCAACAGTACTCCAACCTCAGTTTGATTCTCCCTCACTAGCTTCCATAATTCCATTGTGGAGCAGCTTATTGATCCCCACTTTTTAAAAATCACGGAACCATCATTACTGAATATACTACCTCTCTCAAGGGCATTTGGGATATAAATAAACATGGAGGGGTCAGGCCTTACAAAAAGAGTGAAACTCTTTGGGCTGATGGAAAATTAGATAACACAGGTGCCCTGTGAGGACATATGTTTTGGGGGCAGGTAGTTTGGGGTAGGAGGCATTCCATGTGGCCTCCCATACTCTCCAAAAGTTTTCATTGCATTTCTTGACATACTAAATCTGGGAGGTTAGGAGGTCTTCAAACAGGGTCTTCAGTGCGGAAACACATAAAACTTGAATTCTGAATGTGAATGTGAGAGTTGGAAGGAAGCTTAGAGAACAACAGAGAGACCCCTCCTCTTTTATAGGGTGCTTTAGGCCAAGGGGGATGGGGTAATAAAATTACTTGGTAAAGATACTGGAAGTGTTAGCTATATATATATATATATATATATATATATATATATACACACACACACACACACACACACTATATATATATATATATATATATATAATGTAAAATATATTATATAGTACATATAACAATATTATAGTATATGTAACAATACTGCACAGCCAGTATTAACAATATCACACAGCAAATATTAGAATTCTGATCTTGTGACAATACGACCAGCATTTATTGAATGCCACATATGTGTAGGCACTGCTGTGCTTATTTGTATCGTCTCACTAATTCCTACGACAACCCTGTAGGGGATGCTATCCGTGCCCAGGCCACAGGACCAGTAGCTGCAAGCATTGGCTATTGGCCCTTCTCTGGGAGACTGACATTGGCTGATGGGAGCTGCCTTGTAGAAGAAGCCTGGGAGAGTATGGCCACACCTGTGGGCACTATTTAGTTAATGACTTACTGATTTGGGGTATAACAGCTCAGCCTCCTTGCCTCTGGGAGGGAAAAATTTGTGGTGTTATTCATGCTCCCAAGTTCCACATGGGATCAAGACGAGGCCAGATTCCAGATGAAAACACATCCTTGCTCAGCTCTTTCCTCTGCCCTGCATCCTTCATTCCCTTTCAGCTGAGGTCTCCTACCCCCACCCAATAACCCATGTACATCTGAATCCCTGTCTCAGGTTATGCTTCTGGGAGACCTGACCCAAGATAAATCCTACATAGTATTAGCCTGAAGTCACACAACTTGTGTACAATATAGTCAGAAACTGGACATCAGACATTCTGATATCCAAGTTTACTGCTCTTGCCAATTCAACCTCCCTCCTTCTCTTCATTTCCAGGTATGTGGTCTTGTGGGGGTTGAGTAATATTTGTGGTATTTTTTGCTCCTAAGCACATCATATGGGAAGGATTAAATGTCCATATTCCTAGAAGGATATTGGGTTCCTGCTAATCCTCCCTACCTTTCTAGTGATTCACAGGATCCTGAGCAGTGACTCAGGCCCCACTGGGTGAGAGTGCTCCCTGCAGAATTTCTAAGTAGGCCCTGTGGCTGTAGGGTTCCAGGAGGCTGGCAGAGCTGAGGACCACTAGAGATCAAGTTTGCTGGGCGTGTGGGTTAGGATCTGGCCTGTTGAAATCTACTCCCCCATCTGGTGTCTACCCTGCTATCTGAGGTGTGAACACAGCAGAGTCAGCCTGTTTCTGAGTTCACAGCCTCTTAAGGTCTCATAGTGCTGGGCTGAGTGCTTCACATGCTTTTAACCTGTTTAATCCTTATACCATTTCACAGATGAGGAAATGGGGGTTCAGAGAGGGAAGTTGCCTTTGTCAAGGTTGCCCAGCAGTCAAGTGGCTCAGCAGAGACTGAAGTATAGAGGACTCTGTATAAAGTGTAGATGCTATCCTCGGAAGTTCTCCTAATCACCTCTGTGAGAGCCCTTTGTCCCAGGTGGTCCTTTCTGGAGGGCCTATGACGTGTTCTCTACTGCTGTCACTCTGGAGGACTGGCTGATCAGGGCAAGCCTCTGAATATCCAGAGAGGGGATTAGGCTGCATCTTCCCCAGACATGCCCCTGGGAAGTGCTGCCCTCACACTTAGGCAGTTGCTACGTCTGACCTTATCCTGTGCTTCAGAGCAGAGCATCTCAAATTATCTGTGCTGAAAGACCAGATTAAATATTTTCCAATCTGTTGTGGACCAATGTTTCTGTAAATTACAATAAAATTACTAGAAAAATGAAAAGTAAAAAACAAAACAAAACAAAAAAATGCAAAACAAAGCCCAAATGTTTTATTATTATTAGACTCAACAGACATAAAATTAGGTAGTTAAATTGCTATTGAGTCCCTAAATGCTTACTCAGTTTCTGTGCTAACCTTGTCATGAACCCATGGGAAACAGCTCTTGGGCTGGCACTGCTTTGTGGACCACATTGTGATCAGTCCTGCTTTAGAGGACCTTCTCATTCCACCCCTGCACTGTGCCAAGGAGAATTTCCCACTGGGACTTCATGACACCTGTCACCTCCTCTACCCCTAGACCAAACTCAGGGGAGAAGGACCTAGAGTCCCCTGTTTAAATGGCCTTATTCTGCTTCTGGGTTCTATGTGGACATCTTCTCTGGATCTGTCCCCCAAGGTTAGTCCATGCCATTGATGAGTATCACCAAGGAATGGGTCATGAACAGAGCTTGGACTTGAAGGCTCATCCATCCACACGTGTGCATGTGTGCTCATCCATCCACACGTGTGCTCTAGAGATGACCCTAGAGCCATGGGTGTTGTTAGAAGGAGGTGGGCTGAAATTTTGGGACCTTCCTTTGTACTCTTATCTCACTACCCCACAAATGGTAGAGGCAGAACTGCCTTTGGGCTTATGGTGTTTCCTGCCAGATTGTGACTGAGGGAGAGCAGAGAAGTGGAGACTGAGAACCTAGACTCCGGCAGCTGTTGCTGCTCACTGACAGCAGCTCTCCATGCCCTGGTAATCTACTCTTTGTGGCTGAGTCCATAGACAGCCGACACTTCTAGTCAGTCATGTCACTGCTACCCCAGCTCTCTGGGAGTCTTGTTCCCCCTCTCATGAAGCACTTGGTTAAGACCCTTTGGTACTCCTCCCTGATCACTGTCCATTTTCTGTCTCAGGGACTGATGCAGCAATAGTCTGAGGCCTCCGGATGGCCTGACAACTTCTCCCACATCCCTCTACCTCTGGAACAGGCCTGGGCCACACACAAAATTTTGCCTGTGGAAGTTCTTCCATCACCCTCACTCTGGTTCTAAACTAAAACAGTACCCACAACATCCCAGGATCTGACTTATTTGGGATGTGTCTGCTTCCTCCATGTGTCAGATGCTCTCCTAGGGCAAGGACCACCAGGGTTCACCATGGCATGACCCAAGGGAATTGCCAATGGTTCGGGCCACTACTTTCTCTATTGGTAATTCCAGCTGTGTTTTCAAGCTTAGGTATGCTTGAAGTTGGCCTTCTGGTGTGTGCGCACATGCGCGCGTGCACGCGCGCACACACACACACACACACACAAACATGTACATTCATAGTTGTGTCTGTACTACCCCCATTGTCCACTTGGCTCTGATGGGGCTTAACAGATGGAGACCCAAATGTCCCCAGATGCTGACTTGCCGGCTGAGAGTCTGAACTGCTGCGATAACTTCCAGGGTCCATTTGCTGGCTTTCTTGGTAATAACATGAGCTAAGTTCATTTCTCAAGCTGTAAGTCATGTCAGACATCTTGGCCTTTCAGAGACAGTGATAGCTGAGTGAGTACAAGGGCATGGCTTTCTTCTCTACCCTCAAGACCAGGCTGGTAGCCTGTGACATCTGTGAGAATGGGGACTAGGAGCTACAGGAGGCCTCCAAAGTTGCAGCCTCTGAGACTCACCATGGTCTCTACATGTTCTTGCTAGCTTGAGAAAGTGCAGTGCATTAGGGCATCCCCTGGACGAGCCAGCAAGGGAGAGATGGAAAACTCCATCTTTGGCTGCCTGAGGCAGCAATGAAGACCAGAACCAAGACTTTTCTCACATTCTTTGGGAAGGATCGAATTGATAACAGATGTGAAAGTGCTTTGAAAACTGTAAGGTGCTAAGTTTTGTAAAAGGGATTCTTCATTTTTAAGACCACAATGGTAGATTTGCTGTCTTCTCAGCAAGTAGCAGTTGTACCTCTTTCAGGGCCCTTCATAGGACCACATTGGCCAGGAGTGTCTCCTGGGCCATCAGCAAGATGCTGGGTGTCCACCACTAGGCTTGGCTGTGTGTGGTCTGCAAGGAAAACAAGAGCCATGGGACATTCTCCAGGGAGCTTCCCTGCAACAAAAGAGTAGGAAAAACCTCCCTGAATAGCTGCAGGCAGGGCAGTAGATGTCAGCTGTCAGATGGGGAAAAGATGACCTCCTCTTTGGCTACTGTGCCTCTCACAGATCCTTGCAGCAGCTCAGCACTTAGAGAACCAACTGTGATTGATCTCAGACAGGAGTGGCTATGGGATATGATTATGGTTATGATTCAAAATGGCAATCAAATTCATGAGATGCAACCATCTTATGTTCACTATGGTTACTTAGTATGGCTGTTAATTTTATGTATTGACTTGGCTGGGCCATGGTGCCCAGATATTTGGTGAAAAATTATTCTGAATAGTTTTGTGAAGGTATTTTTGATGAGATTAACATTTAAATCAGTGGACTTTGAGTAAACCACATTGCCTTCTAAACTGTGAGTGGGCCTGGTCCAATTTCTTGAAGGCCCTGATAGGACAAAGACTGACCTCCACTGAGCAAGAAGAAATTCTGCCAGCAGACTGCCTTTGGACTCTAACTGCAACTCTTCCCTTAGTCTCCAGCCTGTCGTCCTCCCCCATCAGATTTTGGACTCCCCATTCCTTTGTAATCACATAAACCAGTTCCTTAAAATAAAATTCTCTCCATACCTATACACACATCCTCTTGATTCTATTTCTTTGGAGAACCCTGACACTTAGCTTTATAGAAAGACAGAGGAAATTAGATACAGTGTACCGAATATCTCCTTACTGGGAGGGCCAACCACACAGCTTCTTTGATCTTTTCAACCATGTGGGGTATCTATGGCTGCTGAAGTGGGGAGCCAAGGTGCTTGCAGGTCACCGTGACACAGAGATCACAGCTTTTACTTCCCATCAGCTTTTTATACTGTGTGAGTCAGGTAGGCCCAAGGCTTGCAAGCCAACTTGCAATGCTTCATATTTATTCTGTAGTTCCAAGGAAACAAGGCAGTGGGAAGAGAGAGGCTGAGGTCATTTCCAGACAAGCCTATGTTGGCCCAGATCTGATGTTGACCCTTATACACATGAATGCAATTCTTGTTGCTAATATTTCTTGCTTTCTTGAGCCTCTACTCATTATAATTCACAGGTGAAGGTGGAACTCATAGGAAGACAAAGGAGTCAGATTTTGATACTTAATATGAGCTCTCAAAAAAGCCCTTTTGGAACGGGAATTGTGGAGGCAAGGATTTGTACCTGCCAGAGCTGGGCTTTGTTGAGATATAAAAGGGCTTTCTAATTTCCCCAAATCTTCCATTATACACTGAGAAGGCTCAATGGTGTACCACTTGAAGTCATGGTGTGGGGAGGCACAGGTTATATGTCAAATGGTGGGGGTGGAGGGGGTAGGAACCCTTTCTGGGATCCAGGAAAGGAGCTATGGGTAGAGGGATGGGAACTGGAGACCTGCTCCCTGACCTCTCTCTAGATCGAAATCCAGGGAGTGGGGTATGGGTGTGGCCGATGAGACAGGTTTGGAAACTCTAGAGCAGAGGGGAGAGCCCTGCTATCCACCTGTAGAGGAGTCGGAGCCTTCCTTGGAGAGTGGCTTGAACCACCAGGAAGAGGTCTTAATGGAATAGAAATAGTGGTGAGGCTTGGTTATGCTGAGAAACCCTGAGATTTCCCTGCCCACCCCTGCTCTAGCCTCCCATGGGCCCTGTAGGGCTTGGAGGAGAACCAAGAACATGCCTGTGGTCCCTAGAGAGTGGCAGAGAAGGGACTGAAAGGCAGAATGCCAGCCAAGTGGTCACATGATAGCAGGCAAGAGGACATCTTGACATCATCTCTGGCAGAAGCAGAGGAATGAGCAGTTCAGGGTCTGGGTTGAGTGAATGAATGGTCAAGCCTCCTCCAAGGGCCCACAGCCCCCACAACAATTAGGGTGGTTTCTTGGGGTAACAGCCTCAACTTTAGGGCCCAGTTCAGCCTGGGAGGGACCGAGATTGGGTTTGGTTACAGCGTCCCATTCACTGGTCTGGCATCTCTTATTTACATCTGGATTGACCTTTCACCATGGTACTAATTTCATATAAGCCCCTTGAATCAGCACCAATTCCCCATGATGGCTGATTTGGAGAGCACCCTAATAGCCCACGAGTTTTTTTCCTCAGCAAAAATTAAGTTAATTAGAAAACAACACTGGCCATTCATCTCCATGTTGCCGGCTCTAGAGTAGGGGGCCACAGCGCTGTCATGGAGTGGCATCAATGTCGCTCTTGTTTTCCTCCCTGATTAAAATAATAAATTCTTTCCTCTCTGCCTTAGAGTTGGGAATTGGGAAGCGCTGCAGCAGTGGTAGACAAATCACCATCAAAGTCCTCAAAGACTCCATTCTGAAGAAGAGAAACTAAACGGTCTTGGCATCATGACAAATTAATAAGAGAACTCCATCTGCTCACTCCAGTGAGGGCCCCTCAATGTCCAAATCTATGTTGTCTACTCTGGAGCAGGGTGAAAGGGGGGTCCAGATCTCCTGGTCCTTTTCCTAGCTTTCAATTCTTCCATGGCTGTGGTCGTGGGGTGGTGCTTGTGTCAAGGTGCCTACCTCTGTGGGAGCTCCCTGTGCCAATCTCTTCCCCAGGCAGGCTAACCAGACCAGGAAGTAAGGGACTGGAGAGAAAGAGGAGACACCAGGGCTCAATGTTGAACACCTGGAGTGGACCTCCAGTGGCTGTGGTCACACACTGAAGGGTAAGCAGGGAGGGTCTGGAAGCTTGTTAGGGAGAGGACTGGGGGGTTCAGGATGACTATGTTCTAAACGAAACCTTTCTTTGGGCTGAGATTCCCCAGAGAGAGGCCAGAGACAAGGATCAAGGTGTGAATAATTTATTTGGGAGGTGAAGGAAACTTCACTAGACGGAAAGGAAGACAGTCAATGAAGAATGTGCCATGAAGTCAGTTCTCATGTGGGAAACTGGGGCTCAGTCTCAGTGGAGAACTCTGAGAGACAGTGTAGGGCATATACCTCAGAGTTTTCCCACCTGAGTGGTAAGGTAGCTGGGGTATTTACCCACCACTCCTGTCCATCACGGACATAGTACTGCTGCTGAGGTAATGAACTTTCAGGCACTTCAGGCTTGTCCTCTGTGTGGGTTGAGTGGGCTCCCATAGTAAGAAAAGCCCATAGTCAATGAGAAGCAGGTGTTCATAAGGATCAAACTTCTGTGTGGAGAGGTGAGTGTGGAAGAGAAATGAGCAAGGGCTGACAAATCTCTGCTCCAACATCCAACCTAGTTCTTCAGCTGGTTGTCTCTTTCTGTGTCTTGCTCCCCCATTTTCTCAGTCTCTCTGTGTCTGGACCTTGCTCCCCTTAGAGACCTTCCTCCTTTCCCACTCCTGGTCACCAAATACCTCCTTTGGGTTGGCCCTTTGTTGAGTTTCACCCACCAGCTCCCTAGGTCCCTCCTGTCCTTCTGTAACCACAGAGTCTAGACACAAGATGTCTGAAACTCAGACATCTACTCTTCTTTATGAACAGGCTCTTCCCTACCCAGGCTGATTTAGACTGCTCTTATTCATTCCATGGCTCCCTCCTTTTTTAGGACAACACTTACTTCTCTTATTCTGGCATCTTCATTTTAACCCAAATTTCCCTCTTCAGATTTATGTTTCAGATCTCTTTTATGTCGCATTCCAAATGATATGCCCTGAGCACTAACTCTATCGTTAGTGGCCTCTGTGTTTTGCTACATGCTGTTTTCACCAGGGATACTTTTCCTTCCTTCTTTACTTATCCTTCAGAGACCTATTGCGATGGAATGAGAAATCACATGAGCCCAAACAGAGCACTCAGGTTCAGTTCCATATGAGAGGGAGGGAGAGGGAGGATGAGAGAGAGGGAACCAAAGACAAATGAGCACTTCACTGAAATGCACAGATTTCACAGAGGCCTGCTAGTCTGCCTCACCTGGCTGGATACACCAAGAAAACAGGGAGCCTAAGCTAGATGAGAAGACAAACTTTTCATTAGAAAGAATCATTCTGGTCATTGCCTTATAAGCAAAAGTAAGATTGGAAATTAGAGGGATGAAAAATAGCAGGCAGTTGTTAGAAATGAGCAACAATTCCAACTTGATTCTGAATCAGAACCTGGATTATTAATGCCACTAAACACAATGTGCACTTAAAAATGGTAAGATTTATGTTATGTGTATTTTTACCACAAGTAAGAGATGCAAAAAGTGAAAAGAAAGAAAATATCTATGAATTGAAAAACCCCCCAACAATCTAGAGTAACATAATTGTTGAGGATTTGGGGAGTGGGTGGTTGAGGTGGAAAATTGGGTGATATTGATAAATATTCTTCAGTTTTGTCAAGACCCAGGGTTCTGGCACAGATCTGTAACCTGGATCAGAGAGAAGGCAATTTCTGGAAGAGAGAAATAAGAATCTGAACAATTTTTATAAACACCCTTTCTAGCACGAGGATGGTGTGTGTGCTGCTGATGTATTTTTGTTAGCACATGAACAGTCTAAAAGGAAGCATGCTCGGTATGAAGGCCAGCCTTATCCTGAATCCCACTGGACAGGAGAGGAGGAAAAAGCTTCTTTCTTCCTACCAAATCTTGCCACAAAGGAGTGATCAGTTTCATTGAATGGGAAAGCTTAGAGAAGGTACAAACATTGTAGAGTTCCCTGTGTTATACAGTAGGTACTCATTAGTTACATATTTTATACATAATAGTGTATATACATCAATCCCAATATCCCAATTCATCCCATATCCCCCTTCCCCCCTGGGTATCCATAAGTTGTTCTCTACATCTGTGTCTCTATTTCTGCTTTGAAAATAGGTTTATCTGTACCATTTTTCTAGATTCCACATATAAGCAATATTATATGATATTTGTTTTTCCCTTTCTAACTTACTTCACTCTGTATGACAGTCTCTAGGTCTATCCACATCTCTGTAAATGACACTATTTCATTCCTTTTTATTGCTGAGTAATATTCCATTGTATATATGAACCACAACTTCTGTATCCATTCTTCTGTTGATGGACATTTAGGTTGCTTCCATGTCCTGGCTATTTGTAAATAGTGCTGCTATGAATAATGGGGTGCATGTATCTTTTTGAATTCTGGATTTCTCTAGGTAAACACCCAGGAGTGAGATTGCTGGGTCATATGGTAGTTCTATTTTTAGTGTTTTAAGGAACCTCCATACTGTTCTCCATAGTGGCTGTATCAATCTACATTCCCACCAACAGTGCAAGAAGGTTCCCTTTTCTCCACATCCTCTCCAGCATATACTGTTTGTAGATTTTTTGTTGATGGCCATTCTGACCAGTGTGAGGTGATACCTCATTGTAGTTTTGATCTACATTTCTCTAATAATAAGTGCTGTTGAGCACCTTTCCATGTGTTTGTTGGCCATCTGTATGTCTTCTTTGGAGAAATGTCTATTTAGGTCTTCCACCCATTTTTTTTTTTCTTTTTGCGGTATGTGGGCCTCTCACTGTTGTGGCCTTTCCCATTGTGGAGCACAGGCTCCCAACGCGCAGGCTCAGCGGCCATAGCTCACGGGCCCAGCCACTCCGCGGCATGTGGGATCTTGCCGGACCGGGGCACAAACCCGTGTCCCCTGCATTGGCAGGCGGACTCTCAACCACCGCACCACCACAGAAGCCCTCCACCCATTTTTTGATTAGGTTGTTTGTTTTTTTGATATTGAGCTGCATGAGCTGTTTGTATATCTTGGAAATTAATCACTTGTTGGTTCCTTCATTTGCAAATATTTTTTCCCATTTTGTTGGTTGTCTTTTTGTTTTTTTAATGGTTTCCTTTGCTGTGCAAAAGATTTTAAGTTTAATTAGACCCCATTAGTTTATTTTTGTTTTTATTTTCATTACTCTAGGAGGTGGGTCAAAAAAGATCTTGCTGCGATTTATGTCAAAGAGTGTTCTTCCTATGTTTTCCTCTAAGAGCACAATCCCTTCTTAAAGGTAAGAACAATTGTCACATTCCTATCAGTCCTCAAGGGTTCTGGGGAGAGCCATGTGAGAACCTGGTTTTTTGATTGTGGTAGTGACAGTAAATAGCCATGTTCTTTAAAGCCAGCTTAAAAGGATATGTTAATCAATAAAATGTCAAAATGAGCTAAAGTAAAAAAAAAAAGAAAAAGGATAATAAAAGTGGTTAAAAATGGCACTCTTAATATTTAAAAAAAGGAAATTTTAGGATAAATTAGGTATAATAAGAATAAATGTTAGTTGCTTGGCAGTGACAGCTGTGGTCACCAGGAAAGGTATGTGATGGCTGGCTGTTGTGGTCACCATGGCAGTGTGTGTGCCCCTCATATACCATTTCTGGGAAGATATTCAGAGAAGAAGAAGACAATATATTCTTAAGCCTTAGTGCTACAGTTGAACCACTGCTTGAATAGCCAGTAAATTGAACTGTTCAGAGGAAAGTAAATGAGAGAGTTTAAAAAATTTTTTTAGACTCCTTCTTGTGAGAGCACCAGAATCACAACTAACTGCTGAACAATCATTGACAGGAAGACACTGGAACTCAACAAAAATTATACCCCACATCCAAAGACAAAGGAGAAGCCACAATGAAATGGTAGGAGGGGCACAATCACAATAAAATCCAATCCCATAACTGCTCGGTGGGTGACTCACAAAATGAGGAACACTTATACCATGGAAGTCCACCCACTGGAGTGAAGGTTCTGAGCCCCACGTCAGGCTTCCCAACCTGGGGGTCCGGCAACAGGAGGAGAAATTCCTAGAGAATCAGACTTTGAAGGCTAGTGGGGTTTGATTGCAGGACTTCGACAGGACTGGGGGAAACAGAGACTCCACTCTTGAAGGGTACACACAAAGTAGTGTGGGCATCAGGACCCAGGGGAAGGAGCAGTGACCCCGTAGGAGACTGAACAGACCTACCTGCTAGTGTTGGAGGGTCTCCTGCAGAGGCGGGGTGTGGCTGTGTATCACCTTTAGGACAAGGACACTGGCAGCAGAAGCTCTGGGAAGTACTCCTTGGTGTGAGTCCTCCCAGAGTCCGCTGTTAGTCCCAACAAAGAGTCGGGGAGGCTCCAGTGTTGGGTCACCTCAAACAACCAACAGGGAGGGAACCCAACTCCATGCATCAGCAGACAGGTGGATTAAAGTTTTACTGAGCTCTGCCCACCAGAGCAACAGCCAGCTCTACCCACCACAAGTCCCTCTCACCAGGAAACTTGCACAAGACTTGTAGATAACCTCAACCACCAGAGGGCAGACAGCAGAAGCAAAAAGAGCTACAATCCTGCAGCCTGTGGAACAAAAACCACATTCACAGAAAGATAGACAAGATGAAAAGGCAGAGGGCTATGTACCAGATGAAAGAACAAGGTAAAACCCCAGAAAAAAACTAAAGGGAGATAGGCAACCTTCCAGAAAAAGAATTCAGAATAATCATAGTGAAGATGATCCAGGACCTCAGAAAAAGAATGGAGGAAAAGATCAAGAAGATGCAAGAAATGTTTAACAAAGACCTAGAAGAATTAAAGAACAAACAAACAGAGATTAACAACACAATAACTGAAATGAAAACTACACTAGAAGGAATCAATAGCAGAATAACTGAGGCAGAAGAACGGATAAGTGAACTGGATGACAGGATGGTGGAATTCAGTGCTGGAGAACAGAATAAAGACAAAAGAATGAAAAGAAATGAAGATAGCTGAAGAGACCTCTGGGACATTAAATGCAACAACATTTGCATTATAGGAGTTCCAGAAGGAGAAGAGACAGAGAAAGGACCTGAGAAAATATTTAAAGAGATTATAGCCAAAAACTTCCCTAACATGGGAAAGGAAATAGCCACCCAGGTCCAGGAAGTGCAGAGAGTCCCATACAGCATAAACCCAAGGAGAAACACGCCAAGACACATAGTAATCAAATTGGCAAAAATTAAAGAAAAGAAAAATTATTGAAAGCAATAAGGGAGAAAAGACAAATAACATACAAGGGAACTCCCATAAGGTTAACAGCTGATTTCTTAGCAGAAACTCTACAATCCAGAAGGAAGTGGCATGACATATTTAAAATGATGAATGGGAAGAAACTACAACCAAGATCACTCTACCTGGCAAGGATCTCATTCAGATTTGATGGGGAAAACAAAAGCTTTACAGACAAGTAAAAGCTAAGAGAATTCAGCACCACCAAACCAGCTATATAACAAATGTTAAAGGAACTTCTCTAGGTGGGAAACACAGAGAAGAAAAGGACCTACAAAAACAAACCCAAAACAATTAAGAAAATGGTAATAGGAACATACATATTGATAATTACCTTAAACGTGAATGGATTAAACGCTACAACCAAAAGACACAGGCTCACTGAATGGATACAAAAAGAAGACCCATATATATGCTGTCTATAAGAGACCCACTTCAGACCTAGGGACACATATAGACTGAAGTGAGGGGATGGAAAAAGATATTCCATGCAAATAGAAAACAAAAGAAAGCTGGAGTAGCAATACTCATATCAGATAAAATAGACATTAAAATAAAGAATGTTACAAGAGACAAGGAAGGACACTACATAATGATCAAGGGATCAATTCAAGAAGTTATAACAATTATAAATATATATGCACCCAACATAGGAGCACCTCAATACATAAGGCAACTGATAACAGCTATAAAAGAGGAACTCGACAGAAACAATACTAGTGGGGGACTTTAACACCTGACTTACACCAGTGGAGAGATCATCCAAACAGAAAATTAATAAGGAAACACAAGCTTTAAACACAATAGACCAGAGAGATTTAATTGATATTCATAGGACATTCCATCCAAAACCAGCTGATTACACTTACTTCTCAAGTGCACACAGAACCTTCTCCAGGATAGATCACATCTTGGGTCACAAATAAAGCCTCAGTAAATTTAAGAAAATTGAAATCATATCAAGCATTTTTTCTGACCACAATGCTATGAGATTAGAAATCAATTACAGGGAAAAAAACGTAAAAAACACAGGCACATGAAGGCTAAACAATACATTACTACATAACCAAGAGATCACTGAAGAAATCAAGGAAGAAATCAAAAAATACCTAGAGACAAATGACAATGAAAATGCAATGATCCAAAACCTATGAGGTTCAGCAAAAGCAGTTCTAAGAGGGAAGTTTATAGCAATACAAGCCTACATCAAGAAACAAAAATCTCAAATAAACAATCTAACCTTACACCTAAGAGAACTAGAGAAAGAAGAGCAAAGAAAACCCGAAGTTAGCAGAAGGAAAGAAATCATAAACCTCAGAGCAGAAATAAATGAAATAGAAACAAAAAAACAAGAGCAAAGATCAATAAAAATAAAATCTGGTTCTTTGAGAAGATAAAGAAAATTGATAAACCATTATCTAAACTCATCAAGAAAACGAGGGAGAGGACTCAATAAAATTAGAAATGAAAAAGGAGACGTTACAACAGACACTGCAGAAATACAAAGCATCCTGAGACTACTACAAGCGACTCTAGGCCAATAAAATGGACAACCTCTAAGAAACGGAAAAGTTCTTAGAAAAGTATAACTTTCCAAGAATGAACCAGAAGTAGAAAATATGAACAGACCAATCACAAGTAATGAAATTGAAACTGAAATTTAAAATGTTCCAGCAAACAAAAGTCCAGGACCAGATGGCTTCACAGGTGAATTCTATCATACATTTAGAGAAGAGCTAACACCCATCCTTCTCAAACTCTTCCAAAATATTTCAGAGGAAAGAACACTCCCAAACTCATTCTATGAGGCCATCATCACCCTGGTACCCAAAGCAGACAAAGATACTACAAAAAAGAAAACTACAGACCAATACCACTGATGAATACAGATGTAAAATTCCTCAACAAACTACTAGCAAACAGAATCCAACAACACATTAAAAGGATCATACACCATGATCAAGTGGGATTTATCCCAGGGATGCAAGCATTCTTCAATGTATGCAAATCAATCAATGTGATACACCATATTAACAAAATTGAAGAAGAAAAACTGTATGATCATCTCAATAGATGCAGAAAAAGCTTTTGACAGAATTCAGCACCGATTTATGATAAAAACTCTCCAGAAAGTGGGCATAGAGAGAACCTAACTCAACATAATAAAGGCCATATATGACAAACCACAGCAAATATTCTCAATGGTGAAAAACTGAAAGCATTTCCTCTAAGATCAGGAACAAGACAAGTATGTCCACTCTCATCACTATTATTCAACATAGTTTTGGAAGTCCTAGCCACAGCAATCAGAGAAGAAAAAGAAATAAAAGGAATACAAATTGGAAAAGAGGAAGTAAAACTGTTAGTGTTTGAAGATGACATGATACTATACATAAAGAATCCTAAAGATGCCACCAGAAAACTTCTAGAGCTAATCAATGAATTTGGTAAAATTTCAGGATACAAAATTAATGCACAGAAATCTCTTGCATTCCTATACACTAATGATGAAAAATCTGAAAAAGAAATTAATGAAACACTCCCATTTACCACTGCAACAAAAAGAATAAAATACCTAGGAATAAACCTACCTAGGGGGACAAAAGACCTGAATGCAGAAAATTATAAGACACTGATGAAACAAATTAAAAGTGATACAAACAGATGGAGAGGTGTACCATGTTCTTGGACTGGCAGAATCAATATTGTAAAATGACTATACTACATAAAGCAATCTACAGATTCAATGCAATCCCTATCAAATTACCAATGGCATTTTTAACAGAACTAGAACAAAAAATCTTAAAATTTGTATGGAGACATAAAAGACCCTGAATAGCCAAAGCAGTCTTGAGGGAAAAAAACGGAGCTGGAAGAATCAGACTCCCTGACTTCAGACTATACTACAAAGCTACAGTAATCAAGACAATATGTACTGGCACAAAAACAGAAATATAGATCAATGGAACAGCATGGAAATTCTAGAGATAAACCCACATACCTGTGGTCAACTAATCTATGACAAGGGAGGCAAGGATATACAATGGAGAAAAGACAGTCTCTTCAATAAGTGGTGCTGGGAAAACTGGACAGCTACATGTAAAAGAATGAAATTAGAACACTCCCTAACACCATGCACCAAAATAAACTAAAAATGGATTAGAGACCTAAATGTAAGACCAGATACTATAAAACTCTTAGAGGAAAACATAGGAAGAACACTCTCTGACAAAAATCACAGCAAGATCTTTTTGATCCACTTCCTAGAGTAATGAAAATAAAAACAAAAATAAACAAATGAGACCTAATGAAACTTAAAAGCTTTTGGACAGCAAAGGAAACCATAAACAAGACGAAAAGGCAGCCCTCAGAATGGGGGAAAATATTTGCAGATGAATCAGTGGACAAAGGATTAATCACCAAAATATATAAACAACACATGCAGCTCAATATTTACAAAACAAAGAGCCCAATCCAAAAATGGGCAGAAGACCTAAATAGACATTTCTCCCAAGAAGACATACAGGTGGCCAAGAAACAGATGAAAGCTGCTCAACATCACTAATTATTAGACAAATGCAAATCACAACTACAAGGAGGTATCACCTGACGCCAGTTAGAATGGGCATCATCAGAAAATCTGCAAACAAGTGCTGGAGAGTGTGTGGACAAAAGGGAACCCTCTTGCACTGTTGGTGGGAATGTAAATTGACACAGCCACTATGGTGAGCAGTATGGAGGTTCCTTAAAAATCTAAAAATAGAATTACCATATGACCCAGCAATCTCACTACTGGGCATATACCCTCAGAAAACCATAAGCCCAAAGACACATGCACCCCAATGTTCATTGCAGCACTATTTACAACAGCCAGATCATGGAAGCAATCTAAATGCTCATCGACAGATGAATGGATAAAGAAGATGTGGCACATATATACAATGGAATATTATTCAGCCATAGAAAGAAAGGAAATTTGGTCATTTGTAGAGACGTGGATGGATCTAGAGACTGTCATACAGAGTGAAGTAAGTCAGTAAGAGAAAAACAAATATCATATATTAATGCATATATGTTGAACCTAGAAAAATGGTCCAGCTGAACTCGTTTGCAGGGCAGAAATTGAGACACAGATGTAGAGAACAAACATATGGACACCAAGAGGGGCAAGTGGCAGTGGAGGATGGTGGTGGTGGGATGAATTGGGAGATTGGGATTGACATATATGCAATAATATGTATAAAATGGAAAAGCAATAAGAACCTGCTGTATAAAAAAATAAATAAAATTAAATTAAAAAATTAAAAAAAAATTTTCTCTTTTAAATTAAACAAGTAATAGATAGAACAGAGTTTGCTGACAAGATGGAGAAGTAGAAGAACTTGAGCTCACCTCTTCTCACAAAAACACCAAAAACACAATTAACTTCTGAACAACCCCGTTGACCAAAAAAGACTGGAACCTATCAAAAATGATACTGTATTTCCAAAGACAAAGAAGAGGACACAGTGAGACAGTAGGAGGGTCACATTCAATATACCATCAAATCCAATGCTCACCAGGTGTGCGACCCACAAACTTGAAAATAATTATATTGCAGAGGTTCTCCCACAGGAGTGAGAGTTCTGAGCCCCATATCATGGTCCCTAGCTGGGGTTCTGGCATTAAGAGGAGGAGCCCCCAGAGCATTTGGATTTGAAGGCCAGTGGGGCTTGATCACAGGAGCTCCACAGGACTGGGGGAAAGAGAAACGCCACTCTTGGATGTTGTAGCAAAGTGTCAGGTGTGCCAGGAACCAGGGGAAATAGCAGTGACTTCATAGTAACCTGGGCCAGACCTACTTGCTGATTTTGGATGGTCTCCTGGGAGGCGGGGTTAGCTTTGGCTCACTGCAGGGATAAGGACATGTGGTGACAGAGGAACTGGGGAGTACTCATTGGTGTGAGCTATCCTGGATACCTCCATTTTGATGCCAAGGCCTGGCCGCACCCACAGCCCTTAGGCTCCAGTGTGGGACACTTCAAGCCAAACAACAGACAGGGCAGGAACACAGTCCCACCCATCAGCAGACAGGCTGCCAAAAGTCTTCCTGAGCCCACGGCTGCCTCTAAACACACCCCTTGACATGGCCCTGCCCACCAGAGGGAAAAGACCTAGCTCCACCCATCAGTGGGTAGGCACCAGTCACTTCCACCAGGAAACCTTCACAAGCCCCTTAGACCAGCCTCATCCACCAGGGGGCGTACAACAGAATCAAGAGGAACTACAATCCTGCAGCCTATGGGGCCACAAACACAGAAAGTTAGACAAAATGAGATGACAGAGGAATATGTTCTAGACGAAGGAACAAGATAAAACCCCCAAAAAACAACTAAGTGAAGTGGAGATAGGAAATCTACCTGAAAAAGAATTCAGAGTAATGATAGTAAAGATGATCCTGGAAAAAGAATGGAAGCACAGACCAAGAAGATACAAGAAATTTTAAAAGAGCTAGAACATTTAAAGAACAAAAAAACAGAGCTGAACAATACAATAACTGCAATGAAAAATACACTAGAAGGAATCAATAGCAGACTAAACGAGGCAGAAGAACGGATAAGTGAGCTGGAAGACAGAATGGTGGAAATCACTGCCACAGAACAGAATAAAGAAAAAATAATGAAAATAAATGAGGACAGTTTAAGAGACCTCTGGGACAACATTAAATGCACCAATATTCAGATTATAGCAGTCCTGGAAGGAGAAGAGAGAGAGAAAGGCCTGAGAAAATATTTGAAGAGATAATAGCTGAAAACTTCCCAAACATGGGAAAGGAAACAGTCACCCAAGTCCAGGAAACACAGAGTCTCATACAGGATACACCCAAGGAGGGAAACACCAAGATACATATTAATCAAATTGACAAAAATTAAAGGCAAAGAGAAAATATTAAAAACAACAAGGAAAAAGCAACAAATAATATATAAGGGAACCCTCATACAGTTATCAACTGATTTTTCAGCAGAAACTGCAGGTCAGGAAAGAGTGGCACCATATATTTAAAGCGATGAAAGGAAAAAACCTACAACCAAGAATATTCTACCAGGGGGAAAAAAAAAGAGTACTCTACTCAGCAAGGCTCTCATTCAGATTTGACAGAGAAGTCAAAAGCTTTACAGACAAACAAAAGCTAAGAATAATCTACCCAGCAAAGCTCTTATTCAGATTCAGTGGAGAAATCAAAAGGATTACAGGCAAGAAAAAGCTAAGAGAATTCAGCACCACCAAACCAGATTTATAGCAAATGGTACTTCTCTAGGCAGAAAAGAAAAGGCCACAACTAGGAACAAGAAAATTACGAATGGGAAAGCACACTGTTAAAGGCAAACATACAGTAAATGTAAGAGTTCATCCACACAAAAGATTATCAAAACCAGAAATCATGAGAAGAGGAGAATACAAATGCAGGATATCGGAAATGCATTTGAAATTGAGACCAGAAACTTAAAACAATTATAGATATAGACATATATATATATATATATATATATATATATATATATATATATATATATATACAATTGACTATTGATACTATGTATAAAATAGATAACTAATGAGAACCTGCACAGGGAACTCTATTCAATGCTCTGTGGTGACCTAAATGGGAAGGAAATCCAAAAAAGGGGATATATGTATACATATAGTTGATTCACTTTGCTGTACAGCAGAAACTTACACAACATTGGAAAGCAACTATACCCCAATAAAATTTTTTAAAAAAGAAAAATGCATATTGTTCCTATAATTATATTCCTATAGGAAAAGACCATTGCTGCTACTCAAAACAACAGACTTCCTATAGATGCGTAATAGTAATAGATCTATTATCACTCTTCTTGCTGACTTAACATGTCTTATTAAGATTTTATTGTTTTATAGGACAGTTTCACCCTAGGCCAACCCACGTACTGTAAATGAGGAACCATATCCTAATAATGTTTCACCGTATATAAAAGGGGTTCAACTTAATGGCTTCTTTCACTTAGGAATCAAAACCTCTTTTACTACCCCCTAAAATTAGTATTACACAGCATGAAAAATTATTACACAATTCATAAGTTGTAAGTTACACCGCTGGACATGTAAAAATTATTTTAAACCTACCCAACCTTGCAAATATCTACTCACCCAATGAAGAGAAAAAACTGAAAAAAGAAAACATGAACTACATTTTCAGAAGGATTGTATTATAAAATACATTATTCTCAAGGATAAATGGCTATAAAGGCATATTTGTTTTTCAAGCCTGTGCTGGCTATTTTAAAATTTAAAAATCCTGATATAAAACAATGATAGAAAGCTAATGGTGATAGTAAAACACAGATTTTTTTCCAATGCTATGGGTGTACAAAGCATCTCCCAAAGAAATATAGTTCATGAAGTTATTTTTATGAAAAATACTATAAAACTGCACCATATTCAATTACGAATGATACAGGTTCACCTCAATCAAGGATGGTTTCATTTTAGAAGTATAAAATTAAACGAATCTGTTGTAGCTAGGAGAAACAAGAAACAAGAACAAAAACATTATACTCCAAATTAGCAATGGAAATGAAGAAGTGATTTGATGACTTTATACTGAGTTTATGCTATATTTTAAAAAAATACCTTGATCACATAACTAATCTCACTAATTATTTCAATGAAAGGGGGCAATCAAATAACAGTTTTTAATGCAACTGAGTAAAATTAAACTACCACCTATTTCAATAATCAAGAGTTTAAAATGAGCTGTTCTTATTGTCAGAAAATATCTAGATATCAATGTTCTGCATATAGTAAGTATAGACATATATATATATATATATATATATATATATATATATATATATATATGTATTGCTATGTCAAAACCTCATGGTAACTGCAAACCAAAAATCTACAATAGATATACACACAAAAGAGAAAAAAGAATCCAAACACAACAGTAAAGTTAGTAATCAAATCACAAGAGAAGAGAACAAAAGGGGAAGGGAAGAAAAATGACCTACAAAAACATATATATGCACTCTACAAAAGACCCACTTCAGATCTAGGGATACATACAGACCCACTTCATGTGTAGGGGCACATACAGCAAGTGAGGGGATGAAGAAAGGTATTCCATGCAAATGGAAATCAAAAGAAAGCTGGAGTAGCAATACTCTGGCAAAATAGACTTTAAAATAAAGACTGGTACAACAGACAAAGAAGGACACTACATAATGATCAAGAGATCAATCCAAGAAGAAGATATAATAATTGTAAATATATATACACCCAACAGAGGAACACCCCAATATATAAGGAGAACAGCCATAAAGGAGAAATCAATAATAACACAATAATAGTGGGGAACTTTAACACCTGACTTACATCAATGGACAGACCATCTAGACAGAAAATCAATAAGTAAATGCAGGCCTTAAATGACACATTAAGCCAGCTGGACCCAATTGAAATGTATAGAGCATTCCGTCTGAAAAAGGCAGAATACACATTCTTTTCAAATGCATATGGAACAGTCTCCAGGATAGATCACATGCTGGGCTATAAAGCAAGCCTCAATAAATTAAAGAATATTGAAATCATATCAAGCATCTATTCCAAGCACAATGTTCTGAGATTAGAAATCAACTACAAGAAAAAATTGTAGAAAACAAAAACACGTGGTACTAAACAACAATGGATCACTGAAAAAATTAAACAGGAAACCAAAGAATACCTAGAGAAAATAGGATGCAGCAAAAACAGCTCTAAGAGGAAAGTTTATAGCAATACAATCTTACCTCAGGAAACAAGAAAAATCCCCAATAAACAACCTAACCTTACACTTAAAGCAACTAGAGAAAGAAGAACAAACAAAATCCAAAGTTAGCAGAAGGAAAGAAATCATAAAGATCAGAGCAGTAATAAATGAAATAAAGACTTTAAAAAACAATAGAAAAGATCAATAAAACAAAAAGCTAGTTCTTTGAGAAGATAAACAAAATTGATAAGCCTTTAGCCAGAAAAAAGGGAGAGGGACCAAATCAATAAAATTAGAAATAAAAAAGGAGAAGTTACAATTGACAACACAAAAATGCAAAGGATCATAAGAGACTACTACAAGCAACTATATGCCAATAAAATGGACAACCCAGAAGAAAAGGACAAATTCTTAGAAAGGTACAATCTCCCAAAACTGAACCAGGAAGAAAGAGAAAATATGAACAAAACAATCACAAGGAATGAAATTGTAGCTGTGATTTAAAACCCCCAAAAAAAGTCCAGTTTCAGATTGCTTCAATGGAGAATTCTATCAAACATTTAGAGAAGAGATAACACCTATCCTTTTGAAACTATTCCAAAAAATTGCAGAGGAAAGAACACTTCCAAACTCATTCTATGAGGCCACCATCACCCTGATACCAAAACCAGACAAGATACAAAACACACACACACAAAAATTACAGGCCAAAAACATGGATAAACATAGATGCCAAAATACTCAACAAAATACTAGCACACTGAATCCAACAATGCATTAAAAGAATCATACACCATGATCAAGTGGGATTTATCCCAGGGCTGCAAGAATTTTTCAATATCTGCAAATCAATCAGTGTGATACACCACATTAACAAATTGAAGATTAAAAACCATAGGACCATCTCATTAGATGCAGAAAAATCTTTTGACAAAATTCAACACCCATTTATGATAAAAAAAACTCTCCAGAAAGTGGGCATGGAGGGAACCTACCTCAACATAATAAAGGTCATATATATGACAAACCCACAGCTAACATCATACTCAATGGTGAAAAGCTGAAAACATTTCCTGTAAGATCAGGAGCAAGATAAGCATGTCCACTCTTGCCACTTTTATTCAACATAGTTTTGGAAGTCCTAGCCATGGCAATCAGAGAAGAAAAAGAAATAAAAAGGAATCCAAATTGGAAAAGAAGAAGTAGAACTTTCACTGTTTGCAGATGACATGAATCTATACATAAAAAATCCTAAAGATGCTACCAGAAACTACTAGAGCTCTTCAATGAATTCTGTAAAGTAGCAGAATACAAAATTAATGCACAGAAATCTCTTGCATTTCTATACACTAATAAGGAAAGATCTGGAAGAGAAATTAAGGAAACAATCACATTTACCATCTCACCAAAAGAATAAAATACCTAGGAATAAATCTACCTAAGGGTGCAAAAGACCTGTACTCAGATAACTATAAGATACTGATGAAAGAAATCGAAGATGATGAAAACAGGTGGAGAGATATACCATGTTCTTTGATTGGAAGAACAAATATTGTCAAAATAAGTATACCACCCAAAGTTATCTACAGATTCAATGCAATCCTTATCAATTTACCAATAGCTTTTTTCACAGAATCAGAACAAAAAACTTTACAATTTGTATGGTAACACAAAAGACTCCAAATAACCAAAGCAATCTTGAGAAAGAAAAACTGACCTGAAGAAATCAGGCTTCCTGACTTCAGACAATACTACAAAGCTACAGTAATCAAAACAGTATGGTACTGGCACAAAAACAGAAATATAGATCAATGGAAGAGCATGGAAGTTCTAGAGATAAGGCCATGCACCTATGGTCACCTAATCTATGACCAAGGAGACAAGAATATACAATGGAGAAAAGACAGTCTCCTCAATACGTGGTGCTAGGAAAACTCTACACATAAAAGAATGAAATTAGAACACTCCATAACACCATATACAAAAATAAACTCAAAGTGGATTAAAGACCTAAATGTAAGGCCAGACACTATAAAACTCTTAAAGGAAAACATAGGCAGAAAACTCTCTGACATAAATTGCCACAAGATCTTTGATCCACCTCTTACAGCAATGGAAATAAAAACAAAAATAAATAAACAGGACCTAATTAAATTAAAAGCTTTTGCACAGCAAAGGTAACCATAAACAAAACGAAAGGACAACACACAGAATGGGAGAAAATATTTTCAAATTAAGCAACCAACAATGCATTAATCTCCAAAATATACAAACAGTTCATGCTGCTCAATAACAAAAAAACAACCCAATCAAAAAATGGGTGGAAGACCTAAATAGACATTTCTCCAAAGAAGACATACGGATATCCAACAAACACATGAAAAGATTTCCATGTCACTAATTGTTAGAGAAATGCAAATCAAAACTACAATGAGGTGTGACTTCACACCAGTCAGAATGGCCATCATCAAAAAATCTACAAACAATAAACGCTGGAGAGGGTGTGGAGAAAATGGAATCCTCCTATACTGTTGGTGGGAATGTAAATTGGTACAGCCACTATGGAGAACAGTATGAAGTTTCTTTTAAAAACTAAAAATAGGGCTTCCCTGGTGGCGCAGTGGTTGAGAGTCCGCCTGCTAATGCAGGGGACATGGGTTCATGCCCCAGTCCGGGAAGATCCCACATCCCGCGGAGCGGCTGGGCCCGTGAGCCATGGTCGCTGAGCCTGTGCGTCTTGAGCCTGTGCTCCACAACGGGAGAGGCCACAGCACTGAGAGGCCCACATACCGCAAAAAACAAAACAAAACAAAACAAAAACAACAACAAAACAAAACTAAACAAAACTAAACTAAACTAAAAATAGAGCTACCATATGATCCAGCAATCCCACTCCTGGGCATATATTTGGAGAAAACCATACTTTGAAAAGATACATGCACCCCAGGGTTCATTGCAGCACTATTTACAACAGCCAGGACATGGAAGGAACCTAAATGTCCAACATGGATGGATCTAGAGATTATTATACTAAGTGAAGTAAGTCAGACAGAGAAATACAAATACCATATGATATCACTTATATGTAGAATCTAAAATCATGATACAAACGAACTTATTTACAAAACAGAAACAGACTCACAGACTTAGAAAACAAACTATGGTTACCAAAGGGAAAAGGTGGGGGTGGGTGGAGGGATAAATTAGGAGGTTGTGTTAAACATACACACACTACTATATATAAAATAGGCAATCAAGAAGGCCCTACCACTGTGTAGCACAGGGAACTCTACTCAATACCCTGTGTAACCTACATGGGAAAAGAATTTGAAAAAGAATAGATATATGTATATGTATAACTAAATCACCTTTCTGTACACTTGAAACTAACACAACATTGTAAATCAACTATACTCCAATATAAAATACAAATTAAAAATATAAAAAGATAAATGTTTATAATTAAAAATTAAGCTAAGATATTCTTAGGCTGAGTATATGAAATAGCCAATGTTTGATCTTATGCGACCTACAGCAACTTCATATGACTCAAAAATAACAACATGCTTAAAAACTAGATTTAATGATAAAGCAAACTAAGATTAAATGTTAAGAGTCAGCCTCAGGGAGACATCTCTCTGTTTAGGACAAGAACAGTGTTTTGGGCTGGGTGCCCACTTGTCTATTCATTTAAGCTGGGTCTTGCTAAGGCCTGGGATCTGTGGTTACAGGGATCCCAAGAAAGAAGGCTCTTGGCACTCGCCTTCTTATGCTTGGTTATATGGCCTGAGATACTGCCAGGACCCTTAACTTCTCTCAGAGAGCATCACTAGGTGGCATTTTATGTAGCAAGTTATTTAGCTTGACCCACTCTCAAGATCCTTATTAGAGACTTGGAAGAGGATACTGCTGGCAGGCTGTCAAATTTGCAGATTAAAGTTAATTTAGTAAATTCCTCCCCTGTGTCAAGCCCTGTAGAGCATACTGGAGATCATACTGTAAACAGGTGATCAGAGAGTTGCTTATTTAATGTTGGTGGGCTTAGGGCCCTGGAATGGGGTCAGGTAGTGTTGCAGGTTGAGGTCCCCAGAAGCAGACTCTAAGGTGAAGTTTAGCATATGGGATCTACTGGAGATCTGGGGATCAAACTCTGTGGAAGGCAAGGAAGCAGGATCAGCAGTGGGAGAAGCTGAGCTGCAAAGCAGTCTCAGCAAAGGCCTCAGCTGACCCTCCATGGAGTTTTGAAGCTGGGATGACCTTTCACAATTGTCTCATGTTTCGGGGAGAGTTTTGAGCCTTTACATTTTCCAAGTGATCAGTCATTGGATGTGGACCATCCTCTTGGGCAAGGTAGCTGTCTCCAGCCAAGGATAGTTTCCAGGGAGAGATGACAGCTCAGGGAAATCAGCCAGAAGCACTCTCAGCAGCTGGGGCAATACGTTCTACTGGGGAATCTGGTATTGCATCACAGTGTCCACTACATGTTCAGGTAGTATCTTAGTCTGCTTGGCCTGCTATAATGAAATACTACAGACTGGGAAGCTTATAAACAACAGAAATTTATTTATTACAGTTCTTGAATCTGGGAGTCTAAGATCAGGGTGCCAAAATGGTAGTGGCCCTCTTATAGGTTGCAGACTACCAAGTTCTGCAGTGGTGGAAGAGGGTGAGGCATCTTTTTGGGGTCTCTTTTATAAGAGCCCTAATCCTGTTCATGAGGACTCCATTCTCAGGACCTAATCACCTCCCAAAGGGCCCACCTCTAATACCATTATCTTGGCGTAAGGATTTTAACACACAAATTTTAGAGGGATGCAAACATTCAAACCATAGCAGTTAGTGATGAAAAATATGGCTGGATAGTATCATTCTGTACAAGATCCTAAATGTGAAGTGAATCAATAAGTGGTTAGTTGATTGGATCATCCTTACTGATCATTAGTGGGGCACTTTTAAAATTAACTCATCTTTGACTGCCCAGAGAGACATGACATATTTGTAGTGAAATGAGCAGTCTTGACTTTGGCAGATGCTCAATGCACCACTCTCCCATCTGGGACCCCCACGTTGAGAGTGGCCTGAAGAGTGGACAAGTATGAGGCAAAGTCTGGAAACCAGGCAGATCTTTACCATGGCTGAGGAGTCAATGGCTACTTCGTGTAGAGAAGAAGAGAGAGGGGAGACATGGAAACTGTCTTAAAATGGATCTAGAGAAAAAGGCAGAACCAGCCTCAATGAAGGGAAAATGTCATGTTAGTGTCAGGCAATAGTTTCTAAGGTAAGAATTACTAGACAAGGGAGGTGGGTGGTGAACTTTCCTTCCCTGGCAATGGCTTAAGAGAGGTTACACGATCAGGAGGAAACTTTAAAAATTAAATCAGGAGACATTGCTAGGTTAAACTTACCATGACCTTACCTTATATTTGAAGACTAAGATATGATAAAGGAATGACAAAGAAGAGATTTTTACAGATTTTCTGGAAACTATAAGACAGAAGAAGAAACCAGAATGGGATTGGGAGAGTGTCTGCAGAAGATAGTCACAGGAATCAAAAGGGGAAGTGTTTGAAATATAGATAAAGGGAATGAACTGATCCCATATGTCCAAGATATTTTTGGGCACATGACCTGCTGTTGTATATAAGCACATGATGACCCCACGATGTGTTTCCTGAAAGTCTAAAAATTCACCCATGGACGGAAACTCTAGGGAGCAATTTTCAACCTTGTTCAGTGGAGCCAATTAACAGTCTAGTGAAGCCTATGGACTTTTTTCAGTATGTTTTTACATGCACGAAACAAAATACTTAGATTATGAAAACTGTTATCAAAATATTAGAAAAACAAATCTGTGATATATTGATAGTATGACACATTAAAGAACCAGATCTAGCAGTGTATCTAATAACTACTTCATTTGCAAAGTAGTGTTAAACACAAATTATTACCTCTAAAGATGTTACAAAAGGTATCTACAAGCATCAAGTAATAAGAAAAAAAATGTGATTTCTATTTGTGACAAAGACACAGGTATTGCTAGTACTGCCGTGGTTTGTTGCTTACATTCACAATTGAAGGAAGTGCTAAATGTTAGTTAACTAAATATTTAGTTAAACATTAGTTAACATTTTCCCCACGCAAATTCAAGGATCCCCTAAATTCTATACACATTCAGTCTAAGGACCCCAGGTTAAGGAAGACTAGTAAGAAGAAGACTAGTAAGGATCCCTTGAGTGACCACAGTAGGGAGTACACAGTAGGGAGTAGCTGAGGGCTGGGGACCACTAATTGAATCAGATATTAAATGACTCATGTTATAGATTGGGGTCTGGTGAGAGTCTATGATATTCCCTACCCTCCATAACTGCTCTGGCATTCAATGCACTTTCTTTTTAATCTAACATGAAACCGTCATCCCAGAGAGGATGAAGGTAGTAAATAAAAGTTCTTGACTTAAAAATTTCCCTGCCATTTACTACTATTATTGACCTGGAGAAACATTCTACTAGGAGAGTTTCTACTAGGAGAAGAGAGAAAATCTTTGAGCAAGGATGGAGTTAGGACTGAGTTCTGGAACACTGTAGGCTTGAGAGAGGGTGTGAACCTAAGGTTCATTCTCCACCACATTTACCCAGCATGTGTTGTTAATTCAGAAACAAAGGAATGTTTTCCAGACTTAGGGAACCGAGTTAAGTTCTGGGGATTTCATGCCTCACTTTCCTTTCTTGTGACAGTTTACAATGTTTATCAGAGTAGAACTGATATCAGAAAATGGCCCAAATTTACATTTAATATTTTTCACACCTAGTGTGATAGAGTGAATCCTTAGTCTCAATACCTGTTTATTTTTTTATTTTTTTATTTTTGTGTGTGTGTGTGTAGTACACGGGCCTCTCACTGTTGTGGCCTCTCCCGTTACGGAGCACAGGCTCCAGACGCGCAGGCTCAGCGGCCATGGCTCACATGCCTAGCCGCTCTGCGGGAAGTGGGATCTTCCTGGACCGGGGCATGAACCTGTGTCACCTGCCTCGGCAGGCGGACTCTCAACCACTGCCCTACCAGGGAAGCCCCTCAATACCTGTTATTTTGTTGTTTGTTTGTTTTTTTTAACATCTTTATTGGAGTATAATTGCTTTACAATGGTGTGTTAGTTTCTGCTTTATAACAAAGTGAATCAGTTATACATATATATATGTTCCCATATATCCTTCCTCCTGCATCTCCCTCCCTCCCACCCTCCCTATCCCACCCATCCAGGTGGTCACAAAGCACCAAGCTGATCTCCCTGTGCTATGCGGCTGTTTGCCACTAGCTATCTATTTTACGTTTGGTAGTGTATATATGTCCATGCTACTCTCTCACTTTGTCACAGCTTACCCTTCCTGTCCCCATATCCTCAAGTCCATTCTCTAGTAGGTCTGTGCTTTTATTCCCGTCTTACCCCTAGAATTTTCATGACATTTTTTTTCTTATATTCCATATATATACATTCCATATATATGTATTAGCATACGGTATTCGTCTTCGCTTTCTGACTTACTTCACTCTGTATGACAGATTCTAGGTCCATCCACCTCACTACAAATAACTCAATTTCGTTTCTGGCTGAGTAATATTCCATTATATATATGTGCCATATCTTCTTTATCCATTCATCTGATGATGGACACTTAGGTTGTTTACATCTCCTGGCTATTGTAAATAGAACTGCAATGAACATTTTGGTACATGACTCTTTTTGAATTGTGGTTTTCTCAGGGTATGTGCCCAGTAGTGGGATTGCTGGGTCATATGGTAGTTCTATTTGTAGATTTTTAAGGAACCTCCATACTGTTCTCCATAGTGGCTGAACTGATTCACATTCACATGAGCAGTGCAAGAGTGTTCCCTTTTCTCCACAACCTCTCCAGCATTTATTGTTTCTAGATTTTTTGATGATGGCCATTCTGACTGGTGAGAGATATCTCATTGTAGTTTTGATTTGCATTTCTCTAATGATTAATGATGTTGAGCATTCTTTCATGTGTTTGTTGGCAGTCTGTATATCTTCTTTGGAGAAATGTATATTTAGGTCTTCTGCCCATTTTTGGATTGGGTTGTTTATTTTTATGTTATTGAGCTGCATGAGCTGCCTGTAAATTTTAGAGATTAATCCTTTGTCAGTTGATTCATTTGCAAATATTTTCTCCCATTCTGAGGCTTGTCTTTTGGTCTTGTTTATGGTTTCCTTTGCTGTGCAAAAGCTTTGAAGTTTCATTAGGTCCCATTTGTTTATTTTTGTTTTTATCTCCATTACTCTAGGAGATGGGTCAAGAAGGATCTTGCTGTGATTTATGTCATAGAGTGTTCTGCCTATGCTTTCCTCTAAGAGTTTGATAGTTTCTGGCCTTTCATTTAGGTCTTTAATCCATTTTGAGCTTATTTTTATGTATGGTGTTAGGGAGTGATCTAATCTTATACTTTTTCATGTACCTGTCCAGGTTTCCCAGCACCAATTATTGAAGAGGCTGTCCTTTCTCCACTGTACATTCCTGCCTCCTTTATCAGAGATAAGGTGACCATAGGTGCGTGGGTTTATCTATGGGCCTTCTATCCTGTTCCATTGATCTATCTTTCTGTTTTTGTGCCAATACCATACTGTCTTGATTACTGTAGCTTTGTAGTATAGTCTGAAGTCAGGGAGCCTGATTCCTCCAGCTCTGTTTTTCGTTCTCAAGATTGCTTTGGCTATTCGGAGTCTTTTGTGTTTCCATACAAATTGTGAAATTTTTTGTTCTAGTTCTGTGAAAAATGCCAGTGGTATTTGGATACGGATTGCGTTGAATCTGTACATTGCTTTGGGTATTAGAGTCATTTTCACAATGTTAAATCTTCCAATCCAAGAACATGGTATATCTATCCATCTATTTGTATCATCTTTAATTTCTTTCATCAGTGTCTTATAATTTTCTGCATACAGGTCTTTTGTATCCTTCAGTAGGTGTATTCCTAGATATTTTATTCTTTTTGTTGCAATGGTAAATGGGAGTGTTTTTTTGATTTCACATTCAGATTTTTCATCATTAGTGTATAAGAATGTCAGAGATATCTGTGCATTAATTTTGTATCCTGCTACTTTACCAAATTCATTGATTAGCTCTAGTAGTTTTCTGGTAGCATCTTTTGGATTCTCTGTGTATAGTATCATGTCATCTGCAAACAGTGACAGCTTTACTTCTTCTTTTCCGATTTGGATTCCTTTTATTTCCTTTTCTTCTCTGATTGCTGTGGCTAGAACTTCCAAAACTATGTTGAATAAGAGTGGTGAGAGTGGGCAACCTTGTCTTTTTCCTGATCTTAGTGGAAATGCTTTCAGTTTTTCACCATCGAGGATGATGTTGGCTGTGGGTTTGTCATATATGGCCTTTAGTATGTTGAGGAAAGTTCCCTCTATGCCTACTTTCTGGAGGTTTTTTTTTTTTTATCATAAATGGGTGTTGAATTTTGTCGAAAGCTTTCTCTGCATCTATTGACATGACCATATGGGTTTTCTCCTTCAAATTGTTAATATGGTCTATCATGTTGATTTATTCGAGTATATTGAAGAATCCTTCCATTCCTGGAATAAACCCCACTTGATCATGGTGTATGATCCTTTTAATGTGCTGTTGGATTCTGTTTGCTAGTATTTTGTTGAGGATTTTTGTATCTATTTTCATCAGTGATATTGGCCTGTAGTTTTCTTTCTTTGTGATATCCTTGTCTGGTTTTGGTATCAGGATGATGGTGGCCTCGTAGAATGAATTTGGGAGTGTTCCTCCCTCTGCTATATTTTGGAAGAGTTTGAGAAGGATAGGTGTTAGCTCTTCTCTAAGTGTTTGATAGAATTCGCCTGTGAAGCCATCTGGTCCTGGGCTTTGGTTGTTGGAAGATTTTTATTCACAGTTTCAATTTCAGTGCTTGAGATTGGTCTGTTCATATTTTCTATTTCTTCCTGATTCAGTCTTGGCAGGTTGTGCATTTCTAAGAATTTGTACATTTCTTCCAGGTTGTCCACTTTATTGGCATAGAGTTGCTTGTAGTAATGTCTCATGATATTTTCTATTTTTGCAGTGTCAGTTGTTACTTCTCCTTTTTCTGTTCTTTTTTTTTTTTTTTTGCTGTACGTGGGCTTCTCACTGTTGTGACCTCTCTGATTGTGGAGCACAGGCTATGGACGCACAGGTTCAGGGGCCATGGCTCAAGGGCCTAGCCACTCCGTGGGTTTTGGGATCCTCCTGGACTGGGGCATGAACCCGTGTCTCCTGCATCGGCAGGCGGACTCTCAACCACTGCGCCACCAGGGAAGCCCCATTTCTCCTTTTTCATTTCTTATTCTATTGATTTGAGTCTTTTCCCTTTTATTCTTGATGAGTCTGGCTAATAGTTTATCAATTTTGTTTATCTTCTCAAAGAACCAGCTTTTAGTTTTATTGATCTTTGCTATCGTTTCCTTCATTTCTTTTTCATTTATTTCTGATCTGATTTTTATGATTTCTTTCCTTCTGCTAACTTTGGGGTTTTTTGTTCTTCTTTCTCTAATTGCTTTAGGTGCAAGGTTAGGTTGTTTATTCGAGATGTTTCCTGTTTCTCAAGGTAGGATTATATTCCTATAAACTTCCCTCTTAGAACTGCTTTTTCTGAATCCCATAGATTTTGAGTCGTCGTGTCTCCATTGTCACTTGTTTCTAGGTATTTTTTGATTTCCTCTTTGATTTCTTCAATGATCACTTCGTTATTAAGTAGTGTATTGTTTAGCCTCCATGTGTTTGTACTTTTTACAAATCTTTTCCTGTAATTGATATCTAGTCTCATAGCGTTTGGTCGGAAAAGATACTTGATACAATTTCAATTTTCTTAAATTTACCAAGGCTTGATTTGTGACCCAAGATATGATCTATCCTGGAGAATGTTCCATGAGCACTTGAGAAAAATGTGTATTCTGTTGTTTTTGGATGGAATGTCCTATAAATATCAATTAAGTCCATCTTGTTTAATGTATCATTTAAAGCTTGTGTTTCCTTATTTATTTTCATTTTGGATGATCTGTCCATTGGTGAAAGTGGGGTGTTAAAGTCCCCTACTATGAATGTGTTACTGTCGATTTCCCCTTTTATGGCTGCTAGTTTTTGCCTTATGTATTGAGGTGCTCCTATGTTGGGTGCATAAATATTTACAATTGTTATATCTTCTTCTTGGATCGATCCCTTAATCATTATGTAGTGTCCTTCTTTGTCTCTTCTGATAGTCCTTATTTTAAAGTCTATTTTGTCTGATATGAGAATTGCTACTCCAGCTTTCTTTTGGTTTCCATTTGCATGGAATATCTTTTTCCATCCCCTTACTTTCAGTCTGTATGTGTCTCTAGGTCTGAAGTGGGTCTCTATAGACAGCTTATATATGGGTTTTGTTTTTGTATCCATTCAGCCAATCTGTGTCTTTTGGTGGTAGCATTTAGCCCATTTACATTTAAGGTAATTATCGATATGTATGTTCCTATTCCCATTTTCTTAATTGTTTTGGGTTTGTGATTGTAGGTATTTTCCTTGTCTTGTGTTTCTTACCTAGAGAAATTCCTTTAGCAGTTGTTGTAGAGCTGCTTTGGTGGTGCTGAACTCTCTCAGCTTTTGCTTGTCTGTAAAGGTTTTAATTTCTCCATCAAATCTGAATGAGATCCTTGCTGGGTAGAGTAATCTTGGTTGCAGGTTTTTCTCCTTCATCACTTTAAATATGTCCTGCCAGTCCCTTCTGGCTTGCAGAGTTTCTGCTGAAAGATCAGCTGTTAACCTTATGGGGATTCCTTTGTGTGTTATTTGTTCTTTTTCCCTTGCTGCTTTTAATATGTTTTCTTTGTATTTAATTTTTGACAGTTGATTAATATGTGTCTTGGCGTATTTCTCCTTGGATTAATCCTGTGTGGGACTCTCTGTGTTTCCTGGACTTGATTAACGATGTCCTTTCCCATATTAGGGAAGTTTTCAACTATAATCTCTTCAAATATTTTCTCAGCCCCTTTCTTTTTCTCTTCTTCTGGAACCCATATAATTCAAATGTTGGTGCATTTAATGTTGTCCCAGAGGTCTCTGAGACTGTCCTCAGTTCTTATCATTCTGTTTTCTTTATTCTGCTATGCAGTAGTTATTTCCACTATTTTATCTTCCAGGTCACTTATCCGTTCTTCTGCCTCAGTTATTCTGCTATTGATCCCATCTAGAGTATTTTTCATTTCATTTATTGTGTTGTTCATCATTGTTTGCTTCATCTTTACTTCTTCTAGGTCCTTGTTAAATGTTTCTTGCATTTTGTCCATTCTATTTCCAAGATTTTGGATCCTCTTTACTATCATTATTCTGAATTCTTTTTCAGGCAGACTGCCTAGTTCCTCTTCATTTGTTAGGCCTGGTGGGTTTTTATCTTGCTCCTTCATCTGCTGTGTGTTTTTCTGTCTTTTTGCATGCTGCAGTTCGTAGTTCCTGTTGTTTTTGGTGTGTGTCCCCAGTGGCTAAGGTTGGTTCAGTGGGTTGTGTAGACTTCGTGATGGAGGGGACTAGTGCCTGTGTTCTGGTGGATGAGGCTGGATCTTATCTTTCTGGTGGGCAGGTCCACGTCTGTTGGTGTGTTTTGGGGTGTCTGTTGACTTATTATGATTTGGGGCAGCCTCTCTGCTAATGGGTGGAGTTGTGTTCCTGTCTTGCTAGTTGTTTGGCATAGGATGTCCAGCACTGTAGCTTGCTGGTCGTTGAGTGAAGCTGGGTGCTGGTGTTGAGATGGAGATCTCTGGGAGATTTTTTCTGTTTGATATTATGTGCAGCTGGGAGGTCTCTTGTGGACCAGTGTCCTGAAGTTGGCTCTCCCACCTCAGAGGAACAGCACAAACTCCTGGCTTAAGCACCAAGGGCCTTTTATCCACACGGCTCAGAAGAAAAGGGAGCAAAAGTAGAAAGAAAGAATTAGTAGAAGTAGAAAGAAAGAAAGAAAGGAGGGAGAGAGGGATGGAGGGAGCAAGGAAGGAAGGAGGGAAGGAAGAAAGAAAAAGAAAGAAAGAAGATAAAGTAAAATAAAATAAAGTGAGGTAAAATATATAAAGTTATTAAAAAAATTATTAAGAGGGAAAAAAACCAAAAAAACAAAAAACGGATGGCTGGAACCCTGGAACAAATGGTGGAAGCAAAGCTACACAGACAAAATCTCACACAGAAGCATACACATACACATTCACAAAAAGAGGAAAAGAGGAAAAAATCATAAATCTTGCTCTCAAAGTCCACCTCCTCAATTTAGGATGATTCGTTTTCTAAAGGAGGGAAGGAAGGAAAGAAAGAACAAAGATAAAGTAAAATAAAATAAGGTTATTAAAATAAAGAGTAATTATTCGGAAAAAATTTTTTTAAAAAAAAGGATAGAACCCTCCAACAAATGGTGGAAGCAAACCTATACAGACAAAATCTCACACAGAAGCATACACATACACACAAAAAAAGGAAAAGGGGAAAGAAGAATAACTCTTGCTCTCAAAGTCCACCTCATTAATTTGGGATGATTCGTTTTCTATTCATGTATTCCACAGATGCAGGGTACATCACGTTGATTGTGGAGCTTTAATCCGCTGCTTCTGAGGCTGCTGGGAGAGATTTCCCTTTCTCTTCTTTGTTCTCACAGCTTCCAGGGGTTCAGCTTTGGATTTGGCTCCGCCTGTGCGTGTAGGTCGTCGGAGGGCGTCTGTTCTTTGCTCAGACAGGACGGGGTTAAAGGAGCCGCTGATTCGGAGGCTTTGGCTCACTCAGGCTGGGGGTAGGGAGGGTCACGGAGTGTGGGGTGAGCCTGCGGCGGCAGAGGCTGGCGTGACGTTGCACCAGCCTCAGGCGCGCCGTGTGTTCTCCCTGAGAAGTTGTCCCTGGATCCCGGGACCCTGGCAGTGGCGGGCTGCACAGGCTCCCCAGAAGGGGGGTGTGGATAGTGACCTGTGTTCGCACACAGGCTTCTTGGTGGTGGCAACAGCGGCCTTAGCGTCTCATGCCCATCTCTGGGGTCCGCCCTGACAGCCGCGGCTCGCGCCCGTCTCTGGAGCTCCTTTAAGCAGCGCTCTTAATCCCCTCTCCTCACGCACCAGGAAACAAAGAGGGAAGAAAAAGTCTCTTGCCTCTTCGGTAGGTCCAGACTTTTCGCTGGACTCCCTCCCGGCCAGCCGTGGTGCACTAATCCCCTGCAGGCTGTGTTCACGCCGCCAACCCCAGTCCTCTCCCTGCGCTCCGACCGAAGCCCCGCCCGCTGCGGCGGGGGAGCAGACAAGTCTCACGGGCTGGTGAGCGCCGGTCGGCCCTCATTCTCTGTGCGGGAATCTCTCCGCTTTGCCCTCCGCTCCCCTGTTGCTGTGCTCTCCTCCGCGGATCCGAAGCTCCCTCCGTCCGCCACCTGCAGTCTCCGCCCGCGAAGGGGCTTCCTAGTGTGTGGAACCCTTTCCTCCTTCACAGCTCCCTCCCACTGGTGCAGGTCCCGTCCCTATCCATTAATCTCTGTTTATTCTTTTTTCTTTTGCCCTACCCAGGTACGTGGGGGGTTTCTTGCCTTTTGGGAGGTCTGAGGTCTTCTGCCAGCGTTCAGTAGGTGTTCTGTAGGAGTTGTTCCACGTGTAGATGTATTTCTGGTGTATCTGTGGGGAGGAAGGTGATCTCCGCGTCTTACTCTTCTGCCATCTTCCCGGAAGTTCCTCACATAATTTTTTTTTAAAGTAGATATTTTAGATTATATAGCAACTCTGGATACTGACTCCTTTCCTCCTCTGGGGTTGACATTGTTGTTTGCTTTGATAGTTCATTTATTTGTTTAGTGACTTGGCTGGGCTAATTTTGTGGTAGATTTCCCTTGCAGTGGGCAGCCTTTGATGTCTGTGCTCAGATATTTTTATGGCTACTGAAGGGTTATCCTTGAATCCACATAAGCTACTTATCAGTCAAAGCTTGTGCTTAGGCCCCTTCAGCCAGTTAGATTTTTCTTTCTCTCTCTTTCTCTCTCTCTCTCTCTTTTTTTTTTTTTTTTATATGTGTGTAGGTTGGAGGTTGCTATCACTGTCCAGGGAATTTATGTGTTGATCCCATATTCAGCCAGGGGCTAGCTGCTTGGAAGTTCTTTATTTATCACTCCTGAAAGAACACAGCTTTAGCTTGAATACCTTTGTCAAGACTTCTAGGGATGTGTGTGGTTTTATTTTTAATCCTGGCTTCTTAGAATTTCCTTTGAGTCAGAGTAGCTTATTGTATAGCCATTGTTTCATAAGAGGTTGTGCTTAAACACACTGTGCCTGTGAGTCTTCTGCCCTTTGTTAATTAATCTGTGTGTGGCTTGGGGAATGCTTACAAGTTTGATCCATGTCTACCTTTGATTGCTCTCCGGTACATGTAGACTATGACATGTGCACAGTCTTCCTGACCTCCAGAGCCAACTGTGACCCCAGGAGTGTTCTTCTTGGCTGTTTTACCCTGTTAAACTTCTGTTAAACTTTCTGTTAGACTTCTAGTCACTTTGCCACTTCACTTGTTGCTACCAGTATTGTGGATCTACCAGCACCCTCTCAATTAGCCTTCACAAAGGTCTCCTTGTTTTCAACAACACTCTTAAGCATGCATTTTTCCCTATTATCTTCCAAATAGTCCTCTTGGGCCATACTATGGAGCTTTTCATTCTCCTGTCTCTTCCCCTGGAAAGAAATTTTGCACCACTGCACAGGACCTGGAGTAGGGAGAGTGGCCTATTTCTTTTGGAATGATACTCTTTCTATGTAAGTAGTATCAGGAGGGGTGGTAGCCTCTTGTATTCTTAGATTTCCCCTCTCAGCATGGAACCTCTACCTGATGAATGATCGGGGCAAAGGTAATTAAAGCCTCTGTATTTTCAGCCTGCCACACCTAAAGCTTCCACTATACAAATAGGGTCTGGGTGGGGAGAAGAGCATCTCAGCCCTTTCATCCACACTCACCTAGAATATGGGCTGGAGGAACATGAGGGCTAGAAGAACATGAGAAACACTGGAGACTTGCCATACCCAGAGTGAAACTTTAGGAACTGAAGGAAAAGGAAACCCCTATATTTTGACCACATTCACCTGGAGTAGAGTTTCCATACAAAGAGATGAGGAAAGAGGGAACTGGTCATGGTTCTTGCTGTTTTTACTGAGATTTTGTTGATTTTTTTCAGTGAATCTTTCTCCACTTACTGTATGCCCTAAAGACAATTCCAGAGACTGCAAACTGTTTTTAAAAAATAATTCTTGACACTTAAATTGCTGTTTTTCTGTGGAGAGGGTCTGCTAAGCTCTTTACTCTGCCATTCCTGAAGTCCCTAAGATCAAGTATCTTATATTATCAATCATGATCATGGAATCCTTGACTCTTTTCTTTCTCATACCCAAACGGCCAAGAAATCCTTTTGGTTCTACCTTGAAGATTTATCGAGGATTCAACCTCTTCTCACCTCCTCCACTACTATCATTCTTTTCCAAGCCACCACCTCCTCTCACCTGTCACAGCCTCCTCCTTTGAGTTGTTTCTACTCTTTCTTTCCTGCTTTCTGTTCTTGACACAGTAACCAGGGTGATCCTTTAGAAGCATAAATTATCAGAGGAGCTGAATAGACATTTTTCAAAAGATACACAGATGACCAACAGACACATGAAAAGATGTTTAACATCACTAATTATTACGAAAATGCAAATAAAAACCACAATGTGATATCACCGCATGCATGTTAGAATGGCTATTGTCAAAAAGACAAGGAACACTCCCTCACACCATGCACAAAAAATAAACTCAAAATGGGTTAAAAACATAAATGTAAGACATGACACCATAAAACTCCTAGAAGAGAACATAGGGAAAACATTCTCTGACATAAATTGTACCAATGTTTTCTTTGGTCAGTTGCCCAAGGCAATAGAAATAAAAGCAAAACTAAACAAATGGGACCTAATCAAACTTATGAGCTTTTGCACAGCAAAGGAAAGTATAAACAAAATGAAAAAGCAACCTATGGACTGGGAGAAAACTTTTGCAAATGATGTGACCAACAAGGGCTTAATTTTCAAAATATACACACAGCTCATACAACTTAATAATAAAAAAAATAAACAACCCTATCAAAAAATAGGCAGAAAGCCTAAATAGACATTTCTCCAAAGAAGACATACATATGGCCAATAGGCACATGAAAAGATGCTCAGCATCTCTATTAGAGAAGCACAAATCAAAACTACAATGAGGTATCACCTCACACCAGTCAGAATAGCCGTCATTAAAAATCTACAAATAACAAATTCTGGAGAGGGTGTGGAGGAAAGGGAAGCCTCCTACACTGTTGGTGAGAATGTAAATTGGTGCAGCCACTATGGAAAAAAGTATGGAGGTTACTTTAAAAACTGAAAATAGAGATACCATATGCTCCAGAAATCCTACTTCTGGGCATATATCTAGATAAAACTCTAATTTGAACATATACATGCACCCTAATGTCTATAGCAGCACTATTTACAATAGCCAAGACATGGAAGCAGCCTATCGACAGATGAATGGGTAAAGAAGATGTGGTATATATACATATATATATATATATATATATATACACACACACACACACAATAGAGTATTAACCATGAAAAAGAATGAAATAATGCCATTTTCAACAACATGGATGGACCTAGAGATTATCATACTAACTGAAATAAGTCAGAAAGAGAAAGACAAATACCATATGATATCACTTACATGTGGAATCTAAAATATTACCTCAATTTTAAAAAAATGTAAAAAGAATTAAAAAAATAAAAGTACAAATTAGATACAAATGAACTTATTTACAATACAGACACAAATTCACAGACATAGAAAACAAACTTATGTTTACCAAAGGGGAAAGGGGATGGGGGAGGGATAAATTAGGAGTTTGGGATTCAAAACTACAAACTACTATATATAAAATAAACAACCAGGTTCTCCTGTATAGCACAGGGAACTATATTAAATATCCCATGATAAATCATAGAGGAAAAGTATATGAAAAAGATATATATATATATGACTTTGCTGTACACCAGAAACTAACACAACATGGTAAGTCAACTATACCTCAATTTAAAAAAGGCAAAAAATTACAAGGGTTGGAGAGAATGTGGAAAAAAGGGAATCCTCATACACTGACTGTTGGTGGGAATGTAAATTGGTGCAGCCACTATGGACAACAGTATAGAGATTCCTCAAAAAATTAAGAATAGAACTAACATATGATCCAGCTATTCCAATTCTGGGTATTTATCTGATGAATATTAAAACACTATTTTGAAAAGGTATATGCACCCCTATGCTCATTGTAGCTTTATTTACAATAGCCAAGATATGGAAACAATTAATTGATGAATGGATAAAGAAATGATACACACATGTATACACACACACAACAGAATACTACTCAGCCATTAAAAAGATGAAATCTTGCCATTTGTGACAAGATGGATGGACCTTGAGGGTCCTTGCTCAGTGAAATAAATCAGACAGAGAAATACAAATACCATATGGATTCACTCATACGTGAAATATAAAAAACAAAACCAACCAACTAAACAAACAAACAAAACTCAAATAAATGAACAAACAAAACTAAATAAAAGCAAACACATAGATACAAAGAACAGAGTGGTGGCTCCAGAGTGGGCAGGGGTGGAGAAATGGGTAAAGGGTATCAGCTGTATGGTGATGGATAGAAAGTAAATTTTGGTGGTGAGCACACTGTAATGTATATAGAAGTCTAAATATAATGTACACATTAAACTTATATAGTGTTATAAACCAATGTTACCTCAATTTTTAAAAAAATTAAAAAAATAAAAGTACAAATTAGACCAAACCATTCCTCTGCAAGGACCCCTCTTGATCTGACCCTGCATTACATCTCTGATCTCCCCTTCTTTTTGTTCACTCCACTTCAGGCAATCTGCCCCTCACTAACACTCCTCCAATAATCTGCTTTTCTAACCCCCCACTTCAAGTAATTTCTCAATGCAATCTTCCTGAAGAGACCTATTCTGACAACATTTTACACTGTAACATTCCACCTTCCCCCGCAGCATTCCTGATCCTTCTTCCCTGCTCTACTTTTTTTCTTTTTTTCCATGATACTTACCATTTCAAACACGTAATATCACTTATTTATTATAATGATTGTTTCTTATCTATCCCCCTCATTGGACTATGAGCTACATTAGGGCAGAAATGTTTATCTTTGTACACTGTTGCATCTGTAGCACTTGGAACACTGCCTGGAACAAAGCAGGTGCTCATAAAATATTTGTTGAATGAATACATTCACAAATTCTGATTAGTTATGTGGACAACATGGCTGAATATAATTTGAGCAATAAGTAAGATAGGGGATGAATTTTGGCCCTGTGTTCAAAATAAATTTGGGATTTACTTAATGTAGTCTTATGACACATTTCAGATGCTTGGTGTGGGAAAAGTGGGAATTGCCCATTGGTGTTCCCAGAAAAATACCAAAGGCAAAAAAATTTGTTGTTACAGTCTCAGGCAGGTGGGTGTGGGACTTCCCTATCACTCTGCACATCACCTCTTGACTGACAGTTTAGTAGTTAAACCAAATATGTTAAGAGAACAAAAAAGTAGAGATCATTGGAGGGGGAGTGATATGGCTGTCTCACTTGAAATGGTTTCCTTCTTTTTGATACACTTCCAGCTCCTCTCTACCCCTACACTTACCCTATCCCAGGGAGATGGAATGATGTGGCTGGTTGCTAAATTTGGGAAGAATAAACTGAGCTTGCTCAGCTAAGCACCTCTAGTTTTCCTCTAAGGAGAGAGCCTGCCTGCAGCTACCAGTTCTCCACTGCTCCTTTGAGCCATAAGTCTTAGCCACACCTCTCTACCCAGATAGGGAAACATATTCTAGTCAACCTGGGAGGAGTTAGTCAGACTTCTGTAATTCAATTAACAGGTCCATTTCACAATAAACTGTGTTCTTCAATAACTTAGCCTTTTTAAGTAATAAGGGTGATATTTCAGGCCTTCAAATGCCACTCCTTTGTCTTAATTCTCAAATTGCCGAGAACTCAGGAGGGAGAGAAAGGTGCAATTCATGAGCTTCTTGAAAGACTCCAGAATTTTGCTTTCATCATATTTGCCAGAACTGACCCATATGGCCACCCTGGCAACAGGGGTAGATGAGAAAGTGCTTTTGGGGGGCTTTTCCAGCATCTCTGTTGGGAGGCAGAAAGAGAGAAGAGACTTGGAATGGTGGTTGAGTCAGCTGTACCTGTCACAGAAGTCATCGAGAGTATCACTCCTGAGACCAACCACATCAGCATCACCTGAGAGCTTGTTATAAATGCAGACTGCTGAGCCCTAGCTTAGTTCTACTGAATCAGAGACTGCATTTTAACAAGATTCCCAGGTTATTCATGTGCACATTAACATTTAAGAAGCACTGCCTAGGTCAGGAGCCCACAAACTATACCCTGTGGGCCAAATCTAGCCTGTCTTTGTAAATAAACTTTTATTGGAACACAGACATGCCTACATGTTTATGTATTATCTATGGCTGCCCCTGGACTACAGTGCCAGAGTTAAGTAACTGTAACAGAGACCACATGGCCTGAAAAGCATAAAATATTTACTATCTCACCCTTTACAGGAAAAGTTTGCCATCTCCTGGTTTGGATTGGGTTAAGAGCTGAAAGCACAGTTCAGTTGACAATACTGGGGAGACATTGACAAAGAAAAGGTAAAGATGAACTTTTCTTCAGAATGAGAAAAATATGAGAGTACTGAAGGATAAGAGGTAACAGCCAGTACTGAGGGAGACACTGATAGGAAGAAAGGCAGGATGATATCCTGGGGGAGAAGCAGCATGGAGTCAGTGTTACTGAACTCGGGTTTGACTGCTTGCCACTCAAAAGCCAAAACTCAAGTGGCAAGTGTTGGTTGGAAAGGAAAGATTGCTTTATTCAGGAGGCTGGAAACCTGGGGAGAAGGTGGACTCATGTCTAAAAGCTAAATCCCAAGATTTGCTCTACCATGAAAGTTTTTAAAGGAAGAATTATTTGAGGAGGGGTTCAGGGTCTACATTATCTTCCACTGTGTGCAGACTTTCTTCTCATTGGTTGATGATGAGGTAACAGGGCAGTGTTTAAAGAATCTTGTGATCAGCCTGAAGTTACCGTCCTCCACATGGGTGGGAGCCTTAGTTCCTGCAGAAGAGCTCAAAGGTATTGTTATGTATATTCCTTGAGGAGGAACCAGGACCTTGCTTTATTGCTGCACTAGTTTCTGGACTGCTTCTCCTTTGTTTTTCCACCCTTTCCCTTCCCTTATTAGCAACTGTTTGAATCTGCCCTTTGGAACTCAGGGAAAGTCAAGGAAGTTGAATGAAGCTTATTTCCTACAAACGAGAAGTGGGGACTCTAAAAGGATTTGTACCCAGGAGGGCCCCAGAGAACCCAGCTCCATTTCATCATGATGGAAGAGCTTGGGGAAAGGATGGAAGGCCAGGGGTTGGGTGAGAATCCAGGTAATTCAGGTAAAAAAGGGAGAGTTGACAGGCTCTTGGTTAGTTGACTTTGGCATTTTGAATTTTATACAACGCCTAGCACACAACCTAACATCTGGTGGGCATCAATCAATGTTTTTTTGGATTGAAAAAGGCATCCGCCCATTATATAACTTGAGGCTCCCCACAGAGCACTTTGCTTTCAAACTCCAGGACCATGTACCTGCTGGGTAGGGAGGGACCTGAATAGTCTTATTCCCACTACACAGCTAAGAAATTGTGACATGAGAGGGTTGGTGACTATCCTGAAGTCATCAAGCCAGGAGGCTGTCTCCAGCTGGGTCTGGAACCCAGGCCTCTCTGCCCAAGACTTTTCTCACTTGGAGGCTGCATGAGAACTGCAGAGCCTGGAGGCTGGGTTTTCCACATGGGAGAACTTACTGTTAGTTTATGTTAGCTGTGAAAAACTCCAATTATTTTGTTAACAAATCAAAACATAATGTGAATATAGTTTCCTGTGCTATACAATAAATCTTTGTGTTTATCTTGTAATAACTTATAATGGAAAAGAATAAAAAGAAAGAATATAGATATATACATTAAATATGTATCACTTTGCTGTCCTCCTAAAACTAACACAATGTTGTAAATCATCTGTACTTCAATTTTAAAAAAACTCACTAAAATGAGGAGGCCTCTGATTTTGTGATACCTGTGCCCAGAAGCAAGTGTTGCATTTCTGCACCAGACTGAGGTTTTGCTGGAATGTGAGGTGGGGTAGGAGCCAGAAAGAGAGCAGATGGGAATTTCTGCTGAATGCCTGGGCCTCTGGAGTACCAGGGTTGACAGGAAGGGAGGATGCCAGAGGTGGACTTTGTGGCCCTTCTCCTTTTCTAGGGGCCCATCCTCTCCTCTCCTTTTCCCCAAACATCCTCTGACTTGAACTGTTTCCCCAGCTGCCTGAGGCCTCTTCCCCAGGGCCTAAGCTCCAGTGCATGCTCTGATTGAGAGCACTGAGTCTTAATTACTCTTCCCAGACCCCATCCAAACTTCTCTGGGCTATGTCCCACCTCCTCAGGCACATTTCCTAAAGCACTCATCCAAGCTGGCTTTGCCTGGCTGGGTTCCCTGAAAGCAGAGCCTGAACATGCTTGGGTGCAGGTGGCTTATTTTGGAGAAAGTCAATCCCAGGAAGCAGGACTTGGGGAAATGGGAGGTGGTAAGGAAGGGAAAAAAGCCATATAACATTCTGTTAAGGTTACTCTTGTGAGAAATGAGGCTCCATTTCACCAATAAGCATGCAGAAATCTCCCAGACCATCCATCCAAAGGACAGGAGATGGGAGAACTTATCCTTCAACTTCTGCAGGGATTATTCTTGGGGACCCTGACTACCCCAAACATCTGGACTACATTTGCCCACAGACTTCTGAGGCTCTGATGAAGGCCCCAAGTGTTGGCCCCGTGGGTGGGGGTAGGCTTGAGCTAGGATGCTGACAATGTAAGTCTGAACTTGAACAGAGCTGTCCAGTACCCCTGAAGCAGAGATCAAATTTGGGAGAGAGGATGTGACATGGGCAACACAAGCATATCCATTATGAAGCTATATTATAGAGGCATATGAACTCAACTTCCAGGTGAAATGAACCTTGCATCAATACAAACTAAGCCCGTCTATTTCCAGTAAAATTATCTGCCTGGAACTGTATTGTGTTTAGCATTTTATTAAAACTACAGAGCTAGGAACACTAACACTTTAGTTGTTATTTGGCTGGGGTATCTTTTTCTATACTTTCCATTACAATATTTTTGTGCCTTACATATTGGGTGTAACTAATATGTTGGATTGGAGAACAATCCAGTTTTGTTTTGTTTTTTATTATTATCCCATTGTATTTTATTTATTTCTTTATACAGCAGGCTCTTATTAGTCATCCATTTTATACACATCAGTGTATACATGTCAATCCCAATCTCCCAATTCATCACACCCCCACCCCCACCCCTCACTGCTTTTCTCCCTTGGTGTCCATACTCTTATCTACATCTGTGTCTCAATACCTGCCCTGCAAACTGGTTCATCTGTACCATTTTTCTATGTTCCACATATATGCGTTAATATACGATATTTGTTTTTCTCTTTCTGACTTACTTCATTCTGTATGACAGTCTCTAAATCCATCCACGTCTCTACAAACGACCCAATTTCATTCCTTTTTATGTCTGAGTAATATTCCACTGTATATATATACCACATCTTCTTTATCCATTTGTCTGTTGATGGGCATTTAGGTTGCTTTCATGACCTGACTATTGTAAACAGTGCTGTTGGGGTGCATGTGTCTTTTTGAATTATGGTTTTCTCTGGGTATATGCACAGTAGCAGGATTGCTGGGTCATATGGTAATTCTATTTCTAGTTTTTAAAGAAACCTCCATACTGTTCTCCATAGTGGCTGTATCAATTTACATTCCCAGCAACAGTGCAAGAGGGGTCCCTTTTGCCCACACCCTCTCCAGCATTTGTTGTTTGTAGATTTTCTGATGATGCCCATTCTAACTGGTGTGAGGTGATACCTCATTGTAATTTTTTTTTTTTTTTTGCAGTATGCGGACCTCTCACTGTTGTGGCCTCTCCCGTTGCGGAGCACAGGCTTGGGACTCGCAGGCTCAGCTGCCATGGCTCACGGGCCCAGCTGCTCTGCAGCATGTGGGATCTTCCCAGACCAGAGCATGAACCTGTGTCCCCTGCATCGGCAGGCAGACTCTCAACCACTGCACCACTAGGGAAGCCCCTCATTGTAATTTTGATTTGCATTTCTCTAATAATTAGTGATGGTGAGCAGTTTTTCATATGCCTCTTTGCCATCTGTATGTCTTCTTTGGAGAAATGTCTATTTAGGTCCTCTGCCCATTTTTGGATTGGGCTCTTTGTTTTTTAAATATTGAGCTGCATTAGCTGTTTATATATTTTGGAGATTATTTGTCCGTTAATTCATTTGCAAATATTTTCTCCCATTCTGAGAGTTGTCTTTTCGTCTTCTTTATGGTTCCCGTTGCTGTGGAAAAGCTTTTAAGTTTCATTAGGTCCCATTTGTTTATTTTTGGTTTTATTGCCATTACTCTAGGACGTGGATCAAAAAAGATCTTGTTGTGATTTACGTCAAAGAGTGTTCTTCCCATGTTTTCCTCTAAGAGTTTTACAGTGTCTGGTCTTACATTTAGATCTCTAATCCATTTTGAGTTTATTTTTGTGTATGATGTTTGGGAGTGTTCTAATTTCATTCTTTTACATGTAGCTGTCCAGTTTTCTCAGCACCACTTATTGAAGAGACTGTCTTTTCTCCATTGTATATCCTTGCCTCCTTTGTCATAGATTAGTTGACCATAGGTACATGGATTTACCTTGGGGCTTTCTGTCTTGTTCCATTGATCTATGTTTCTGGTCTACGGCCATACCACCCTGAACGCATCCGATCTTGTCTGATCTATGTTTCTGTTTTTGTGCTAGTACCATATTGTCTTGATTACTGTAGGTTTGTAGTATAGTCTGAAGTCAGGGAGTCTGATTCCTCCAGCTCCATTTTTTTCCCTCAGGAATGCTTTGACTATTTGGGGTCTTTTGTGTCTCCATACAAATTTTAAGATTCTTTGTTCTAGTTCCATAAAAAATGCCATTGGTAATTTGATAAGGATTGCACTGAATCTGTAGATTGCTTTGGGTAGTATAGTCATTTTCACAACATTGATTCTTCCAAGCTAAAAACATGGTATATCTCTCCATCTGTTAGTATCATCTTTAATTTCTTTCACCAGTGTCTTATAGTTTTCTGTATACAGGTCTTTTGTCTCCTTAGGTATGTTTATTCCTAGGTATTTTAGTCTTTTTGTTCAGTGGTAAATGGAGTTTTTCCTTAATTTCTCTTTCAGATTTTTCATCATTAATGTATAGAAAGGCAAGAGATTTCTGTGCATTAATTTTGTACCCTGCAACTTTACCAAATTCATTGATTAGCTCTAGTAGCTTTCTGGTGGCATTTTCAGGATTCTTTATGTATAGTATCATGTCATCTGCAAACAGTGACCGTTTTACTTCTTTTCCAATTTGTATTCCTTTTATTTCTTTTTCTTCTCTGATTGCTGTGGCCAGGACTTACAAAACTATGTTGAATAATAGTGGTGAGAGTGGACATCCTTGTCTTCTTCCTGATCTTAGAGGAAAGGTTTTCAGTTTTGAGAATGATATTTGCATTGGGTTTGTTGTATATGTCCTTTATTATGTTGAGATATGTTCCTTCTAGGTCCACTTTCTGGAGAATTTTTATCATAAATCGGTGTTGAATTTTGTCAGAAGCTTTTCCTGCATCTATTGAGATGATCATATGGTTTTTCTTCTTCAATTTGTTAATATGGTGTATCACATTGATTGATTTGCATATATTGAAGAATCATTCAATCCCTGGGAGAAATCCCACTTGATCATGTTGTATGATCCTTCTAAGGTGTTGTTGGATTCTGTTTGCTAGTATTCTGTTGAGGATTTTTGAATCTATATTCATCAGTGATATTGATCTGTAATTTTCTTTTTCTGTAGTATCTTTGTCTGGTTTTGGAGTCAGGGTGATGGTGGCCTCATAAAATGAGTTTGGGAGTGTTCCTTCCTCTGCAGTTTTTTGGAAGAGTTTGAGAAGGATGGGTGTTAGCTCTTCTCTAAATGTTTGATAGAATTCACCTGTGAAGCCATCTGGTCCTGGACTTTCGTTTGTTAGAAGGTCTTATATCACAGTTTCAATTTCATTACCTGTGATTGGTCTGTTTATATTTTATATTTCTTCCTGGTTCAGTCTTGGAAGGTTATACCTTTCTAAGAGTTTGTCCATTTCTTCCAGGTTTTCCATTTTATTGGCATAGCATTGCTTGTAGTAGTCTCTTAGGATGCTTTGTGTTTCTGCAGTGTCTGTTGTAACTTCTCCTTTTCATTTCTAATGTTATTGATTTGAGTCCTCTCCCTGTTTTTCTTGAGGAGTCTGGCTAATGGTTTATCAATTTTGCTTGTCTTCTCAAAGAACCAGCTTTTAGTTTTATTGATCTTTGTTATTGTTTTCTTTGTTTCTATTTCATTTATTTCTGCTCTGAGGTTTATGATTTCTTTCCTTCTGCTAACTTTGGGTTTTGTTTGCTCTTCTTTCTCCGGTTCATTTAGGTTAAAGTTAGATCGTTTATTTGAGAATTTTCTTGTTTCTTAAGGTAGCTTTGTATAGCTATAAACTTTCCTCCTAGAACTGCTTTTGCCGATTCCCATAGGTTTTGGATCATCGTGTTTTCATTGTCATTTGTCTCTAGGTATTTTTTGATTTCCACTTTGATTTCTTCAGTGATCTCCTGGTTATTAATAGCATATTGTTTATCCTCCATGTGTTTGTGTTTTTTACGTTTTTTCCCCTGTAATTGATTTCTAATCTCATAGTGTTGTAGTCAGAAAAGATGCTTGATATGATTTCAATTTTCTTAAATTTATTGGGGCTTGATTTGTGATCCAATATGTGATCTATCCTAGAGAATGATCTGTGCGCACTTGAGAAGAAAGTGTAATCTGCTGTTTTTGGATGGAATATCCTATGAATATCAAATAAATCTATCTGGTCTATCGTGTCATTTAAAGCTTGTGTTTCCTTATTAATTTTCAGTTTAGATGATCTGTCCATTGGTGTAAGTCAGATGTTAAAGTCCCCCATTATTACTGTGGTACTGTCAATTTCCTCTTTTATAGCTGTTAGCAGTTGACTTATGTATTGACGTGCTCCTATGTTGGGTGCATATATATATATTTTTTGTTTTTGTTTTTTTTGTTTTTTTGCGGTACGCGGGCCTCTCACCGTTGTGGCCTCTCCCGTTGCGGAGCACAGGCTCCGGACGCGCAGGCTCAGCGGCCATGGCTCACGGGCCCAGACGTTCCATGGCATGTGGGATCTTCCCGGACCGGGGCACGAACCCGTGTCCCCTGCATCGGCAGGCGGGCTCTCAACCACTGCACCACCAGGGAAGCCCGGGTGCATATATATTTATAATTGTTATATCTTCTTCTTGAATTGAGCCCTTGATCATTATGTAGTGTCCTTCCTTGTCTCTTGTAACATTCTTTATTTTGAAGTCTGTTTTGTCTGATATGAGTATTGCTACTCCAGCTTTCTTTTGATTTCCTTTTGCATGGAATATCTTTTGCTATCCCCTCACTTTCAGTCTGTATGTGTCCCTAGGTCTGAAGTGGATCTCTTGTAGACAGCATATATATGGGTCTTGTTTTTTTATCCATTCAGTGAGCCTGTGTCTTTTGGTTGTAGCATTTAATCCATTCACGTTTAAGGTAATTATCTATATGGATGTTCTTATTACCATTTTCTTAATTGTTTTGGGTTTATTTTTGTAGGTCCTTTTCTTCTCTTGTGTTTCCCACTTAGAGAAGTTCCTTTAGCATTTGCTGTAGCACTGGTTTGTTGGTGCTGAATTTTCTTAGCTGTTGCTTGCCTGTAAAGCTATTGATTTCTCCATTGAATCTGAATGAGATCCTTGCTGGGTAGAATAATATTTGTTGTAGGTTCTGCCCTTTCATCACTTTAAGTATATCATGCCACTCCCTTCTGGCTTGTAGAGTTTGTGCTGAGAAATCAGCTGTTAACCTTAAGGGAGTTCCCTTGTATGTTATCATTTTCCCCTTGCTGTTTTCAATATTTTTTCTTGGTTTTTAATTTTTGCTGATTTGATTACTATGTGTCTTGGCGTTTTTCTCCTTGGGTGTATCTTGGACTCTCTTAGCTTCCTGGACTTGGGTGGCTATTTCCTTTCTCATGTTAGGGAAGTTTTTGACTATAATCTCTTCAAATATTTTTTCAGGTCCTTTATCTCTCTTTTCTCTTGCTGGGACCCCTATAATGTGAATGTTGTTGCATTTAATATTGTCCCAGAGGTCTCTTAGGCTCTCTTCATTTCTTTTCCTTCTTTTTTCTTTATTCTTTTTTGCAGCAGTGAATTCCACCATTCTGTCTCCAGGTCACTTATCTGTTCTTCTGCCTCAGTTATTCAGCTATTGGTTCCTTCTAGTGTATTTTCATTACAGTTATTGTATTGTTCATCTCTTTGTTTGTTCTTTAATTCTTCTAGGTCTTTGTTGAACATTTCTTTCATCTTCTCAATCTTTGCCTCCATTCTTTTTCTGAGGTCCTGGATTATCTTCACTATCATTCTGAATTTTTTTCTGGAAGGTTGCCTATCTCCACTTCATTTCATTTTTTATCTGGGGTTTTATCTTGTTCCTTCAAGTGGTACATAGCCCTCTGCCTTTTCATCTTGTCTATCTTTCTATGAATGTGGTTTTTGTTCCACAGGCTGCATTATTGTAGTTCTTGTTGCTTCTGCTCAATCCAGCTTTTTTTTACATAATAATTTTTTACTTTATGTTCATTTATTATTTTATTTGTATAATTGCATTTTTCTACCATTTTATTTGGGCCATTTTATTTATTCCAATTTTTCTATTTTTTTTCTCATTCTTGTCAACTTTTGGCTTGGTAGGGGTTTTTACTTCCCTTTATTTTATTTTCCCCTCAGTTTTGAAGTTATATGCTCTATTCTTTTATCCTTCTTATAGAAATTTTAACATGCATATTAACTCAACAAAATCTGCAATTAATCATGAACTTACACTCCTTCTGAGCAATACAGTTATCTTTGAGCACTTTAACTCTGACATTTGCCTCCTTACTTATCCAGAAATTTAGTTCTGTATGCTTATTTGGCACAAAACTCAGGAGTTAATATGATTATTGCTTTATTTTACATCAATTTCTCTTTAGATTTGCCCACATAGTTTTTTCATTCTCCTTGTGCTTTCATTCCTCTTGCATTGCAGACCTTCCTCCAGGGATCATTTCTTTCTATTGTAAGTGTGTCCTTGAAAAGTTATTTTAATGAATATCTACTGGTAGTGCATGCTCTAAGCTCATTTTTATCTGGACATTCTTATTTTGCCTTCATTGTTTACTATAGAATTATACAGACATACTTCAGAGATAGTATGGTTTCCAGATCACCACAATAAATTGAGTCATACAAAGTTTTAGGTTTCCCAGTACATGTAAAATTATGTTTACACAATGCTTTAGTCTATTAAGAGTGTGCAACAGCATTATGTCCAAAAGAATGTACATATATTAATTTTAAAATACTTTATTGCTAAAAAATGCTAGTCTTCCTCTGAGCCTTAGCAAGTTGTAGTAATAACACCAAAGATCACTGATCACAGATCACCATAACAAATATAATAATAATGAAAAAGTTTGAAATATTTCAAGAATTACCAAAATGTGATACAGAGACATGAAGTGAACAAATGCTGTTGTAAAAATGACATCAATGATTTGTTGTATGCTGGGTTGCCGCAAAACTTCAATTTTTAAAAAAGCACAACATCTGTGAAGTGTGATAAAGAAAAGTGCAATAAAGTGTGGTTTACCTGTAATTAAAATAATTTAAAAATATGTTTTGGGGTATGTATTACTGCTTTATTCCTCTCCCCTCTACATTCATTACTTTGTCGTTTTACACACATTTTTTTCTTTCACATATATTTTAGTATCAGCTTGTTAGGGTCTCTAAAAAATAAGTATCATTTTGGGGCTTTGGCTGAGAGTGAACTGAATGTAGAGATCAGTGTGTGGAAGAACTGCCATCAATATTGATTCTCTGTGCATCTCTGGGTCCTGTGAAATTCATTGGCATGGACTTGGCAGGTATTTTCTCCTGAGCTTCATGTTGGGTCCATGTGTGCCTCTCTGTTTCTGTAGGTCCCTTTTGCCTCAATATGTTCTTTTTCTTCAAAAGCATTGCACATTTCTTCTTAGATTTGTTCCTAGGTAATGACTGTTATTTTTTTCTTTTTTTGGTTACTATCATAAATGGGGTCTTTTTTTTTTTTTTTTTTTTACCATTAAACCTTCTAATTTTCTATTTGGTTATTTCTCATGTAGAACTTATGTCTTGTCATTTACTGAACTCTTATGTTTGTTCTAAAAGGTTTTTGATTGATTTATATATTTTTGATGAACAATTGTATTGTTGTAAACAAGAACATTTTTCTCTTCCTTCCAATATTTACACCTCTTGTTTTTTCTTGTTTTATTTATTGTCTAGGACCTATTATTGCAAAATGTACTTGAAGACTGGCAAATTTGTCTTGTTCCTGACTTTTATATGACTACTTCTAATGTTTTTCCATTCAGTATAATGCTTGTTTTAAGTTACTTGTAGAATTTTTATTTTAGTTTAGTTTTTTAGATTAAGAGAGCTTTTTTGTACTATTAGCTGACCATAGTTTGCAGGTAGTTGTGTGACATGTGCAGGGTATGTTTTAGATCAGAGACCAGTGTTGAATTTTCCCAAGGGCCTTTTCTGTATTGCATCAGTCAGTTATTGTCATAATAATATTGCATAACAATCACCACTGGATTCAATGGCTTAATAAAGCAAATATATTTCTCACTCACACACAATCCAGCTTCGTTGTGGCTTGACTAAGCTTAAGGATCAATCCAGGACTGTTCCAAATGTCTCTTATTCTTCTAAGGCCAGCAGTCTAGACAGGGTATATTCTTCTATGGCGATGGCAGTAGTGTAAGAGGGGAGAAGCAGAAACAAGTGATACTCCATAAGACCTAGGCTTGGAACACTCCTACATCTGTCCAATTCCCATTAGCTAAAGCAAGTCACATGGTTGAGCCCAACAACAATGAAGATGGGAGATGTGCACATTGCCTCTGGAGGAAGGAACTCAAAGTCACATAACAAGAAGTGTGGATACAGGCATGCATACAAAACTGGGAAGAAGAATGCAATAGATCACATGCATCCATTGAGATATTTATAGATTCTATGTCCCACCCTAGTATGTTATGTAATTATATTAATAGATTTTCAATTGTTGAAACATCCTTACAAGCCTGGAATAAACCCTGCTTGTCTTAGTCCATTGTTATTATTATAATTAAGTGATTGGTTTTGATTTTCTAAAATTACTCCTATGATTAATAGTTTTTCACTCATGATTGTGGAAAAAGGGAAGATAGGACTCACTCTGGGTGGGGGCTGGTAAAAGTTTGTTTCATGGGAATGAGAATTTCCCATTTCACTGAAAATAGGTAGCCACCTGGGACTTTGTGCTTCCTCTGGCTGTAGTGTGTAATTTCCTGCTTTGGTGCAAAAGTAGGTACCTTGTTCCTGCTACTTAGCACAGATAGGGGAAAAGGAGGATCCAACAGCTGAGTGACTCCCTGTAATGTGTTAAATTGTGTCCACCCAGAATTCATATGTTGAAGCCCTAACCTCCAGTAACTCTGAATGTGACCTTATTTGGAAATAGGTTAATTTCAGATACAATTAGTTAAGATGAGGTCATTAGAGTGGGCCCCTATCCAATATGTTTGGCATTCTTATAAAAGGGAAATTTGGACATAGACATGCACCCAGGGAGAATGCCACATGATGAAGGCAGAGATCAGGATGATCATTCTACAAGTCAGAAACACCAAATATTGCTGGAAAATCACCAGAAGCTAGGGGAGAGGCACAGAACAGATTCTTCCTCACTGGTCTCAGAGGGAACCAACCTTGTTGAACTCTAGATCTTGTTCTTCTAGCCTCCAGAACTGTAAGGCAAAAATTTTCTCTTGTTTAAACCGTCCATTTTATGGAGCTTATGGCAGCCTTAGGAAGCGAATATATCCTTTTCCTCAAAATAATCACACTGGCAAATGCTTGAGAACCCTTGCTCATTCCTGTGTCTATTAATTCTTAGCTTGGAGTTTCCTAAAACTTCTACTTCTGTAGTTTTTTCTCTGCCTGTGTTTTTGGTTGATGTTGCTTCCAATCATTTTTTCCTTCATAGATATGACTCATTAACTCTCTAGTGAACATTTTTTTTTACGTCTTTATTGGAGTATAATTGCTTTACAATGATGTGTTAGTCTCTACTGTATAACAAAATGAATCAGCTACACATATACATATGTTCCCATATCTCCTCCCTCCCGCGTCTCCCTCCCTCCCACCTTCCCCTTCCCACTCCTCTAGGTGGTCACAAAGTACCGAGCTGATCTCCCTGTGCTATGCGGCTGCTTCCCACTAACTACCTATTTTACGTTTGGTAGTGTATATATGTCCATGCCTCTCTCTCGCTTTGTCACATCTTACCCTTCCCCCTCCACATATCCTCAAGTCCATTCTTTAGTAGGTCTGTGTCTTTATTCCTTTCTTACCCCTAGGTTCTTCATGACATTTTTTTTCTTAAATTCCATATATATGTGTTAGCATAAGGTATTTGTCTTTCTCTTTCTGACTTACTTCACTCTGTATGACAGGCTCTAGGTCCATCCACTTCATTACAAATAACTCAATTTCGTTTCTTTTTATGGCTGAGTAATATTCCATTGTATATATGTGCCATATCTTCTTTATCCATTCATCCAATGATGAACCTAAGTGTCTAGTGAACATTTTTAATCAAGTGATGTTAGTCTCATTTTCCAGGTTGTTATAGACTTATTCAGCATTCTATATATTTTTCTGTCTTTCTTGCAGTTTGGGGTCATCTCTTCCAGAGATGACATATACATGTTCCAGAGATTAGGACCTGATATCTTTTGGTGGCCATTATTTAGCCTATTACAATCCTCTTTTAAAATCATTTGTAATAAGTTAAACGTTCACTTCTGTATTTTTTCAGTCCTCGTATAGTTCTTTCTCTGTATATAGTCTCTCACTCTGTATTTGAATTGAATACCTCTAGGCTAGCTTTGGTGTTTGATAATATTTACAACAAATATTACTCTTTATTTTAGGATCCTGAATATCTAGCTATCATTTAGGTGGAAAGTGGTGATTAAAAGCACTTGAGAGTCTATAAGATATGTTAAAATTATATTTTATACATACTGATTTTGATTAAAGCACTCATTATTCAGCCTAATAATATTGGAAGAAAATGTGGGTTCTGCCTATAAAATTATATATTATTCTATGGTATTATATCAAACCTTAATATTTACTTGGAGATGATAATTTTTATACTTCTATTTTTTAAAATCACAATAGTCTTTACCTAGACTCTTTAAAGAAATAATATTACTGCTGAAATTGGGATCACTTTATTTAAATTAAAAAAAAATTTATACAATTTTTAAGGTTACTTTCCATTTACAGTTACTACAAAATATTGGCTATATTCCCCAAGTTGTACAATACATCCTTCAGCCTATCTTACACCCAATAATGTGTTCCTCCCACTCCTCCCTCCTAATATTGCCCCTTCCCTCTCCCCACTGGTTACCACTAGTTTGTTCTCTATATCTGAGTCCAGAGAAGAGATCTTTTTAAAGAAGTGTTGAGTGAAAGAAGAAACAGAATGAGGCCAACTGCATAATGCCATTTATGTAAATGAAATCACAAGTACTAGTAGAGTAACATTTCATATTTTACAAAGATGCATATGTACATATTCTAGTACATGATCAAAAACATTAGCTTGGGAGCCTGTGTGGGTCAGGAATTAAAGGGAAATGACAAGATATCAGCCTTGCACAAACTGATGATGAAAGTGGACTATGAACCAAGGACTATGGTCAATTCAACCTTTGGTTCCTGAGGTTAAGAAATACCTCTTCTCTATCTTCTTCTTCAGTTCCTGCCCTTCCTCTACCTCCCTTTCATATCTGGGTGTCTGCACTCTGTGTCTCTGCTTCTTCACCCCCCACTCACCCATGTGCCTCTTCAGGCTGGTTTCCAGTCCTGTCATCCCCCGCAAAATGCTTTTCTGAAAGTCATCATTGACTTCCATATGGCTGGATTCACTGGGCATTTTAAATTTATATTTCTCTTATTTTTACAATTAAGGTTAAATTAACTCATCCTTTTAAGTGTATAGTTCTGTTGGACAGATGCATGGAGTCATCTATCATGGATGGCTTTATTTTCAACACACTAGTCAAGATATAAAATGGTTTTATTGCAATCTCAAAATTCCTTCATGATACCCCTTTGTAATCATTCTCACTCTCAGACCCTGGCAAGAACTGATCTGTTATCTGTACCTGTAATTTTATCTTCTTGAGAATGTCACATAAATGGATCCATACAGCATGAAGTCTTTTTTTCAAAAACATTTAAAAAATTTATACAGTTTTTAAAGGTTACTTTCCATTTACAGTTATTACAAAATATTGGCTATATTCCCCGTGTTGTACAATATATCCTTGAGCTTATTTTACACCCAATAGTGCCTCCCACTCCTCTACCTCTATATTGACCCTCCCTACACCTCCCCACTGGTAACCACTAGTTTGTTCTCCCTACCTGTGAGACTGCTTCTTTTCTTGTTATGTTTACTAGTTTGTTGAATTTTTTAGATTCCACATACAAGTAATACACAGTATTTGTCTTTCTCTGTCTGACTTGTTTCACTTAGCATAATGTCTTCCAAGTCCATCCATGTTGTTGCAAATGGCAAAATTTTGTTATTTTTTGTGGCTGAATAGTTTTCCATTGTATATATACACCATATCTTCTTTAGTGATTCATCTGTTGTTAGACACTTAGGTTGCTCCCATATCTTGGCAATTGTAAATAATGCTGCTGTGAACATTGGGGTGCATGTATGTTTTTGAATTAGTGTTTTGTTTTTTTTGTGGGGTTTTTTTGGATATATACCCAAGAGTGGAATTACTGGGTCATATAGTAGTTCTATTTTTAGTGTTTTTACAAACCTCCATACTGTTTTCCACAGTGGCTGCACCAATTTACATTCCCACCAACAGTGTACAAGTGTTCCCTTTTCTCCACGTCCTCACCAATGTATGTCATTTGTGTTCTTTTTAATGATAGTCATCCTGACAGGTGTGAAGTGGTATCTCATTGTGGTTTTGATTTGAATTTCCCTGATGATTAACAATGTTGCACATCTTTTCATGTGCCTGTTGGCCATCTGCATTTCCTCTTTGGAAACATGTCTATTCATTTATTCTGCCCATTAAAAATTTTTTTTTATGTTGAGTTGTATGAGCTGTTTATATATGTTGGATATTAGTCCCTTATCAGCCATATCATTTCCAAATATTTTCTCCCATTCAGTAGGTTGTCTTTTTGTTTTGTTGATAATTTCCTTTGTAGTGCAAAAGCTTTTAATTAGGTCCTATTTGTTTATTTTTGCTTTTATTTCCTTTACTTTTGGAGATGGATCCATAAAATATATTTCAATTTATATCAAAGAATGCTCTGCTTATGTTTTCCTCTAGGAGTTTTAGAATATCCAGTCTTACATTTAGGTCTTTAGTTCATTTTGAGTTTATTTTTGTATATGGTGTTAGAAAATGTTCTAATTTCATTCTTTCACATGTAGCTGTTCAGTTTGCCCAGCACCACTTATTGAAGAGACTGTCTTTCCTCCATTGTGTATTTTTGCCTCCTTTTTCCTAGATTAATTGACCACAAGTGTGTGGGTTTATTTCTGAGCTCTGTATTCTGTTCCATTGATCTATGTGTCTGTTTCTGTACTGGTACCATGCTGTTTTGATTACTATAGGTTTGTAGTATAGTCCAAAGTCAGAGAGCATGATTCCTCCAGCTCTGGTCTTCTTTCTGAAGATTGTTTTGGTTATTGGGAGTCTTTTGTGTTGCTGCATAAATTTTAAAATTATTTGTTCTAGTCCTGTGAAAAATACCATTAGCATTTTGATAGGGATTGCAATGAATCTGTAGGTTGCCTTAGGTACTATGGTCATTTTAACAATATTCATTCTTCCAATCCAAGAACATGGTATATCTTTCCATCTATTTGTGTCATCTTCAATTTTTTTCATCAGTGTCTAATTGTGTTTGGAGTACAGGTCTTTTGCCTCCTTATGTAGGTTTATTTCTAGGTATTCTATTCTTTTTGATGTGATAGTAAATGGAATTATTTCCTTAATTTTGTTTTATGATACTACATTTTTAGTGTATAGAAATACAACAGATTTTTGTATATTAATTTTGTATCCTGCAAATTTACTGAAATCACTGATGAGCTCTAGTAGTTTTCTTGTGACATCTGTAGGATTTTCTATGTATAGTAACATGTCATCTGCAAATAGTGACAGTTTTACTTCTTCCTTTCCCATTTGGATTCCTTTTATTTATTTTTTTCTTCTCTGATTGCTATTACTAGGACTTCTAAAACTATGCTGAATGAGAGTGGTGAGAGTAGGCATCTTTGTCTTGTTCCTGATCTTAGAAGAAATGCTTTCAACTTTTCACCATTGAGTAGGATGTTAGCTGTAGATTTGTCATATATGGCCCTTATTATGTTGAGGTATGTTACCATTTTGCCTGCTTTCTGGAGAGTTTTTATCATAAATGGATGTTGAATTTTACCCAAAGCTTTTTCTGCATCTATTCGATAAACATATGTTTTTTATTCTTCAACTTGTTAATGTGGTGTATCACATTGACTGATTTGCAGATATTGAAAAATCCTTGCATCTGTGGGAGATATCCCACTTGATCATGGTATATGATCCTTTTAGTGTATTGTTGGATTTGGTTTGCTAGTATTTTGTTGAGGATTTTTACACCTGTTCATCAGTGATATTGGCCCAACATGCAATCTTTTTGTCCAAATTGTTGTGTGTATCAATAGCCTGTTCCTTTTGATGACTGAGTAGTATTCCACTTATGGATGGATCACAGTTTGTTTATTCATTCACCTGTTGAAGGACATTTGGATTGTTTCCAAGTTTGGGTGATTACAAATAAAGCTGCTATAAACATTTGCATACAGGCTTTTGTGTAAACATATATTTTCATTTCTCTGGATAGAAATCATGAAATGGAGTTGCTGGATCATATGGTAGGTATAAGTTTATCTCAAAAGAAACTGGGTATTTTTGAGTCTTCATTTTACTAGAATTCTCAGCATCATGCACCTTGTTGACCTCTCCTTTCTGTGAGGCCACTTCTTCCTGTTTCTCCCTTTCCCTCTTTCTCCTTCCTCCCCATCCTCACCACCCCCTCACCACCACCACCCTCTCCTGACTTGGATGGAAAATTTCCCTGGCTCAGTCCTAGGCTCTCTGTCTTCCCTTCCTCTGGGTGATCACAGCAGTTCCATGGCTGGAAATACTGTCTCTGGGCTGTGGCTTACACATTTATAACTCTACCCTGACCTCTTCTAAATCCCAGGCTCATGAATCCAGATATGCATGTGCCACCAAAACAGAGCTTTCTCCTACGACTCTCAAAGTGTTGATGTCCTCAGTGCTCGGTTCCACTTCACCTGCTTCTTGTTTGGTTTTTCCCACCAAAGTAAATACAACTCCACTTACCCAGGTGCTTAAAACAAAAAACACAGAGCTATTCTTTATATTCTCCTTGTAGTTATTTTCTATTGTTTCCTAACAAATTACCACAAATTTAGTGGCTTAAAACAACAGCCATTTATCATCTCACAATTTCCCTGGGTCATAGGTTGGCACAGTGGGGCTCAGCTGGTTCCTCTGCTCCAGATCTCACAGGACCTAAATTAAAGTGTTGCATTCCTCTCTGGAGGCTCTGCAGAAGTATATACTTCCAAGCCCATTCAAGTTGTTGGAAGAATCTAGTTCCTTGCAATTGTTGGGCTAAGGTACTTATTTCTTCACTTGTTGCAGCCAGGCACCATTCATAGCTCCTAGAAACCTCTCTTTGTTCCTTGCACATGGCTCCCTATACCTCTGAACAAGCAACAGCATGTGGAACTCTTCTCATAATTGGAATTTCTCTGTCTTCCCCTCGTGTTTCATCTTTCTGACTCCAGCAGGAGAATGTTCTCTGCTTATGGGATAATCCAGGACAATCTCCCTATTTTATCCACCTGGATAATCCAGGATAATCTCCCTATATTTTCTCCATCAGTAACCCTGTTGTGAGTTGGTTTGTGTCTCCTCCAATGGTATATTGAAGTCTTCACCGCTGGTACCTGGAAATGTGACCTCATTTGGAAATATGATCTACGCATATGTAATCAAGATGAGGTCAGATGAGGAATAGAGTGAGCTCTTAATCCAATATGACAGGTGTCCTAATAAAAAGAGACCCAGAGACAAAGAAACACAGAGAGGAGAATGCCATGTGGAGACATGCACAGAGGAAAGATGGCCATGTGATGATAGAGACAGAAATTGGAGTTATAGAGCTGCAAGCCAAGGAATGCCAAGGAATACTGGCAACAACCAGAAGGTAGAAGGGAAAGCATGGCCCTGCTGATACCTTGATTTCAGTTTTTCTATTGTTTTATGTCAACCAGTTTGTGGTACTTTGTTACACAGCCCTAGAAAACTAATATAAACACCATTTACATCTGCAAAATCCCTTTGTCCATGTAAAGTAATATAATCACAGGCTTGGTATCTCATCATATTTACAGTCCTAGGGATTAGAGCTCATCATTCTGCCTACAATTTCTTTTCTACCCAACATGCAGCTAATCCATCACCAAGTCAATTCTTCCTAAAAATAGTTCTCAAATCTATCCATTAATCTCTATCACCATTGAAGCCAAGATACCTTCATCTCCTTCCTGAATTGTAATAAAATTTCCCTAACTGATTTCCTTGTTTTTCCTTTTCCCTATCCTCATAAAATTATTTCTTACAAAACAATAAATACTCAGATTATTTTAAGGCATAAATTGGATCATATCATTTGTATCAGTGTAGAATGTATTCAAGGCAATTAAAAGAATATCTAACTTATGGTGACTTTTTTTTTTAAGAGGCTTATTTTCCTCACATGACAATTCCCAACACAGGCAGTCCATAGCAGATGCAGAAGTTGAATAACGTTGTGAAGGACCCAGCCACAGAAATGTAGACAATTCAGCTCTACCATTCTTATATTTACCTTTTTGTCCTCATGGTCACAATATAACTGCTGTGCCTCCAGACATAACATTTGTGTTCCAGGATGGAAATTAGAGAAGGGCAAAGGACCAAACCACCTGCCAAAGCTTACCTTCCTTTTTATTAGGAAATCCCAAGATTTCCCAGAAACACTTCTCATCAGATATGTTTATATCTCATCAGCCAGAACTGTATCATATGACTATCCCTAGCTACAAGACAGGCTTAGAAATTGAGTATTTCAGTAGAGAAAGGCAAGGGAATAAGTACTCCATGAGCCTATCTACATCACCTGCCTCATAACTCTCTTGTTTAGAAAATCTGTTTGACTTCTTAATGCAGCAAGAATGAAAACCAAAGTTCTCTTTAAACAGCCTACACAGCATCTCACTGCCTCTCTAATGTCATTATTCATGACTCCTTTTAGCTCTCTGGGTGTTTCTAGTTCTTTCCTAACTTGAAGTCTCTATGCATTTCCTTTGATCTACAGGTAAATTGTATTATTGTCCTCAATTCTTCATTCTGTTCCTGTAAGAAAGTGTCCACCCATGCCCTTTACAGAGCTTTTCCATAGACAAGGGAGGGCATATTTTTGGGCCCTTGAGCCTTGGCTGATAAATGTTAACAGCCTTGACACTACCAGAGACTCTGAATGTTCTGAGAAGTTTGCCTTGACCTCCTCTACCTCTAGCATCCACCAGAACAGCATGTCCCCATAGCTTCTTTGCTCTGAATGAGACACTTGGAGGAGCCCTGAAACCAACCCATAACCTGGATCCAAGCCCAGTTGAGTCCAGTTGAGATCACTCAGACCCCAGCCAAATCCAAGACTTGGAGTGAGAAAAGTGAGTGTTATTGTAAGGTACTGAGATTTTGGTTAAAATTGTTGTGCTGCATTAATGCAGCAAAGCCTAACACAATCTGAATTATTCTTTCCCCCGTCTTTACTTTGTTAAATTTTATTTATCCTTTGGGTCTCAAATAAAATATCACTTCCTCAAAGAGACTTTACCTGTAATACAAATACTGATTATGTTTTTCCTGTGTACTAAGCTTTCTCACAACATAGTATTCTCTCCACTTATTAAGCCTAATGTAATTTTAAATTTTTTTTGTTTATAACAGCACTATTTTTTTACATTTTTATTGGAGTATAATTGCTTTACAATGGTGTGTTACTTTCTGTTTTATAACAAAGTGAATCAGTTATACATATACATATGTTCCCATAACTCCTCCCTCTTACGTCTCCCTCCCTCCCACCCTCCCTATCCCACCCCTCCAGGCGGTCACAAAGCACTGAGCTGATTTTCCTGTGCTATGCGGCTGCTTCCCACTAGCTATCTACCTTATGTTTGGTAGTGTATATATGTCGATGCCACTCTCTCGCTTTGTCACAGATTACCCTTCCCCCTCCCCATATCCTCAAGTCCATTCTCTAGTAGGTCTGTGTCTTTATCCCTATCTTACCCCTAGGTTCTTCGTAACATTTTTTCCCTTACATTCCATATATAGCATATGGTATTTGTCTTTCTCTTTCTGACTTACTTCACTCTGTATGACAGACTCTAGGCCCATCCATCTCACTACAAATAACTCAATTTCATTTCTTTTTATGGCTGAGCAATATTCCATTGTATATATGTGCCACATATTCTTTATCCATTCATCTGATGATGGACACTTAGATTGTTTCCATCTCCTGGCTATTGTAAATAGAGCTGCAATGAATATTTTGGTATATGACTCTTTTTGAATTATGGTTTTCTCACGGTATATGTCCAGTAGTGGGATTGCTGGGTCATATGGTGGTTCTATTTGTAGTTTTTTAAGGAAACTCCATACTGTTCTCCATAGTGGCTGTACCAATTCACATTCCCACCAGCAGTGCAAGAGTGTTCCCTTTTCTCCACACCCTCTCCAGCATTTATTGTTTCTAGATTTTTTGATGATGGCCATTCTGACTGGTGTGAGATGATATCTCATTGTAATTTTGATTTGTATTTCTCTAATGATTAATGATGTTGAGCATACTTTCATGTGTTTGTTGGCACTCTGTATTTCTTCTGTGGAGAAATGTATTTAGGTCTTCTGCCCATTTTTAGATTGGGTTGTTTGTTTTTTCGTTATTGAGCTGCATGAGCTGCTTGTAAATTTTGGAGATTAGTCCTTTGTCAGTTGCTTCATTTGAAAATATTTTCTCAAATTCTGAGGATTGTATGTTGGTCTTGTTTATGGTTTCCTTTGCTGTGCAAAAGCTTTAAAGTTTCATTATGTCCCATTTGCTTATTTTTGTTTTTATTTCCATTTCTCTAGGAGGGGGGTCAAAAAAGATCTTGCTGTGATTTATGTCATAGAGTGTTCTGCCTATGTTTTCCTCTAAGAGTTTTATAGTGTCTGGCCTTACATTTAGGTCTTTAATCCATTTTGAGCTTATTTTTGTGTATGGTGTTAGGGAGTGATCTAATCTCATACTTTTACATGTACCTGTCCAGTTTTCCCAGCACCACTTATTGAAGAGGCTGTCCTTTCTCCACTGTACATTCCTGCCACCTTTATCAAAGATAAGGTGACCATATGTGCATGGGTTTATCTCTGGGCTTTCTATCCTATTCCATTGATCTATCTTTCTGTTTTTGTGCCAGTACCATACTGTCTTGATTACTGTAGCTTTGTAGTATAGTCTGAAGTCAGGCAGCCTGATTCCTCCAGCTCCATTTTTTGTTCTCAAGATTGCTTTGGCTATTCGGGGTCTTTTGTGTTTCCATACAAATTGTGAAATTTTTTGTTCTAGTTCTGTGAAAAATGCCAGTGGTAGTTTGATAGGGATTGCATTGAATCTATAGATTGCTTTGGGTAGTAGAGTCATTTTCACAATGTTGATTCTTCCAATCCAAGAACATGGTATATCTCTCCATCTGTTTGTATCATCTTTAATTTCTTTCATCAGTGTCTTATAATTTTCTGCATACAGGTCTTTTGTCTCCTTAGGTAGGTTTATTCCTAGATATTTTATTCTTTTTGTTGCAATGGTAAATGGGAGTGTTTTCTTGATTTCACTTTCAGATTTTTCATCATTAGTATATAGGAATGCCAGAGATTTCTGTGCATTAATTTTGTATCCTGCTACTTTACCAAATTCATTGATTAGCTCTAGTAGTTTTCTGGTAGCATCTTTAGGATTCTCTATGTATATTATCATGTCATCTGAAAACAGCGACAGTTTTACTTCTTCTTTTCCAATTTGGATTCCTTTTATTTCCTTTTCTTCTCTGATTGCTGTGGCTAAAACTACCAAAACTATGTTGAATAAGAGTGGTGAGCGTGGGCAACCTTGTCTTGTTCCTGATCTTAGTGGAAATGTTTTCAGTTTTTCACCATTGAGGATGATGTTGGCTGTGGGTTTGTCATATATGGCCTTTATTATGTTCAGGTAAGTTCCCTCTATGCCTACTTTCTGGAGGGTTTTTATCATAAGTCGGTGTTGAATTTTGTTGAAAGATTTCTCTGCATCAATTGAGACGATCATATGGTTTTTCTCCTTCAGTATGTTAATATGGTGTATCACGTTGATTGATTTGCGTATATTGAAGAATTCTTGAATTCCTGGAAGAAACCCCACTTGATCATGGTGTATGATCCTTTTAATGTGCTTTTGGATTCTCTTTGCTAGTATTTTGTTGAGGATTTTTGCATCTATGTTCACCAGTGATATTGACCTGTAGTTTTCTTTCTATGTGACATCCTTGTCTGGTTCTGGTATCAAGGTGATGGTGGCCTCGTAGAATGAGTTTGGGAGTGTTCCTCCCTCTGCTATATTTTGGAAGAGTTTGAGAAGAATAGGTGTTAGCTCTTCTCTAAATGTTTGATAGAATTCGCCTGTGAAGCCATCTGGTCCTGGGCTTTTGTTTGTTGTTAGATTTTAAATCACAGTTTCAATTTCAGTGTTTGTGATTGGTCTGTTCATATTTTCTGTTTCTTACTGATTCAGTCTTGGCAGGTTGTGCTTTTCTAAGAATTTGTCCATTTCTTCCAGGTTGTCCATTTTATTGGCATAGAGTTGCTTGTAGTGATCTCTCATGAACTTTTGTATTTCTGCAGTGTCAGTTGTTACTTCTCCTTTTTCATTTATAATTCTATCGATTTGAGTCTTCTCCCTTTTTTTCTTGGTGAGTCTGGATAATGGTTTATCAATTTTGGTTATCTTCTCAAAGAACCAGCTTTTAGATTTATTGATCTTTGCTATCGTTTCCTTCATTTCTTTTTCATTTATTTCTGATCTGATTTTTATGATTACTTTCCTGCTGCTAACTTTGGGGTTTTTTGTTCTTCTTTCTCTTGTTTCTTTAGGTGCAAGGTTGAGTTGTTTATTCGAGATGTTTCCTGTTTCTTAAGGTGGGCTTGTATTGCTATAAACTTCCCTCTTAGAACTGCTTTTGCTGCATCCCATGGGTTTTGGGTCATCTTGTCTCCATTGTCATTTGTTTCTAGATATATTTTTATTTCCTCTTTGATTACTTCAGTGATCACTTCGTTATTAAGTAGTGTATTGTTTAGCCTCCAAGTGTTTGTATTTTTTACAGATCTTTTCCTGTAGTTGATATCTAGTGTCATAGCATTGTGGTTGGAAAAGATACTTGATAAAATTTCAATTTTCTTAAATTTACCAAGGCTTGATTTGTGACCCAAGATATGATCTATCCTGGAGAATCTAACATGAACACTTGAGAAAAATGTGTATTCTGTTGTTTTTGGATGGAATGTCCTATAAATATCAATTAAGTCCATGTTGCTAAAGGTGTCATTTAAAGCTTTCCTTATTTTCATTTTGGATGATCTGTGAATTGGGGAAAGTGGCGTGTTAAAGTCCCCTCCTATGAATGTGTTACTGTCGATTTCCCCTTTTATGGCTGTTAGTGTTTGCCTTATGTATTGAGGTGCTCCTATGTTGGATGCATAAATATTTACAATTGTTATATCTTCTTCTTAGATCGATCCCTTCATCATTATGTAGTGTTGTTCTTTATCTCTTCTAATAGTCTTTATTTTAAAGTCTATTTTGTCTGATATGAGAATTGCTGCTCCAGCTTTCTTTTGGTTTACATTGACATGGAATATCTTTTTCCATCCCCTTACTTTCAGTCTGTATGTGTCTCTAGGTCTGAAGTGGGTCTCTTGTAGACAGCATGTATATGGGTCTTGTTTTTGTATCCATTCAGCCAGTCTGTGTCTTTTGGTGGCAGCATTTAGTCCATTTACATTTAGGGTAATTATTTCTTTGTATGTTCCTATTCCCATTTTCTTAGTTGTTTTGTGTTCGTTATTGTGGTTCTTTCCCTTGTCTTGTGTTTCTTGCCTAGAGAAGGTCCTTTAGCATTTGTTGTACAGCTGGTTTGGTGGTGCTGAATTCTCTCACCTTTTCCTTGTCTGTAAAGGTTTTAATTTCTCCATCAAACCTGAATGAGATCCTTGCTCGGTAGAGTAATCTTGGTTGTAGGTTTTTCTCCTTCATCACTTTAAATATGTCCTGCCAGTCCCTTCTGGCTTGCAGAGTTTCTGCTGAAAGATCAGCTGTTAACCTTATGGGGATTCCCTTGTGTGTTATTTGTTGTTTTTCCCTTGCTGCTTTTAATATATTTTCTTTTTATTTAATTTTTGACAGTTTGATTAATATGTTTCTTGGTGTATTTCTCCTTAGATTTATCCTGTATGGGACTCCTTGTGCTTCCTGGACTTGATTAACTATTTCCTTGCCCATACTAGGAAAGTTTTAACTATAATCTCTTCAAATATTTTCTCAGTCACTTTCTTTTTCTCTTCTTCTTCTGGAACCCCTATGCTTTGAATGTTGGTGTGTTTATTGTTGTCCCAGATGTCTCTGAGACTGTCCTCAGTTCTTTTCATTCTTTTTTCTTTACTCTGCTCTGCAGTAGTTATTTCCACTATTTTATCTTCCAGGTCACTTATCCGTTCTTCTGCTTCAGTTTTTCTGCTATTGATCCCATCTAGAGTATTTTTCATTTCATTTATTGTGTTGTTCATCATTGTTTGTTTCATCTTTAGTTCTTCTAGGTCTTTGTTAAATGTTTCTTGCATTTTTGTCTATTCTATTTCTAGGATTTTGGGTCATCTTTACTATCATTATTCTGAATTCTTTTTCAGGTAGACTGCTTATTCCCTCTTCATTTGTTAGGTCCGGTGGGTTTTTATCTTGCTCCCTCATCTGCTGTGTGTTTTTCTGTCTTCTCAGTTTGCTTATCTTACTGTGTTTGGGGTCTCCTTTTTGTAGGCTGCAAGTTCGTATTTTCCATTGTTTTTGATGTCTTTCCCAAGTGGCTAAGGTTGGTTCAGTGGGTTGTGTAGCTTCCTTGTGGAGGGGACTAGTGCCTGTGTTCTGGTAGATGAGGCTGGATGTTGTCTTTCTGGTGGGCAGGTCCACGTCTTGTGGTGTGTTTTGGGGTGTCTGTGGACTTATTATGATTTGAGGCAGCCTCTCTGCTAATGGGTGGGTTTGTTTGTCTGTCTTGCTAGTTGTTTGGCATAGGGTGTCCAGCACTGTAGCTTGCTGGTCATTGAGTGAAGCTGGGTGCTGGTGTTGAGATGGAGATCTCTGGGATCTTTTCGCCATTTGATATTACGTGGAGCTGGGATGTGCCTGTGGACCAGTGTCCTGGAGTTGGCTCTCCCACCTCAGAAGCACAGCACTAACTCCTGGCTTCAGCACCAAGAGCCTTTCATCCACACTGCTCAGAATAAAAGGGAGAAAAAGTCGAAAGAAATAATTAATAGAAGTAGAAAGAAATGAAGTAAAAAAGAAAGGAGGGAGGGAGAGAAGGAGGGAGGGAAGGAAGGAAAAAAGAAAGAAAGAAGATAAAGTAAAATAAAATAAAGTAAGATAAAATATAATAAATTTATTAAAATAGAAAATAATTATTAAGAAAAAGAAAAGCGGACGGATAGAACCCTAGGACAAATGGTGAAAGCAAAGCTATACAGACAAAATCTCACACAGAAGCATACACATACACATCCACAAAAAGAGGAAAAGGGGAAAATATCATAAATCTTGCTCTCAAAGTCCACCTCCTCAATTTGGGATGATTCGTTTTCTAAAGGAGGGAAGGAAGGAAAGAAGAAAGAAAGAAAGGAAGGAAGGAAGGAAGGAAGGGAGGAAGGAAGGAAGAAGATAAAGTAAAATAAAATAAAGTTGTTAAAATACAAATTAATTATAAAGAAAAAAATGAAAAACTAAAAACAGACAGAACCCTAGGACAAATGGTGGAAGCAAAGCTATACAGACAAATTCTCACACAGAAGCGTACACATATACACTCACAAAAAGAGGAAAAGGGGAAAAAAATCATAAATCTTGCTCTCAAAGTCCACCTCCTCATTTTGGGATGATTCTTTGTCTATTCATGTATTCCACAGATGCAGGGTACATCTTGTTGATTGTGGAGTTTAATCCGCTGCTTCTGAGGCTGTTGGGAGAGATTTCCCTTTCTCTTCTTTGTTCTCACAGCTCCCAGGGGCTCAGCTTTGGATTTGGCCCCGCCTGTGCATGTAGGTTTCCAGAAGGAGTATGTTCTTCGCTCAGACAGGACGGGGTTAAAGGAGCAGCTGCTCGGGGACTCTGGCTCACTCAGGCCGGGGGGGGGGGGGGGGGGGGGCCACGGAGGGTGGGGCGAGCCTCTGCGGTGGCAGGCCGGCATGAAGTTGCACCATCCTGAGGCGCACCATGCGTTGTCCCGGGGAAGTTGTCCCTGGATCCCGGGACCCTGGCAGTGGCGGGCTGCACAGGTTCCCTGGAAGGGGGGTGTGGAGAGTGACCTGTGCTCGCACACAGGCTTTTTGGTGGTGGTAGCAGCAGCCTTAGCGTCTCATGCCCGTCTCTGTGGTCCGCGCTTTTAGCCGCAGCTCACGCCCGTCTCTGGAGCTCTTTCAAGCAGCGCTCTTAATCCCCTCTCCTCACGCACCAGGAAACAAAGAGGGAAGAAAAAGTCTCTTGTCTCTTTGGCAGGTCCAGACTTTTTCCCGGACTCCCTCCCGGCTAGCCATGGTGCACTAACCCCCTGCAGGCTGTGTTCACGCCGCCAACCCCAGTCCTCTCCCAGCGCTCCGACCGAAGCCCAAGCCTCAGATCCCAGCCCCGCCCGCCCCTGCGGGTGAGCAGACAAGCCTCTCGGGCTTGTGAGTACCAGTCGGCACTGATCCTCTGTGCGGAAATCTATCTGCTTTGCCCTCCGCACCCCTGTTGCTGTGCTCTCTTCCGGCTCCGAAGCTTTCCCCATCCGCCACCTGCCATCTCTGCCCGCGAAGGGGCTTCTAGTGTGTGGAAACCTTTCATCCTTCACAGCTCCCTCCCACTGGTGCAGGTCCCGTCCCTATCCATTAATCTCTGTTTATTCTTTTTTCTTTTGCCCTTCCCAGGTATGAGGGGAGTTTCTTGCATTTTGGGAGGTCTGAGGTCTTCTGCCAGCGTTCAGTAGGTGTTCTGTAGGAGTTGTTCCACGTGTAGATGTATTTCTAGTGTATCTGTGGGGAGGAAGGTGATCTCCGCGTCTTACTCTTCCACCATCTTCCCCTCTAGCCTCCTGTAATTTTTAATTTTAATTTTCATGTTCATTTGTTTAAAATGCACCTCCCACTGAAGACTATTAGCTCCATGGGCACAACACCTGTCTGTTCATTACGGTGTATATCAATACCAAACACAAGACCTGACACATAATAAGTGTTCAATAAATGTTAGTTATTGTTTATTGAATAAATGTATATCCAATAGAAAGAATATTATTTTGCTATTTAAAATTCTGTTTTTGAAGACTTTTCAATGATGTATATCCTATAGTTATATGATTATCCTCCAAATAGAGTGAATGAATGTGAATGTATTCATACAAAAATAGTCAAAGGAAACCTACCAAAGTATTAACAATGCCTGTTTCTGTGTGGAGGCATCATAGTTTATTTTTATTTGCTTTTTATTAAATATAATTTTCTGTATATTATATATTTACTCCAATATATTAACCATATATTGCTTTCATAATCAGAAAACAAAAGTTACTAAAAAGAGAGGGAGAGATTAGAGCTTAATTGTACTTCTCTTAATGATGTAATGAGAAGATTCTAAAGAACATCAGAAATTGGAACAAAGACTGGGCAACTGGCCAAAACATTCTAAGTTAGACATAGCTCCTCCTGGGCTTCCCTGTTCTCAGGGATCCCTAGGGTCTGTTGTTCCTTGCCTTCAGTAGGGTGTCTGACAAGCACAGGAGAGGCCAGGGCCAAGAGGAAGTAGTTGTCCCTCGGGGTTAGGCTGACCGGGAGGACATATAGCAGAGTGAAACCAGAGTTACGTGGGAAGTTCAAGTCAAAGCCATCCTGATCAATCATGGGTAGATCAGGTGAGCAGCTCAAGTAAATTCACAAGGTGCGATTTCACATTGTGGTGTACCTTTCTGGAGAGGAGATAATCTTGTAGCAAATGGGCAACTTGAGTGCTGTTTGGATTTCACAGGTCAGAGGATATGCTGGGCCCTTCATATCCCAGAGTTCCACAGGGATGTCTCTTGAAGTGCAACGAAGGGCAAGGGAGAAGCTGGAAGGGCCTTCCTATTCCCTGACTTCAATCAAATCAGTTCTACTATTATCTGTAAGAGCCCATTAGAAGCAAAGGATTCCATTTCTTTAAAAAAGGGGGTGGACATTTAAAATCAATGATAATGATGACCTAAGGGAGCCACAGAAGTCTTTTGATGAGGGAAATGACCTGTTCAACATGAAGTTGCCATTTAAACAACTTCCAGTGGGCCAGGCTGCAAGACCAAGAGCAGTGAAGACAGACTGGAGGACAGGAGACTGTTGCAATAGGTGAATAATGTAATGGTGATACTACTACTACTACTACTACTACTACCACTACTACTACTACTACTACTACTTATTGAGCTAGACACTCTTCAAAGTACTTTATTTGTATAAACTCATTCATCTCCATAATAACTCAATGAGATAAATACCTTATTATCTCTAGTTTACAGCTGAGGGGACTGAGGCACAGAGATCTTAGATAATTCACCCAAAGTGACACAGAAAGAAAGAGAAAAAACCAGGATGTGAGGCCAGGTAGGCTGGCTTAAAGCCTGTGCTCTCCGTCCTTGCCCAGAGGGAAGTTGAGGAAAAGTGGGTCTGTCTGGCAGACTAGATTGACATGAACTTTTTTATTATGCCCACTGTCACTTCATCTCTTGAACTTTAATCTGTGTTTAGTGGATTCAGGTTATTAGTCAGACTAACATGCTTCCAGGGCATAAGGGCAGATGGGATGTGTTGGGTAGTGTGGAGGAGGAGGGAATCAAAGTCATACTGAAATGTAGTCTGAAATCCTGGGCAGCACTGGTGTTGACGGAGTAAGATAAATCAAGAGTAGGTGAATTTGAGTGCAGTGGGGAAATGCTGTTCCAATTTGGGATGGTGAAGGCATTTGGAAGTGGGTGGGTTCAGTGATGGTAATAACATCAACTATTATTTTGGAGCAATGCTTCTGGATATTTAGGGTGCATCAGAATCCCCAGAGGGCATGGTAAACCCCAGATCTCTAGGATTCTTCCTCAGAGTTCTGATTCAGTGGGTCTGGAGTGGGGCCTGAGAATCTGCATTTCTAACACGTTCCTAGGTGATGCTGATGCTATTGTTTGACAAACCACACTGTTTTAGTGCTGTTTTAGAGCATCACCCTCTCTGCAATGCACTTCCACATACACAGTAGCATGAATTCTTCTTAAACACTCCCTCTACTATACTTTGTGTTTTGAAAAATACACATAACTCATTTCCTACTGTTTCTATCTGATATCCTTTACCTTAATCATCAAAACTTCTGGATATCTGTTGTATATCTGTGTCTTTACATAAATTGTTCTTATTGTCTGCTACACTCTCCACCACCATGGTTCCAAATTTATCTAATTTCTTTTCTTCCTTAAAAATTTACCTCCCCTAGGGACTTCCCTGGTGGCATGGTAGTTAAGAATCCACCTGCCAATGCAGGGGACATGGGTTTGAGCCCTAGTCCGGGAAGATCCCACATGCCGTGGAGCAACTAAGCCCGTGTGCCACAACTACTGAGCTTGTGCTCTAGAGCCCGCGAGCCACACTACTGAGCCCACGTGCCTCAACTACTGAAACCCGCATGCCTAGAGCCCATGCTCCGCACCAAGAGAAGCCACTGCAATGAGAAGCCTGTTCACTGCAATGAAGAGTAGCCCCCACGCACAGCCATGAAGACCCAATGCAGCCAATAATAAATTAAAACATATAAATTAATTTTAAAAAATTTACCTCCCCTAGGAACTTTCCTCTGACACCCCAACCTGAGTCTGATTTGATTGCCCCTATTCTGTACTTCTATGACACTTTCTACCTTCCTCTTCTGAACACAGTGCCTGGCATAAAGTAAATGCTCGATAAATATCTGATGAATTAAGTAAATGAATAAATCTCTCCCTCATCAGAACCACCATAACCTGTATCTTTTTCATGGTACATTCTAATAGCACACTGTAATCTCTAGAACAGGGATGGAAAATCTGCTTTATCTTAGACTCTAGCTCCTATCAATTTCTGTGCAGAGGATTTTTGAGGCCATATCTGGGCTCAGCAGAAAAGAACAATGATTGATTAATATTGTCTGTCACAGATAAAGATGTGGGAAATGGGTGTAATGGTGCCATATATATATATATGCTCCAGTTATCACCACCATCAACTGAAATTTCTTACATGTTGAAAGAAAACTTTGTTGTTGGGAACTGATGCATTTAGGGGATGTTTGTTACCACAGCACTACATAGCAAAGCTGACTAATATAGTGAATAGAAGAGTGGTTGACTAGTCAGGCCAGAGATATGTATTCTGGTGTGATGTTGACATCGGAGAATCTAAAGCTTTATCATCCTGGATATTTGGAGAGGGGTGTTTGAAAAGTACATTAGCTTTCAGTAGAGCAAGTGGGTATTGATAAGTAAAAATTACTCTCAGTGTTTTCATGCCCAGTCTCCAAGATAGCAATTTCTCTGGGACCATAGGAGGGTCAAATATATATATATATATATATATATAACTCCTACTCTAGAGTGAATTTATTTTCCTCCTCACCTGTCCATACTAAGGATGAAGAGTTCAGATAAAGCTCTAGCCTTAAGACACAACTGGGCCTAGCAAATTTTGCAGGGCTTTTGAGAAAGGAACACTGTGGTGCTGGGATAATCAGGGAGGGCTCTTTGTGTGTGTGGAGGGGTGCCCTCAGTAAAGGGAGTTCTCAGTATTTGGGTTAGCTGTTCAGACACCAAAAACTGATCCTCTTCAGAAGAAAATCAGATTGGCTGAGGAAATTTAGAATGCATGGCTCCAATGCCAGTGCCCAGCATATAACCCAAGCTTCTTTCCTGTTATTCAGATTTCCCAAGGTAGGGAGCCCAGATTGGGAATCCTGGCCCTATGGATAGCTAATAGATCTTGACACCTTTGTAGACCAGGGCAGTTTCCCAATAAAAACCTGAATATCCTGGCTGGTTGTCAAATTGAATTAGAGACTTTTGGTTCAGCTTGCTCCCCACTAGAGTTACTGCATATAGGGAATGTTCTGGTACTAAGGGGCCAGGGCAGGGCCAAAGAGGCACAGTGGTGGACAGTTATAGCAAGACTGCTGGGGTTGACAGATGAGAGCTCAATTTCCTCTGAGGGTGTTTCTAATCCAACAAGTTTGCTTTATATTCCTTTTAGGCCTCAATAAAACTTTTAAGTGGATCAGTACCCTTGTTAAACAAATGTTTTCCACCTCTTGTTTAATTGAGGTCCCAATTATACTTTCTTCAAAATTTAATGGCAGGAGTAGCTATTTGAGGTGACATTGCTGAAAAAAAAACAAAAACAATTTAATGGCAGGGCATTCAAGGCCAAGGACAAATTTAAGAAGTGGACTCTCCTTCCAGCCTCTAGATCATGTGATATGGGAATTGTTCTCTTGGACTCAGCTTTGAAATCTCTCTAACTTAGATCTTCCTCAACAGATGCTCCAGAAACCCCTGAAAGACACTACCTGCATGGGTCCTTTGGCAAGGCTTCTCTCAACCTTTATGATCCAGTTTCTGCTCCAGCCTAAATTAGTTCTAGCTGGGATATAAGACACATGTTTAAACATCTGGGACATCTTTGGTATACTTTTGTTGTATGTCTTCAAATAAATATTATGTCAAGGAACACAGGCCTATAGGACAATACCATCAAAATCCATACAATTTAAGGGTCATTGTGGCCCTCTGAGGTAACACCAAATGGAGGTAATATTGTGAATTCTTCCAAGAGGAAGTATTAATAAAGACTATTTCATGATTATAAACAATTGTTCAGCCTATGGAATTTACCAAATATGTTGTCTATTTGTCACTCAGGGATGTTGAGGTTCCTGAAAGAGAATGATACAAATAATAACATTCTAATAGATCAGTTCCATGGTCAAATAAGTTTGGGAAATTGTACATGCCATGCTCCTTCTTGGGAGCCACAAGGCAGATATACCTGTTAAAGACTCTGAGATTTTCTGCAGAAAGGAAAATGTATCCTTTTAACAATTTGTATTGCTTTGTTTTTCTCTTGATTATTTAAGTAGACTGAAAGGTCCATTAGGGTAAGAATTATGGGTTTGAACCAATGCACATTATCACCCATCCCACACTCAAAATTCTGAGATGTTAACCTCTGCAGTTCATGGCCTCCTTAGAGTGTCCAAGATACCTTTCTCTCCCAAACAGGTCCCCTTGTGGGTAAAGTCTTAAGACATAACTCCTTATTCTGTCCTGTGTTGGCCTCCTCCAGTGAACATCAGAGAGCATCCAGGCCCTGCTTTTCAGGACTGGGAACTTTGAAAGAATAGCTATTTCAAGAAAAAGGTCATTCAGGATGCCTGAAGAAGATGGGTTACCATAGTGACAAATAAGACTTGCTTTCTTTGAAAACTAATACCATTTTTCCCTATAGGAAACCATTTAGTGTGTAGAGAAGGCGGCTCTGACTGAGGCTTTTGTCAGCTATAATTCTTTGGTCTTTGACTCTTTGTCAAAGTGTTAGACAATCCTGAGTGGTTTTTTGACAAAATGCCATGAGAAATCAAGTAAACAGGTTGGGGGTTGGTGGATTTGGAACCATTGCTGCCCCAATGTAACTTGTGGCATTAGTTTCACTAAATGCACAGCTGAAAATTTGGAGCAAGAGTTTTGACGCATTCACAGAAGTCCTGTATCATTCAGTTATAATCCCAGTAGGGTCTTTTTTTTTCTTCCAGAAACTGATAAATTGATAAGTTGCATGTGGAGATGCAAAGGCCCTAGAATATTAAAGCAATCTTGAAAGAGAATAACAAATTGGAGAACTTATACTACATGACTTCGAGACTAACTATGAAGCTACAGTAATCAAGAGTGTGTCATGCTGGCATAAGGATCAACAAAGAGATATATGGAACAGAAGAAAGAACTCAGAAATAGACCTCACTTATATAGTCATTTAATTTTCAACAAAGGCATGAAAACAATCTAATGGAGAATGGGAAAGTCTATTTCAAAAATAGTCCTGGAACAACATATGTATATGGAAAAAAAAAACCATTAACTCCTACCTCACACTATGTATAAAAATTGATTTGATGTGAACCATAGACCAAAAATGAGAAAGCTAAAACTATGAAACTGGTTTTATCAGCTTCTTGGTAATTGTGTGATTTTTTGTATCAGGGATGAAACTTTGAATGTTGCCTCTGTAGGTTTAATCTTTTCTCTACATTTAGAAAGAACCTCATTAGTTTCATCTTGAAAAGCATTATTTTACACTCTT
>NW_006799694.1:317790-318664 GCF_000442215.2 Lipotes vexillifer
CACTCTTTCTGGTTGGGGATGTGGGACTCATTTAATTGACTAAGGAGGTAATTGTACTGTATTTGAAAATCCCTTCAATGTTTAAATGTCTTCATGCTATTGTTCAGTTGAATGGCTTTGAGGAACTCAAACTGATAGACTGGAGTCAGAGAATAAATGTAGAGAGTTGGAAATATTAAGGGCTCAAGGATGACCCTCAAGTTTCTAACTTGTTGACTGGGTGTATCGTGAAGCCACTGAGATAGGGAATTTTGACCAAGAAGCAATTTTGAGGTGGAGAAGACTGAGAGCCATTTAAAATCTGTATCCATGGGACATACAAGTGGAAATGTTTAGGACTGTGAATCTGCTGTGAATTGTTGAAGGTTAGGACTGGAGGGATGGATCTGGAAGTTATCAGCATATGGGTGGCAGTTAAAACTAGAAAAGTATAAGATCATTGCAGGAGACAGAGAGCAGTGGGTCTGGATTGATATTCAAGGGGAAAGCAAAGGAAAAGGAGGCCCCAAAATAAAGAAGGAAGGGCCAGAAAGATACCAGAAGGGTGTAATGATATGGAAGGGAAGAGAATGGAGCTTTTCAAGGAGGAAGGGGTGCTAAAGATGTAAAGAAATCTAGCAACATTAGGGCTGATCATGGTATAGAGTTAATGTGTGACTTTTGTGGAAGGATAGTAAGAGCAGGTTTGGTTCTGATTTCATAGGTAAAGCAGTAACAAGTATTCTGGGGGGTGTAGATGAGTGGGAAAGGAGGGGAATTACAGAGCAGATAGAGGGCAATATGAAATAAACATTATTTAAACACTGTCAGCTTGTTTAGAGTCTGAAAGGAAGTTGCCAGTAGAGAAAGACAAATGGAAAGTGTAAGGGAAAGA
>NW_006799694.1:318881-326035 GCF_000442215.2 Lipotes vexillifer
GAAAGAGTTGAGTAGGGGTTTTATGAGGAAAAAAATGTTAGAATAGTTGGGGACAGTGGGAGATGAACTCTACTACCAAGGATTAATAAAAGAATTGCTTAATTCAGGGCACCCGGGGCCCAGCTAAGTTTGGAGAACTTGGATTTGTAATGACTGGTTTTCTCCAGAAACCCTTGGCATCATAGAAAAGTAGATAATGTAGATTGGAATCTGGATCTTGGATGGATATTTTGTAGGAAAAGTGAAGCAGAGGATGGGTGTGCAAGGAAATTGAGGGTCTGGTTAGAGAACAATCCAACAAAGTGTTCATTCTGGGGGGAAAAAAAAGAAAAAAGAAAAACATCCAGGATGCAGAGATGTACTAGGTACATAGGGGAAGGTGTGTCAAGGGATGGGACCTCTATGAGGTGGAAAGAAAGGAGTGGTAAGATCCAGGAGTGGAGGACAGCCCACTAGTACCAGTTGAATGGGGTGTTGGACTAGAGCAAAGATTCATGTCTTGGCTCTGGAAGTGAAAGGTTGAGATAGAGTAGAAGTGAGAGAATGCAAGGACTGAGAGGTAAACACAAAGTATGAGGTTGGGCCACTTTCTTACACATTAGGATCTTCCAAAACAATCTTAAGAAATTGCATGGAGAGGAAGAACCACAGACTGGAGGCCAAGTGGTCAGAGAATGAGGGCAGGGCCAGGAGGTGGGTAGATGAAATTAACCAGAGGAGCAACAGAGAGTGATAGACTTGGGGGATGAAGGCATCAGAGGAGGTGTTTTCACTCAGTGGTAGAGGAGTAAAGGAGGTCAGGAGAGTGACCCAGTGCTGTGTGGGTGTGGGAGAAAGAGAATCTTCCACTGAAGAGGACTGGGAAGGGACTGGCGTCCTCATAGAGCATTCCGTTGAGTGTGATAAAGAGATTTTAAAGTGCCCTGAAGGTTTGTCTGACATTCCTGCAGGTGGTTTAGAACATGACGGGGGTGGGGGGTGTTGCTTACAATGGAAGGAAGGTTCCAGAGAGGCAATTAGGATGGGTGGTATGGTGAATCTATTGAGGGGACTTAGGGGCAGAGAAAACTAAGAGAGAATGAAGGAGCTCAGCCTAGGGCAGGGAGAGAGTTGCTCTTTTATGGATTCCAAATTTTACAGGGATGGGAGACAGGATTGCAAATCCTCAAATGCCTTGACTCAGGCACAAGCTGGTTTAGTTCTAGATGTCTCTGAAGGCCCTATAAATGGGTAGTTTAGGCTCAGAAGGGACTAGGGCCTCCCCAGATGCTCAGAGCAGTGATGGGGAGAGAGATGTGCAGAGAAATAATGGAGGCTCTAACTTCTCTCATCTGTCAAGGGTTTGAAATGCTCTCCCACATGTTCAATGACCATTACACTGTGAGATCTCAACTTCTAGAGAATGTCTCAGTTAAAGAAAAGGGAGGTTTGGAGCCCTGGGGACAAAGATGGGCATACTAGTAGCTTTGCTGAGGCTTCACCATGAGTTCATTCACCATAAGGCACAGCGCTTGGAACAAGTACCTGGGTTGGGTCTGATCTGTCTTTAAACCTGGATCCACCACCTGGTTCCACAGGGAAATTTTTGACTCTTTGAGACTTGTTTTGTCATGTGTATAAGATGGGGCCATTTTCAGAGATAAGTAATGCATTTGTAGTTCCCAGCACGTGATAGGTGTAAAATTAAAGAATTCTCTTCCTTCATGCCCTTTCCTTGCTACCCAGATACAACTTGTCTCTGAAGCCCTGACAAATCACCTGGATCGACCCTGGATTATTTCCAAAAGGTCTCAGTTCACATCTCCACTCACCCAGAAGGAGGCTTGGGAGGAAGAGTCTGCAGCTGATGCCTTCCAAGCAAACTATTTCTTCCCTTTGTATTTCCTGCTCACTGGCCTCACTCAGGCCTGGGGAGATCCACATAGGTTTATGAACAATTGCACTTTACATTATTGAGCTCACACTAAAAATAGGACATGAATTTCAGTGGTGGGATGTATAGTCTGTGGGTGGTAGGTTGCAAAAGAATTGCCCTGCCCATAGGATTTGTCTAAAACCCCAAGTGAGTTAATGGGTAAAAACTATCACTGAGGAACTTGTCTGGCCCAAGAAACATTAATCAGTTCACAGAAGCCTTGCTCCAGCATTGCCATGAGGACTGGGCAGGGGCTGATTCTAGTGGAGTCTTTTAGGATTGGAAAATAACCTAGTACCAGGGGTGGGAATGATGTTTCCCAACAATTGGCTTTCTTGTCCCTGGGCAGGCAAAGGAGAAGTGAGGGGATTTTTTTCCCATGGAAACTACAGCCCAACGCAATGCCTAAAACTGAAAGCTCACCAAGATCAAATGAGGTTAAATATAGAGTGAAGTTCTAAGCTTATAATATAAAATTTTAGAAAAATCTTACAAGAAGAAAATCAAACTCATTCATCAAGTCCCAGCAATTAAGACCAGGGCCCCTGGAGCTGGGAGGGGGCTCTGGAAGGCCAGACTCAAGATCTCATTGTCTCTGCAATATGGAGAGATTGTGGGGAGTTGTCATTCCCCCAGGGAGGTCTGTCTGGACATGGAAAAAGGAGGTTTGGAGAAAGACAATATGAGGTCCATCCTTACACTGTGAGGTGCTCACAGACTCCCAAACCACACTTTGGGCTGCTCTTAGAGTCAGGATTGGGAGCAGGAGAGATAATGGTTCAGACTCTTGAGAGCCCAATTGCTGTCTTGTCCATAGTAGATACTATCAGATCATGGAATATATGAACTTAGATAAGCTCTCCCAGAGAGATGGGTTGAAACAGGCCACCCTGCTCTTCCTACGTAGGGCTTATAGACAGTTACAGGAAGATTGCTGTCCCAGATGTCCCTTCTACCCAGTCTACCTAGGGCTATATCACCTTGAGAAATTCATTCGTTTGGAGTCAGGCATGGTAGGGTCTGGCATGTTAGGAGGCAACTCCACTCAGGAAAACTTTGCATGCATAAGTGGACAAGTAGTCTCTTTGCAGAAGAAGTGGTACTCAAGATGGCATGAGTTTGAATAGCAGAGTGGGGCGAGAGCTTTAGTGGACATGAAAATATCTGGAACATAGTGCCTGATTTATCATTGGCACTCCATGAATGTTGGTTGAATACGTATTGCAATTTGTCTAATAAAGGGTTTCCTTTCTTCTTTTCTTTTTTCTATTTCCTATTCTTGGACTGTTCACATGAAATATTTAACTTGGATCTGCTCTTTATTCTGCTCAGGTCAGAATAAATTTACAGAAATGAATCACATGCACTCAAGTAGTTCTTGCTTAGTACAGTTGACCACTGGAAGAACTCATGAGCATAATTCAAGGTCACAATTAATTGTTTCCTTTGTTTCCATCCAAGTCATAATAGCCTTTTTTTCCTTGTTCCTAGAGAAAAGACTATCCTGGTGTCTCCCACTGATTCTGGCTGCTTATTCCTCTCTGGTCATTCATATTTTTGAATCTCAAATTCTATGTGGCACCAAAGGGCCATCTTTATTATTTCATACTGCACATGACTTAAGACCCTCATGACTTTTTCCTGAAATCAAGTGTTTCCAAGAAGCCTTGGATAGAGAAAAGTGGGTCATGGGCAGGAGAGAGTTATGAGGCAGTGGCTGGGGAGGCATGTCACGCTCAATAGATCATCTCTATTTTCACTGGTTGTAGGAGTGGGGTCACTGGGAGGGTCTGTCACAAACCACATTGGACAGCTGGGATGGTTTATTTTTAGTGGTGAGAGAGGGATAAATCCCAAAGATAGAACTTGAGCCCACTCTTTGCATGTTCAGACTTGGGGGTGACTGGAAAAATGGGCTGGGGGTTCTGAGCCAGAAAAAGCAAGTCTAACTCAGGTTGAGGGCTGGGGGTGGCAGCTGTTCACACCCTAATGCACATAGAATGAGCTCCATGGAATTCTGAATTTGGTTCTCACATATCTTCCAATAGGACTTACAGCAGGGAAGATCCATTTCCTTTCTCATTTGTTTTTTTCTTCCTAACCCCTTCTTCTCTCCAGGGACTTTGATAACTTTTCCCATCCCTCTCATCCCTAATGGCAACCTCTGTCTTCACAGTGTGGGTGGAGTGAGTGGGGGCAACTTGGAACCCGCTACACATGAGCAGAGTAGACAGCCCTTATGGAGTGTGGCTTTAAAATCACAAAAAGCCTGTGTATTCCCCAAACTTGGCCTTGTACTGGCTGGCATGCTGCCCATAATCCCCACATAAGAATAAAGCATTTCCACAGAAAGCCAGTATAAATGTGCAGGTCTGTGACCTGGAGATCAGTGCCTTACTGGGCAGTTGTGGTAAGCCAAAACCTAGAGAATTAATCTTGGTTAGTCAAAGGTTTACTGTGCTGGGTGCCCTGTGTCCTGGGTCTGAAGCCTCTTTAAGGTGTCCTGTGTCTCTGTCCCTGTTGCCTGCTCTCAAAAGAGGCTTTAACTCATTCACAGAGTGGGGTAATGAATATGAGCCTCTCTCCCTGGGGCCTTTGCATTTCAGCAGATGTTCTGTGGCATATGAGATGCTCACATGCAGGGTGTTTATGACCATCAAAGAAGCCAGGAAAGACTTTTTGGTGCTGTTGTTTGTGGGGGGATCCAGCCAGAGGGAGCCTGACTTCTTTACTTAGGTTTAAAGGTTGCCTCTTTTGGGGCAGGCAGGATGGGCCTCTGGGAGGCAGACCTTAGCAGGATTCTGTCCAGTGTTTATTATTTTTTTTAATAGACTTTAATTTTTATAACAGCTTTAGGTTCCCAGCACAAGTGAGTGGAAATTATGGAGCTCTCCTACTTACCTCCTGCTCCTATGTACAGCCTCCCCCAATATCAAATTCCCATATCAGAAAAGTACCTGCATATTACCTACATTGATGATGAACTTACATCAACACATTATTATCACCCAGAGTCCTTAGTTTCCATAGGGCTCACTCGTTGTACATTCTGTGAGTTTTGACAAATGTGTAAAGACATATATCCACCATTAATTATGATATCATAGAGTAGTTTCACAAGTCCTTTGTGCTCCACCTATTCATCCCTCTCTCCCCTATAATCCTTGGCAACCATTGATTCTTTTAATGTCTTCTTTTCCTGGAAAATCAGGTAGTTGGAATCATACCATATGTAGCCTTTTCAGATATGCTCTGTCACTTAGTAATATGCATTTAAGTTTCCTGCATGTCTTTTCATGTCTTGATATCTCATTCTTTTTAGCACTGAATAATATTCCATTGTTGGGATGTGCCACTGTTTAATTATTCATTCACCTACTGAAAGACATCTTGGTTTCTTCCAAGTTTTGGTAACTATGAATAAAGCTGCTATAAACATCTGTGTACAGGTTTTTGTGTAGACTTAAGTTTTCACCTTTATTGGGTAAATACCAAGAAGCATGACTGCTGGAACATATGGGAAGAATATTAATTTTGTAAGAAACTGTCACACTGTCTTCCAAAATGGCTATGCCATTCTGCATTCAACTGGAAGTGAATGAAAGTTTCTGCTACTCTACATTCTTTCCAGCATTTGGTGTTGTCAGTGTTTTGGATTTTGGCTATTCTGATAGATGTGTAGTGGTATCTCATTGTTATTTTCATTTTCATTTTCCTGATGACATATAATATGGAGCATATTTTCATAAGCTTATTTTTCATCTGTATATCTTCTTTGGTGAGGTGTCTTTTTAAGTTCTTTGGATCTCTTTTTAATAAAGTTGTTTTCATATTGTTTAGTCTTAAATGTCTTTTTTATATTTGTATAACAGTCTTTTATCAGATTTGTTTGCAAATATTTTCTCCTAGTCTGTGGCTTGTCTTCTTATTCTCTTGATTCTGTCTTTTGCAGACAGAAAATTTTAATTTTAATGAAATTTAGCTCATCATTTCTTTCTTTCATGGATCATGCCCTGGTGTTGTATCTAAAAAGTCATCACCAAACCTAAGGTCATCTAGATTATCTCCTTTGTTATTTTCTAGGAGTTTTATAGTTTTGCATTTTATGTTTAGGTACGTGATCTATTTGAAGTTAATCTTTCCGAACAGCATAAAGTCTGTGTCTAGATTCATTTTTTTTGCATGTGGATGTCCAGTTGTTTCAGCATCCTTCATTGAAAAGACTATATTGGCTTCACTATAGAGTGAAAAAAACACTCAAAAGCTGAGATATTTGTAACTCATTTAAGCTATAGAGGATTAGTATCTAAAATATATAAAGAATTTCTACAATCAATAAGAAGTAACATACAACTCAGTAAAAAAGGTGGAGGGCAGCAAGAATAACAAGCAAACTTAAATGGTTCATAAACTAAAAGTAATATGTTGATCAAATGTTAGATGGATAAAAGAGGTGGCAGTGTCAGTTAATAAACATAGTTCAAAGTTAATATATCAAGAATTTTAAAATAAGTTATTTGATTTATAGAGTTTAGCTCCATAAGAACTGCAAACTTAAAAGATTTTGCTCTTGGGGAGTAGGACTGAAGGTCTAGCTAGGGAACTATTGATATATTCTTCTAAACTGGAAACCACATAAATGCATCTCTGGGGGCTCCGAGGAGCTTTGGTTCTTTATGTCTCAGTGCAGAAAGAATTCAGTGAGACGCAAAGTGATAGATAAGATGTGATTTATTAGAATAGGACACTGTGAGGCTTACACGTGGGTGTGTGAGAGGGTGCCATGCCCCGAGAACTTAATGGGCTACAGTTTTATAATCAAAGGAAAAGTGAGGAGGGGGAGAAGACCACCTTCTTCCTCATTCTTGAGTAAACATCAAACTTCCGTCATCAGCTCCTCCTCCATGTCAGATTGGGGAGTTTTCTTGTCCCTATATGTTCAATCCAGGATGGTCATGGCACAATGGAAATGAGCAAAAAGGCAGTAACATATACTAAAAATGGTAAATCATCTCAGGTTTCAGTATAATGTCACCGTTTCCTTATATTTTTGCTTTTAGTGTGCCCAGAGAAGCATGTCCTAGGAAATATTAACTTACTGAGCTCACTGGACAGGATATAGGTCTTATTCCACCATTGTTTTATTGGTTTGCGGACATGTTTCATGCTTTTGTTGCATGGTTTTGTTGCTAAGCTAAGGGGTGACAACCCATCACTAACTGCTTCCTGTTGAGATGGG
>NW_006799694.1:326102-376624 GCF_000442215.2 Lipotes vexillifer
TCCTGCTGAGATGGGACATAGACCTGGCTGGGGAAGGAGTAAAACACCTGGCTGACTGTCTCTTCTCTGCTGGGAGAACTGTAAACCAATGTCACTTTGCTCAGCATCATCCTTTTAGCCCTCTTCCATGTTAAGTGTCGGAGGATGAGTCTACAAAAAGATATAAATTAAAAGAAATACAGTAATAAGCATTAGAAGAGTCATTTAGAAAGATTATAACCATGATTTTGGAGGTCCAAACAATTTTTCCAAAACAGTTTCCAAATCTGGAAGACGGTCACTTAAGGCCTCAATCTGTTTGTTTTGGCTAGGCCTGGAATGTCAATGTTTCATCTTCAGGGTCTATTTAGTCTTTTATCTCAGTTATAGATTTAATCTGTTCTTCTTTATTTTCTTTTAATATCTTTTGGTGACAAGGGTGGCTTCCTTGTCCTCAAGAAACAGAGTGGTCCCTAATTTAGTTAATAAGTCCCTTCATTTAAAGAGAGAGGACAGTCAGGCACAAACAGGAAGGGATGTAGAAACAACTGGCCATTGATGTTGCACAAAATGGGTTCCAGGAAAATGTGCACCTGTCTCTTTCTTGACACTCCCATTACATATTCCTTATGGCTGTTAAGGCTTCCAATCCTTTGGGTTAAGACAGAAAATTTTGCACCAGTGTCTGTGAGAAATTCTATCAAATGGCCCACCACATCAATGACCACCTGAGGCTTGACATTAATTATGTATGTGGTATCTCTATGCAAAGCCACTTTTGGCCAAGGGCCCCCTCAGTCTTCTGATTGTGAAATCATCAATGGCTGAGGGGCCACTGTCACTCTCTGGCATCTGGGGCATTCCCACTGCCAATGTTAGCTCTTTGTAAAGGGTGCATCAATCAAAATCTTTCCTCCAGTCTTCCTTTTGTCCACACAGGGTAACCTGGTTTTGTCTGGGTACCCATGGACCATGTGGTCCACCATGGCCAGAATGATCCAGAAAGCCTGACCTCCCCTTGAGTGGTCTCTGAGACAATGCCACTGCCATCATTTGGGCCTTTTGTATATTTTTCTTGGTGTGTTCAGTATTTTGGGCCTTATCCTTATTATTGAAAACCAAATATGTCAGTTAGAACAAATCACTCATAGAGGTCTGAAGACCAGCAGTTAGTTTTTGAATTTTCCGCCTGATTTCTGGGGCAGACTGGGCTATGAAATGCATAGCCAAAAGGGCTTGTCCCTTGGGGAAGGAGGGATCCACATTTGTATACTTTCTAAAATCTTCCACTAATTTCCCTTGAAAAACTGCAGGATTTTCATCTGGTCCCAGTTGGACTCTTTTTACTTTTTCATAATTGTCGGGTTTTAATCTAAATTTTTTCATAGACTTTATTAAACAATCATATGGTCCCATCTATCCCTATGAATAGAATTTATTTGGTAATTCCACGGTGGATCTGCCTTGGGAAGAGTGCTGTTCCCCACCTGGTGTACAGTATGGCCCACTTGGGATTGAGCTGCCGCTTGGTCAGCATGGACTCTGGCTACCAGTATTATATGCTTTTCTCTTTCAGGGGTGCAGCAGTGGGATAAGATCTGGAAATCCGCCCAGGTGAGATCAAAAGATCTCATCAACTGGGTGAACGAACTCCTGTGAAAATTCAGAATCCTCAGAAAAACTTCCCAACTTATCTTCTGTCAGACTTCTATTGGACATTGAAAAGAGCACATGAACTCTTATTGTTCCTTGATTCCCATCAGAAATTTCTCTCAGAGGCAAAACCATAGGGGGAGTTGGTTGATAACTTTCACTGCTGTGGGCTAGCTGGGCTGAAAATGGGTCCCTTGGGTAACTTGGGGTACAAAGGAGCTCCTGCATATAGCAGAGGTCTCTCCTAACACTTTGGTGTATTTTCCCCCGGGATAGTAGCCTCGGCTGGAGAAAGGGCTCCCGCCTGTGAGATAGCCCTTGTTGGAGCAGCCATTTCCATGGATACAGTGGCTTCCACTGGAGTAATAGTTAGCTATCTAAAAGTTTTGTTCCCATGTCAAAATCCGCCATGCAATTTAATCAAGATTTTTACTTACAACTTTAGATGTTAACCCTTCCAAAGTAGCCTCCCAACTAGGTGTTAATGCCCTCGAAATTGCTGCAAAGGAATAGCACAGAAGGTGTCCCAGTGGTGGTGACAATGAGAGGGAACTGGTCTGGCTGCAAGTTGAAAATAAAGGGTCAACACTTGTAAGGGTCGGAGGGAGGGAAAGACTGACATCAGTGCTCAGGAAGTCCTCCTTTGGGCACTTTTAGTAATTAGGGGGAAAGTATCTTAAGTCTTGGAATTTGATTCCCTTCAGTTTTCTTGGGCATGATGTACTTCAGAATACCTGATAAGAGACCTTTTATCTAAGTTGGACACAGTCCTTTAAATGAATTTTTTCCCTAATATGTATAATATCCTGGTTATAGATTATGGGCATCTAATTTTCATTCAAAGATAGATTACAGTGATTAGCTTTAGAAACAAGCCTAAAATATCTTCTTAATAATTCAATTAGGTTTTAATAGCTTCATTATCTTTTTTAATAATATAACATAGCAACAAAGAGCTATTTGAAAATTGAGTTTTAAACAGCAGATATGGACCTCAAGTAGCAAAACTAAAATTTAATGTCTATTAAAACATAATTTTGTGAAAAGGTGGAGTCAAGATGGTGACATGGGAAGACAGAGTTCACATCTCCCCACAACTAGGGCACCTGCCGGATGCTGGTGGGAGACCTTAAAGCCCAAGGAGACGGGAGGAAACCCCAAGCAAACCAGTAGGATGTGGGGGGACTGGGGGGGAGAAGTGGGGGCCAGAAAGGGCTGGTGCCCCTGAGGGGTGGCTGGGAGGGTAGAGGGGTTTCCATGCCTGGAAGGACCTTTGGGGGCTTGGATCAGGGGAGAGTGCGCTGAGAGTTTCCCCTGTCCAATTGGCCTGGGAAGGCTGCCCGGCTCTTGGGCCAGGTCCTATACCCTCAGAGGCCCCCTCTGGGTGGTGTTAGTGCTGGAAGCATAGGAGGGAGGCCAGGGGAGATCAGGAGAGGCAGGTGGGAGGGGCCCTCTGGGACCAGAGGAGCAGGAGGGAAGCAGAGGGCATTTGCTCAACCCACTCGGGCCCGGGAAGACTGCTGGGCTCCCAGGCTGGGTCCTGCACCCTCTGAGACCAGAGGCCCGCCTGGGCCCCTTTTGTTCCATTGAGCCTAAGCCTAACCCCTCCCCACAAGGGCCTTTTCCAGCCCTGTGGGTGCTAAGCATAGGTCCCACCCACTGCCCAAACCCTGCTCCTGCCTCGGTCCTGCCCTTTACAACCAAGGCCTTTTCAACGTTTCTTTTTTTTTTTTCTCCTCTTTTTACACTTGTGGTTCTGCTTTACCTTCCAGTTGTTTCATCTATATTTTAATTTTTATATTCTTTCTAGTTTCCTAGTCTAAATTTATCTTTTACTCTTTGTTACTATTCTCCTTTTTTTTTGTTTTTTGCCACCCCATGCAGCTTGTGGGATCTTGGCTAAAGCTCCTGCAGTGAGAGCTCTTAGTCTGAACCACTGGACTAACAGAGAACCTCAGACTCCTGAGGTTCAGGGAATAGTAACAGTGAGGTCACCTGGAGGTTCTCATCTCAGCACCAAGACCCAGCTCTACACAACAGCCAACAAACTCATGTGTTGAAAGCCTCAGGCCAAACAAACAGTAAGGCAGGAACACAACCCCACCCATCAAGGAAAAAAAAACATGACATGACAAAAGAAATATCATAAATGAAGGAGCAAAGTAAAAACATACAAGACCAAATAAGCGGAGAGGAAATAGGCAACCTACCTGAAAAACAATTCACAGTAATGACAGTGAAAATGAGGCAAAATCTTGGAAATAGAATGGAGGCATAGATTGAGAAAATACAAGAAATGTTTAACAAAGATCTGGAAGAACTAAAGAAAAAACAAATGGAGATAACACAATAACTAAAATGAAATATAAGCTACAAGGAATCAATAACAGAATAACTGAAGCAGAAGAACGAATAAATGAGCTGGAAGACAGAATGGTGGAAATAACTGCCAAGGAGCATAATAAAGAAAAAAGGGTGAAAAGAATTGAAGACAAACTCAGAGGCCTCTGGGACAATACTAAACACACCAACATTCAAATTAAAGGGGTCCCAGAAGAAGAAGAGAAAAAGAAAGGGTTTGAGAAAATATTTGAAGAGATTATGGTGGAAAACTTCCTTAACATGGGAAAGGAAATAGCCACCCAAGTCCAGAAAGCACAGAGAGTCTCATACAAGATAAATCCTAGGAGAAACACACCAAGACACATATTAATGTAACTGACAAAAATTTAATTCAAAGGAAAAATATTAAAATCTGCAAGGGAAAAGCAAAACATAACATACAAAGGAATCCCCATAAAGTTATCAGCTGATTTTTCAGCAGAAACTCTGCAGGCCAGAAGGGAGTGGCATGATATACTTAAAGTAATGAAAGAGAAAAACCTACAACCAAGGTTACTCTACCTAGCATGGATCTCATTCAGATTTGACAGTGAAATCAAAAGCTTTACAGACAAGCAAAAGCTAAGAGAATTCAGCACCACCAAACCAGCTTTACCGCAAATGTTAAAGGAAATTCTCTAGGCAGGAAAAACAGAAGAAAAAGACCCACAAAACCAAACTGAAAACAATTAAGAAAATGGTGATAGGAACATACATATTGATAATCACTTTGAATGTAAGTGGATTAAATGTTCCAACCAAAAGACACAGACTTGTTGAATAGATTAAAAAAAAACAAGACCCTTATATATGTCGTCTACAAGAGACCCACTTCAGACCTAGGGACACATAGAGAATGAAAGTGAAGGGATGGAAAAAGACATTCCATGCAAATGGAAATCAAAAGAAAGCTGGAGGGCTTCCCTGGTGGCGCAGTGGTTGAGAGTCCGCCTGCCGATGCAGGGGACACGGGTTCGTGCCCCAGTCTGGGAAGATCCCACATGCCGCGGAGCGGCTGGGCCTGTGAGCCATGGCCGCTGAGCCTGCGCATCCGGAGTTTTTGCTCCGCAATGGGAGAGGCCACAACAGTGAGAGGCCCGTGTATCGCAGGAAAAAAAAAAAAAAAAGAAAGCTGGAGTAGCAATACTCATATCAGATAAAATAGACTTTAAAATAAAGACAGTTACAAGATGTAAGAAAGGAAACTACATAATGATCAAGGGATCAATCCAAGAAGAAGATAACCATTTAAATGTTTATGCAGCCAATGTAGGAGCACCTCAATACATAAGGCAAATACTAACAACCATGAAAGGGGAAATTGACAGTAACACAATAATATTAGGGGACTTTAGCACCCCACTTACACCAATGGACAGATCATCCAAACAGAAAATAAATAAGGAAGCACAAGCATTAAATGACACAATAGAGCAGATAGAATTAATTGATATTTATAGGACATTCCACCTGAAAGTGGCAGAATACACTTTCTTCTCAAGTGCTCATGGACCATTCTCCAGGATAGATCACATCTTGGGTCACAAATCAAGCCTTGGAAAATTTAAGAAAATTGATATCCTGTCAAGCATCTTTTCTGACCACAATGCTATGAGATTGGAAGTTGATTACAGGAAAAAAAAAAACTGTAAAAGGCTTGGAGGCTTGGAGGCTAAACAGTGCACTACTAAATAAGCAAGAGATCACTGAAGAAATCAAAGAAAAAATTTTAAAAATGCATAGACACAAGTGACAACAAACACATGATGACCCAAAACATATGGGACTCAGCAAAATCAGTTCTAAGAGGGAAGTTTATAGCAATTCAATCTCACCTCAAGAAACAAGAAAAATCTCAAATAAAAAATCTAACCCTACACCTAAAGCAACTAGAAAAAGAAAAAAGAAAACCCAAACTCAGTAGAAGGAAAGAAATCATAAAGATCAGAGCAGAAATAAACAAAAGAGAAATGAAGGAAACAATAGCAAAGATCAATAAAACTAAAAGTTGGTTCTTTGAGAAGGTAAACAAAATTGATAAACCTTTAGCCAGATTCATCAAGAAAAAAAGGGAGAGGATGCAAATCAATAAAATTTGAAATGAAAAAGAGGAAATCACAACTGAAGCCACAGAAATACAAAAGATTATAAGAGACTACTAAAAACAACTATATGTCAAAAAAATGGACAATCACGAAGAAATGGACAAATTCATGGAAAGGTAGGATTTTCCAAGACTGATCCAGGAAGAATTAGAAAATATAAACAGATCTATCACAAGTAATGAAACTGAAACTGTAATTAAAATCTTCCAACAAAGAAAAGTCTAGGATCAGATGGCTTCACAGGTGAATTCTATCAAATATTTAGAGAAGAGCTAACACCGATCCTTCTCAAACTCTACCAAAAAATTGCAGAGGGAGGAACACTCCCAAATTCATTTTATGAAACCACCATCATCCTGATACCAAAACTAGAAAAAGATATCACAAAAAAAAGAAAATTGCAGACCAATATCACTGATGAACATAGATGCAAAAATCCTGAACAAAATACTAGCAAACAGAATCCAACAACATATTAAAAGGATCAGACACAATGATCAAGTGGGATTTATCCCAGAAATGCAAGGATTCTTCAATATACGCAAATCAATCAATATGTTACACCATATTAACAAATTAAGGAATAAAAACTGTATGATCATCTCAGTAGATGCAGAAAATATTCTGACAAAATTCAAAACCCATTTATGATAAAAACTCTCCAGAAAATGGGCATAGAGAGAATGTAATAAAGGCCATATATGACAAACCAACAGCAAACATCATACTCAATGGTGAAAAACTGAAAACATTTCCACTAAGATCAGGAATAAGACAAGGATGTCCACTCTCGCCACTCTTATTTAACATAGTTTTGGAAGTCCTAGCCATGACAATCAGAGAAGAAAAAGAAATAAAAGAGCTACAAATTGGAAAAGAAGAAATAAAACTGTCACTGTTTGCAGATGACATGATAGTATACATAGAAAATCCTAATGGTGTCACCAGAAAACTACTAGAACTAATCAATGAATTTGGTAAGGTTGCAGGATACAAAATTAATGCACAGAAATCTCTTGCATTCCTATACACTAACAATGAAAAATTAAAAAGAGAAATTCAGGAAACAATCCCATTTATCATTGCAACAAAAAGAATAAAATACCAAGGAATAAACCTACCTAAGGAGGCAAAAGACTTGTCCTCAGACAACTATAAAACACTAATGAAAGAAATCAAAGATGACAAAAACAGATGGAGAAATATACCATGTTCTTCGATGGGAAGAATCAATATTGTGAAAATGCCTATACTACCCAAAGCAATCTACAGATTCAATACAATCCCTATTAAACTACCAATTGCATTCTTCACAGAATTAGAACAAAAAATTTTACAATTGGTATGGAAACACAAAGACCCCAAAGAGCCAAAGGAATCTTGAGAAAGAAAAATGGAGTTGGAGGAATCAGACTCCCCAATTCAAATTATACTACAAACCTACAGTAATCAAGACAGTATGGTACTGGCACAAAAATGGAAATATAGATCAATGGAACAGGATAGAAAGCCCCGAGATAAACTCACACTCCTCTGGTCACCTAATTTATAACAAAGGAGGCTAGAACATTCAATGGAGAAAAGACAGCCTCTTCAGTAAGTGGTGCTGGGAAAACTGGACAGCTACATGTAAAAGAATGAATTAGAACATTACCTAACACCGTACACAAAAATAAATTCCAAATGGATTCAAGGCTTAAATGTAAGTCCGGACACTATAAAACTCTTAGAGGGCAACATAGGAAAAGCACTCTTTGACATAAACCACAGCAAGATATTTTTTGACCCACCTCCTAGAGTAATTAAAATAAAAACAGAAATAAACAAATGGTACCTAATTAAACTCAAAAGCTTTTGCACAGCATAGGAAACCATAAACAAGATGAAAAGACAACCCTTAGAATGGGAGAAAATATTTGCAAATGAAACAATGAACAAAGGATTAATCTCCAAAATATACAAACAGCTCATGGAGCTCAGTTTCAAAAATACAAACAACCAAATTAAAAAATAGGTGGAAAACCTAAATAGACATTTCACCAAAGAAGACATACAAATGTCCAAGAGGCACATGAAAAGCTGCTCAACCTCCCTACTTATTAGACAAATGCAAATCAAAACTACAGTGAGGTATCACCACACACCAGTCAGAATGGCCTTCATCAAAAAATATACAAACAATAAATGCTGGAGAGGGTGTGGTGAAAAGGGAACCCTCCTTCACTGTTGGTGGGAATGTAATTGATACAACCACTATGGAGAACAGTATGGAGGTTCTTTAAAAAACTAAAAATAGAGCTATCATATGACCCAGCAATCCCACTACTGGGCATATACCCTGAGGAAACCATAATTCAAAATGAGACATGTACCACAATGTTCATTGTAGCACTATTTACAATAGCCAGGACATGGAAGCAACCAAAATGTCCATTGACAGATGAATGGATAAAGAAGATGTGGCACATATATTACAATGGAGTATTACTCAGCCATAAAAAGAAACAAAATTGAGTTATTTGTAATGAGGTGGATGGACCTATAGTCTGTCATACAGAGTGAAGTAAGTCAGAAAGAGAAAAACAATACCGTATGCTAACACATATATATGGGGGGGAATAAAGGTACTGATGAGCTTAGTGGCAGGGCAGGACTAAAGACATAGACGTAGAGAATGGACTTGAGGACACGGGAGCAGGGACAGGGGCAGCTGGGGCAAAGTGAGAGTAGCATCGACATATACGCACTACCAAATGTAAAATAGATAGCTAGTGGGAAACAGCAGCATAGCACAGGGAGATCTGCTTGGTGTTTTGCAATGACCTAGAGGGCTGGGATAGGGAAGGTGGGAGGGAGATGGAAGAGGGAGGGGATATGGGGATATATGTATGCATATGGCTGATTCACAGCATTGTGAAGCAATTATACTCCAATAAAGATGTATTTTTTAAAAAGCCACAAAAAATATAATTTCTTTTTCTCTAAAATTACCCTTATTTTTACCAACTGTAGCCAAATTAAGATTAATTTGTTTATAAAATAAGTCTGGTTAATTGGTCTAATTAGCTCATATAATTTGTCTAGTAAAGTGGGTGCCTTGATCACTAAAAATTGTAGAACGTATGACCCAAGTGAAAAACACATTTCAAAACTATTTTTTTTTTCACTGTGAGGGCATCAGCCTTATAGCCAAGAAAGGCCTTAAATCATTAAATTAAAGATGGGGTTTTCCAGGGCGCCAGGAAAAGCCAAGCTGCTGTTTTGGATTTCTCATAGCCCTGACTGTTTAATTTGTAGCTATTGTTTATCAATCTTCATTTCTCTCATTTCAGAGCAGACTATTGCCATGCTACAAGGACATCAGAATGGCTGAAGTCTGACAATGAGGGGTTAGTTTTCTCGCTGACAAATTTTACAACAGATATAATATGAACTTATTGACTTTTAGTAAGCTCAAGTACAATAAAATATCATAATTAATGTTGATGACTCTAAAGACATGTCTGTATTAATTAATAAACTTAAACAACAAACTTTAGCTTTAATACAAGGTATTAATTTAATATTAAATATTTTTCAGATCACATGAACTTGAAATCCATTTAGCTTAGTTTCTCTTATATTTAGAAATATTTAATTTGTTAGTGCTTACTTGTTTTAAAAGCCAATTTAATAGAGCTTATTTATAAATTAACCTCAGCAATACTATCTAAAGACAAAAACACATAAGACTTACATATATCCAGACAGTCAGCAATCTCATAGTTCCATTTTAAAACGTATTCATTAAACAAGCATTGCAACGCAAAACTTATCAATTTATAAATAACAGTTGGAATAGTTAAGTTTACAGACTTGTGTTTTAACAGGAATAGACATAGAATAGAGGAGAAAAATCTCAGAATTAAGAAGAGAGTATAGATTGTTAAATCCTGTCAGAAGCAAGTAAAATTTCTTCCTTTTCACATACCATTGCCCTTGTCTCCTGCACCAGCAAAAAGATCCCGTCCTTGTCTCTAAATATTCATACCACCTTTCTATGGTAACCCAAACTGATTGCCACCATTTCTCTGGCTCCATGTCTTTATACATCCATACAATCATTCCTGGTCTGTACCTAAGTATACAATCAGAGCCCCAAAGCATTCGAGGTTGATCGGCCTGCTTAAAGGGGCAGACATTGGCGGAGTGTCCTCCCTGGTACTCCTGGCTTATAGTGTCCCACGACCCCTCTAGGACCCAATCCCTATCCTTCTTATCTTACCACTATCCCTTCATGGTTGCCAGCTGAAACAACAGAAAAGCGTCTCCGGGGGCTCTGAGGAGCTACAGTTCTTTATGTCTCAGCACAGAAAGAATTCAGTGAGAGGCAAAGTGATAGATAAGAAGTGATTTATTAGAATAGGACGTTTGTGAGGCTTACACGTGGGTGGGGGAGAGGGTGGCACACACCAAGAACTTAGCGGGCTACAGTTTTATAATCAAAGGAAAAGTGGGGAGGAGGAGAGGACCACCTTCTTCCTCATTCTTGAGTAGACGTCAAGCTTCCATCATCAGCTCCTCCTCCACATCAGGCAGGGGAGTTTTCTTGTCCCTACATGGTCAAGACAGGACTGTCATGGCATGATGGAAATGAGCAAAAGTGTAGTAATATATGTTAAAAATGGTAAATCATCTCAAGTTTCAGTATAATGTTACCTTTTCGTTATATTTTTGTTTATAGTGTGCCCAGGGGAGCATGTCCTAGGAATCATTAACTTACTGAGTTCACTGGGCAGGATGCGGGCCTTATTCCACCATTGTTTTATTGGTTTGAGGGCATGTTTCATGCTTCTGTTGCATGGTTTTGTTGCTAAGCAAGACTGCTTGGTTTTGTAGTTAAGCAAGCTTGCTTTCATTAACTTACAAGGGTCTCCCTTGCTTTTTCCTTAACTTATAATCCTCTAATGAGGTTAACTATTTAATTACCTACTTTGTCCCTTTACTCTGTCCCTATCAAAATTATGTGCATATATTACTTAAAAATCAAAGAAAATATAATAAAAACATTTCATAAAAGCAAACTGTTAAGTACTCCATAGAAAATTTGCCAAAAATAGGCAACATCTACAAACAAATATATCTACAAAACATTACCAAGGGATATAAAAAGAAAAATTTAATAAAGGAAGAGATATATAATGTACTGGGATAGGAAGTTAATGTTATAAGAATGCCAGTTCTCCCCAGAATTAACCTATAAATTTAACATCTCTCCAATCAAAAAAATTTTTTTGCTTTAAATCTCAGTAAAATGATCTAAAGTTTTTTAGAGGAATAGTTGAAAAGAATAGCCAAGAGAAAAAAAGAGTTATGAAGATTTCATTTATCCTACAAATTAAGGTAACATAAAAAAGTCAGTAATATAAATACTTTGCTCTTTGTGTAATGATAGTTGGAAAGATCAACGAGGCAGAATAAAATGATCAGTTGAACTCATCAGAGAGCATAAAACAGGACAGTCACTGTTGTGGGGAAAAACGTATAGTTTTGGGACCTGGGTTTATTTGGAAGTAATGTTGAAGTTTTGAGTTATGCAATATATTATTAAGTGAAAATAAAGCTATGAAAAATCTGCAAAGTATAATCTCATTTTTGTAAGAACAGTTAAAGTTGTGTACACACACACACAAAGATGTTAGGGATAAAAACAAATACAGTAACACTGGTTATCTCTGGTAGTTGGCCATAAGTGTTTTTTATTTTCTACTCTGTAACAGTATTTTCTAATTTTTTGAGAAAAACTCTATTTTTTAAAAATTGGCTATTTATTTTAGGAAGTATAAAGTTGGCCTAAACATTTCTATCATATATAAAGACTTTTAAAAGACATTCCAAATCTCTGGAATTCCATCACTCATATTTCTTTTCCATTTGTATGATAAAGATAAAATTGTGGTCCCCAAATTTATTTAACTGTTTCTTAAAAAATATTTGCACTGCATTATTTTAAGAAGTTAACAATAAAAACAGATGGATTTCCATGAAAAACATTAATAGATAATGCTTTAGTTAGAAATTTATTTATTCAAAACAGCCCGTTCCTCAACCATGTTAGACCAACCAGCGTTACTACCTCTGGCTACACATACATTTTCTTTCCACATTTTTTTCTTTAAAAAATTGCTCCATGATTTTAGAGAGTGATTCTTTTGAGCTAAAATTTTCCATGCTTGGTTCTCCACTAAAGGTGATATCATTTGGGAAAGATCGAAAAAGTGTAGAGTGTTTAGTCATTTTTGCACTTATGAGGTTGAAGAAAAAGCACTCTATTTGAAAACCAATTTTAAAGGCTTTCCTTCTTACAAAGCAGTAAATCTAAGTGACTTGTTTTGGGAGCTTTAAAATTTGCATCCCAACAGTCCCCAAACAGCAATTTTATCTTTAGAACTACCCTGTTGTTGAACTCAATGTTCTGCTTTCCTCTTTCCTTCCTTCTTGCAGTTTTTTTTAAAAAGAGAGAATAGAGTACAGTGGGTGGTATGCAGGCCTGGAGTTAGAAGCTGGGTCTGAGTTGGCGTACTAAAATGTACTACTGCCTGACCTTGCCCGTGCCATTCAAAGTTTGGTGTGTCTGGTGATAACCCTGCCAGCTATGGTGAGCATCACAGGAGGTGTACATAGTAAAGCTGGTTGGAGTTGGCAAGCACCGTGAAATGCAAGTAAGTCTCACTGAGAGGCAAACAAATCTAAAAGAGTGTTTTGGTCTCTGTGTTAGCAGTATTTACCTTGCATTATGAAAAACAAAAGACAAACCAACAAAATGAACCCCTTGGAGATATAGCGCAGTGAGCATTACATTGGAGGTTGCTTTCAATGGGCAGTTCTCCAACTTTTTGACCAAAGCTCACTTAGACTGGGTTGCAATTCCAGGGCTGTTATGTATAGTCACACAGGTTGTGCACTGTACAATTCCAAGTTGTTCCTTTCACAGGCCCCTTGGCCAATTTATCTGTCCCAGTCCCACTTGTCAGAGGAGAACTCTACCAAACACTGGAGAGGGAAAAAAACCCTAAAGTTGTAATGTGAGCTTATTTTTGTGATACATTATAAAATTATGCTTTAGGCACTTAAAAATAACTGAGTAATTTTATTACACATACCTTGAGATTTTGTTGCAAGTTACTCAAATAACACAAATTTATGAGAAGTCCATCTAATAAAGGGACGCTGAGAAAGAAAATTCAAGGGAAATTACACATACATCTGTTTTAGTAATAAGAAAATGGATGATTTTATACAAGTCAATACATATCTTCAGCTCTGAATATGAAAAATGTAGGCTAAAAGCATTATTGATAAAAATATTAACAAAGCAACACAAAAACACATAGATAATTAAATAAAACCAAGAAAAATATATAACTCAAAGCAAGAAGTCCCTTAATATGAAGCAATAACCAACTCAAGACAATAATAATAAGCAAATATTTATATAGTGCCCACTAGTTTCCAGGCACTAGTCTCAACATTCTACATGTATTGGCTCATTTTTTTGTAACATATTTAAACTCATGACAAAATTCTGTAAGTATTATTTTCTCTATTTTACAGACAAGACACTGAGAAGTTAAACAATAACATTAATGGCTTTAATTAATAGACACTCTATACCCATGCCCTTTGCCCTGTAACTTTGTAGTCTCCACCCATTCTGAATACTGGGACTTGTCTCATGTCTTGCTTTGGCCAATAAACAGGAAGTGAGAACGAGTTAGCTTACTGGAAGATAAAGGAGGTAATAGAGAGCTGAGGCACCCCAACAACCAGACAGACAAGCCAATTCTGCAGCAGAGTCACCTAGCTCTTAATCACGCCTAATACTAAAATGCAGAGAACAAAGATTGTTTCTGATGTACACATGGGCAGAACTTTTAAACTATTAATGTGTTAGTCATATTTCAGAGAAGAACACCAAATTCTTCAGAACACTCTAGTATCACACTAGATTACTAGTAGGTAGATTGTTGCTGTTGACTGAAAAAAAAAAAAAGCATAACCTAAAAGTTAAGAATTATGTTTTATTTGGCAGATTTCCTAAGGACTTCAAGCCTGCAAGATAGCTTCTCAGAATAGCTCTGAGGGATTGCTTCAAAGAGGTAAGGGAGGACCCAGAATATATAGGGGGTTTTGCAGCAAAGACCATGTAGTTGGAACATCAAAAGATTACTGTTAAATAAAGAAAACCAGATATCTCAAGTTAATGAATTTAGCACTTTTGTGTGTACAGAAAGAAGCAAGAGACTGTTCTCATAGAAATCATCCCTTTGATTTGCACCTTAGCTATGTAGGGCCAGTATCCTGTTCTTTTCCATTCTGAGCCCCCTCAGGGTGCACCCCTGGGGGTGGCTGCAGTAGCTTGATGCTGCAACTATGGCAGTCAACATTTTTTTATTCACACTGGTAATTAGCCCTTATTAATACATAAAAATATTTAAAATTGTACATCCATTGCTGAAGAAATGACTTGTCTTTCAGGATGTTGAAACTGACCAACCAAAGACCACCAGGAATGTACCTGGTCAAATGAATTTAGGTATATTTAGCTTGTTGCAGCCAGGGAGAGAGCACACAATGGAATCCATGAGATTCCTTGTTAAGAGGCATTTATTCTAGGTTGTGGACTTGTACTGAGTGATTCTTAGGAGGGTTGAAGGAAGTTGGGAGTTAGGTTTGGGCTGAGTGTGTCAGGAAGTGAAGACCAGTTCTTGGGCCAGTACTTTTGGAAAGAGGGGGTAATTTGGTGATTGGGCATCTTGGTAATTTTTATTTGGTTAGTAGAAGAATTGAAGCAGTGCTAGAGGGTTGTCATCGGTAAAGCAACAGCAATTACTCCTATCAGCAAGAAAAGAAAACAAAAGCAAAATGTTTATTTTTGTGGCCGTGGTATGGCTTTGTCTCTGCCTTGTTTCAGGCATGGTCTCAGAGTGGCCTTGTCTGATTATTGTTTATAGTCTGTGAAAGTTGTTTATATTCATTTGGGAACACTTTGCTTCAGCTTAGCTGTTAGCTGCTAGCTGCCAGCTGTCAAAATAATTTTTTACTTTCTGGGAAATAATTTTGAGACCACTGAGAGAGGAAGTGCCCTGAGAGAAGTTCATGCTGGGGTATGTGGGTTATATGTAGGTATTGCCTTAGAGGTCCGGAGAACTAGATGGTGAAAATATGAGGGTAAGTGGCTGTGGAAGAGGGAAGTACATGGGGAGGGGGGAAGCTGCTAAAAATGGAGAATTAAACTAGAAGCCTACATAACAACCATAACCCTAGCTGTGATTCTGAGAGGGGAATTAACTACCCCCCAAAATGAGTAGTTAGAAACATGCAGACTGCCTGTGGAAAAGATGAAATCAAGCCAGCCAGGAAAGGGGAAAAGCGAGGGCCTATTGAAAAAGTAAAGCCAAACTAAGAAATGGGAGCAGCATATCCAGAAGAGGCAGAAGACAAGCCTAGTTCTGAAAATAATCACCAGCAGTGTCTTGAAGAAACTTTCCAGAAACTGTGTGGTATTCTTGAAAGCATGCATAAAGAGAGGGCTTTTAAGTGTCAGGGGACAAAAATCCTGAGGAGGTTATAGATAATTATGCAAAGACACCCAGGGATGAGAACAGCAGAAATGTGCAAGACTGCAAAAGACTTAAATAACTTTACAAATTCTGAACTTAAAATCACATTAAAAGGCAGTAAAGAGCTTACTTAATGATGTAGAGACATGAATAAATGATACATTGTGCAAATCTGAGAATACAGGAAAATGACATGAAAATGATAGAGAGAATATAATACAGAGGATGGAGAATGGAAAACTTAAACATGGGGAAATCTTAAAGGAAAGACCAAAACAAATGAGTAACAAATTTTCCCTCATTTTTATCTTTATGAAATTAAGATGCATCTCATATCTTATAATTTGCCTGCCATTCCCCCCCCACCCCCCACATACAAAACACTTTTTCTGTGGTGTACATTTTCAACTGATGTCAGTTTAGAATCAAGGAAATATGTCAATGGAAAAAAATTTCCTTAGCTAAAGACAGATCCAAGATTGAAAATGCTCACTTGAGTTCCAAGGAATATAAGTGGGAAAAATCCAAAATTAAAGATTTCTTGGCAAAAACTTTTAACTCTTAGAGAAAAAAAAATCCTTCAAGCATCAGTCCTAAATATCAAATTACCCACAAAAGAGCAAATGCTAGGCTCCCTTACTGCTGCTCCCCAACACCAAGGGTTGAAAGGTCACATGTAACTGAGCAGGACCCTGTGGGACCTTCCCAGTGCAGGCCCTTTCCCCATACCCTCTGCTTTAGCTGCTCTCTGAAGTACCTAGATAACAGTATCTAAGGCATATTCCTGAGTTGTTTTACAGTTGTCAAAAACCCCCATCAAATGGAAGATGTTAACTACTTGATGAACATGAACACGTAGCCCTCAGACCTACTGGTGCCTAAAGATTAATAAAGTTAACCCCTGTGACACTTTCCTGTTACTGTCAACAAAAAAGAGAATTGTGCAGGAGGTGATCACATACCCTGTGATACCCACTCCCTCGTCTGGCCTTTAAAAATGCTTTGCTGAATCTCTTCACGGAGTTTGGGGTCTTTGGGGGCATGAGCCACCTGTCTCCATTCATGGCCCTGCAATAAACCTTTCTCTGATCCAAACTCTGATGTTTTGGTTTGTCTGGCCTCACTGTGTGTTGGGCACATAAAGTTGGGCTAACACACAGAGGCTGAAATTTGTGGCCCAGGAATTTTTTACTCAGCAAGTTGTTCATATGTAATAACTATAAAAAGACATTCCTGGGCTACAGGTGTATCAGTCAGGGTTCTCCAGAGAACAGAAAAAGAGAGAGAGGGAGACAGACAGAGAGAGAGAGAGAGAGAGAGAGAGAGAGAGAGAGATCTATTATAAGAAATTGGCCCATGCAATTGTGAAGCCTGGCAAGAGTGCAATCTGTCACACAGGCTGGCAACTTGGGAACTCAGGCAGGATTTCTATGTTAGTCTTGAGGCAGAATTCCTTCTTTTTGGAGAAGCCTGAGTTTTAGTTCTTAAGGACTTCAACTGTTTGGATGAGGCCCACCCACATTATGGAACTGAGCAGGACCATATGAGGCCTTCCCAGAATTGACCCTGCCCATGTCCTCTGCCTGCCTTTTCTCTGTAGAAAAACTTTAGTCAAACAATAAAAGTAATCAGAGAAGTGAGAAAATGAAGAAAGAGGAAAACAGTCAAGCAGGACAAAATAATAATACTTTAGCCATTAAACAAAGTCAAGGACCTTTAGTTCTTCCTAAAGAACTATAGATAATATTCTGAGGCCATGTCCTTTGAGCTGTTTTGCAGATACTGAAACTCCCACCATGTGGAAGAAGTTAAATGTATGCTGCCCACAAACACATAGACCCCCAGACCAGTTGGAAACAGAAGGTTGATAATGCTGACTCCTGATTACTATACTTCACCACCATCCAATCAGAAGAATGTCCACACATCCCACATACCCCATCCCTCACCCTGTCTTTAAAAACCTTTCCCTGAAAGTCTTCAGGGAGTTCGGGTCTTTTAAGCTCTAGCTGCACTGGACTCCTTGCTTGGTGCCCTGCAATAAATGCTGCACTTTCCTTTCACCACAACCTGTTGTCAGTAGATTGGCTTTACTGCGTGCGGGCAAGTGAACCCAAATTTGGTTCTGTAACAATTTCAGCTGGTTGTAAATATTAATTACATCTACAAAATGCCATCAAACCAACATCTAGACTAGTATTTGACCGAACAACTGGGCACCATAGCTTAGCCAAGTTGACATAACATTAACAATTACACAAGGATTCACAAAATATGTCAGCCTTCTCTAAAACAAATGTCTTAAAAGTATTTTCTAAATACAAAACATAAATTTGAGAAAACCATGGTAAAAAGACACAGAAATCAATTAAAGTATAAGCCTGAAAAATGTACGTCTGTTTCTAGAATTGAATGAAAAAGCCAAAATTATTCTTGAAATGCAAGGGCTCTAATATCAAAAATAGTGTAGGAACTACAATTTAGATGTAAATCCCACATTATGTTAACAGAGAAAAAGGAGGAAAAAGAAAATGAAGGGCGCATCTAAGGTTGAGAACGTAAAAAGGTACCAATATATAAGCATGAGTCTGAGATTTGTTGGGAAAACATACTTTAAATAATTATTTCAAAACTCTAAATTAAAAAAGAGTAGAATTTTTAAAATGATACATTACCTTCCAAATTAGTGATGAAAGTATAATCTTGCCCTGGTAGATTATGCATACCTGCCACTGTCATTATCGTTTGAGCCCTATGTCCCTGCAACAGTAATTCACACCTGGTAAGAACTAAGCCATGTTTCTCAATCCCTGACGGCACATGAGAATCACGTGGAGAGCTTGTACAACTCCTGATGCCCAAGTGGCACCCCATACCAATTGCATCAGAACCCCTTGTGATGGGGCCCAGTCACCAGCAGTTTTCATAACTACCCAAGTGATTCCAAATTTGTTCAGACAGTTTTAAAAACCCCTGGCCTTGGCCCTTTCCTATGTTTTTGCAGGAGGGGCAATCTACTTTAACATAAAATTTATGCAGTTGCTTGCCCCTCTACTATTCCTTTGTGTCACTTTTTCAGTTACCCTTTTTTTTTTTTCATGTTTATTGGAGTATAATTGTTTTAAAATTGTGTGTTAGTTTCTGCTTTATAACAAAGTGAATCAGTTATACATATACATATGTCTCCATATCTCTTCCCGCTTGGGACTCGCTCCCCCCCACCCTCCCTATCCCACCCCTCTAGGTGGTCACAAAGCACCTAACTGATCTCCCTGTGCTATGAGGCTGCTTCCCACTAGCTATCTATTTTACATTTGGTACTGTATATATGTCCATGCCATTCTCTCACTTTGTCGCAACTTACCCTTCCCCCTTCCCATATCCTAAAGTACATTCTCTAGTAGGTCTGTTTCTTTATTCCTGGCTTACCCCTAGGTTCTTCAGGACAGTTTTTTCTTAGATTCCATATATATGTGTTAGCATATGGTATTTGTCTTTCTCTTTCTGACTTACTTCACTCTGTACGACAGACTCTAGGTCCATCCACCTCATTACAAATAGCTCAATTTCATTTCATTTTATGGCTGAGTAATATTCCATTGTATATATGTGTCACATCTTCTTTATCCATTCATCCGAGGAGGGACACTTAGGTTGTTTCCACCTTCTGACTATTATAAATACAGCTGCAATGAACATTTTGGTACATGACTTTTTTTTTTACATCTTTATTGGAATATAATTACTTTACAATGGTGTGTTAATTTCTGCTTTATAACAAAGTGAATCAGTTATACATATACATATGTTCCCATATCTCCTCCCTCTTGCATCTCCCTCCCTCCCACCATCCCTATCCCACCCATCCAACTGGTTACAAAACACCGAGCTGATCTCCCTGTGCTATGCGGCTGCTTCCCATTAGCTATCTATTTTACGTTTGGTAGTGTATATATGTCCATGCCACTCTCTCACTTTGTCACAGCTTACTCTTCCCTCTCCCCATATCCTCAAGTCCATTCTCTAGTAGGTCTGTGTCTTTATTCCTGGCTTACCCCTAGGTTCTTCATGATATTTTTTGTTCTTAGATTCCATATATGTGTGTTAGCATACGGTATTTGTCTTTCTCCTGACTTACTTCACTCTGTATGACTGACTCTAGGTCCATCCACCTCACTACAAATAACTCAGTTTCGTTTCTTTTTGTGGCTGAGTAATATTCCATTGTATATATGTGCCACATCTTCTTTATCCACTCATCCCATGATGGACACTTAGGTTGTTTCATTCTCCTGGCTATTGTAAATAGAGCTGCAATGAATATTTTGGTACATGACTCTTTTTGAATTATGGTTTACTCAGGGTATATGCCCAGTAGTGAGATTGCTGAGTCATATGGTAGTTCTATTTGTAGTGTTTTAAGGAACCTCCATACTGTTCTCCATAGTGGCTGTACCAATTCACATTCCCACCAGAAGTGCAAGAGTGTTCCCTTTTCTCCACACCCTCTCCAGCATTTATTGTTTCTAGATTTTTTGATGATGGCCATTCTGACCGATGAGAGATGATATCTCATTGTAGTTTGGATTTGAATTTCTCTAATGATTAATGATGTTGAGCATTCTTTCATGTGTTTGTTGGCAGTCTGTATATCTTCTTTGGAGAAATGTATATTTAGGTCTTCTGGCCATTTTTGGATTGGGTTGTTTGTTTTTCTGTTATTGAGCTGCATGTGCTGCTAGTAAATATTGGAGATTAACCCTTTGTCAGTTGCTTCATTTGCAAATATTTTCTCCGATTCTGAGGGTTGTCTTTTGGTCTTTTTTATGGCTTCCTTTGCTGTGCAAAAGCTTTGAAGTTTCATTAGGTCTCATTTGTTTATTTTTGTTTTTATATCCATTACTCTAGGGGGTGGGTCAAAAGGATCTTGCTGTGATTTATGTCACAGAGTGTTTTGCCTATGTTTTCCTCTAAAGTTTGATAGTTTCTGGCCTTACACTTAGGTCTTTAATCCATTTTGAGCTTATTTTTGTGTATGGTGTTAGGGAGTGTTCTAATCTCATACTTTTACATGTACCTGTCCAGTTTTCCCAGCACCACTTATTGAAGAGGCTGTCCTTTCTCCACTGTATATTCCTGCCTCCTTTATCAAAGATAAGGTGACCATATGTGTGTGGGTTTATCTCTGGGCTTTCTATCATGTTCCATTGATCTATATTTCTGTTTCTGTGACAGTACCATACTGTCTTGATTACTGTAGCCTTGTAGTATAGTATGAAGTCAGGGAGCCTGATTCCTCCAGCTCTGTTTTTCGTTCTCAAGATTGCTTTGGCTATTCGGAGTCTTTTGTGTTTCCATACAAATTGTGAAATTTTTTGTTCTAGTTCTTTGAAAAATGCTATTTGTAGTTTCATAGGTATTGCACTGAATCTGTAGATTGCTTTGGGTGGTAGACTCATTTTCACAATGTTGATTGTTCCTAACCAAGAACATGGGATAGCTCTCCATCTATTTGTATCGTCTTTAATTTCTTTCATCAGTGTCTTATAATTTTCTGCATACAGGTCTTTTTTCTCCTTTTGTAGGTTTATTCCTAGACATTTTATTCTTCCTGTTTCAGTGGTAAATGGGAGTGTTTTCTTGATTTCACTTTCAGATTTTTCATCATTAGTGTATAGGAATGCCAGAGATTTCTGTGCATTAATTTTGTATCCTTCTACTTTGCCAAATTCATTGATTAGCTCTAGTAGTTTTCTGGTAGCATCTTTAGGATTCTCTATGTATAGCATCATGTCATCTGCAAACAGTGACAGCTTTACTCCTTCTTTTGCGATTTGGATTCCTTTTATTTCCTTTTCTTCTCGGATTGCTGTGGATAAATCTTCCAAAACTATGTTGAATAAGAGTGGTGAGAGTGGGCAACCTTGTCTTGTTCCTGATCTTAGTGGAAATGCTTTCAGTTTTTCACCATTGAGGACAATGTTGTCTGTGGTTAGTCATATATGGCCTTTATTATGTTGAGGAAGGTTCCCTTTATGCCTACTTTCTGGAGGGTTTTTATCATAAGTGGGTGTTGAATTTTGTCGAAAGCTTTCTCTGCATCTATTGAGATGACCATATGGTTTTTCTCCTTCAGTTTGTTAATATGGTGTATCACATTGTTTGATTTGTGTATATTGAAGAATCCTTACATTCCTGGAATACACCCCACCTGATCATGGTGTATGATCCCCTTAATGTGCTGTTGGACTCTGTTTGCTAGTATTTTGTTGAGGATATTTGCATCTATGTTCATCAGTGATATTGACCTGTAGGTTTATTTCTGTGTGACATCCTTATCAGGTTTTGGTATCAGGGTGATGGTGGCCTCACAGAATGAGTTTGGGTGTGTTCCTCTCTCTGCTATATTTTGGAAGAGTTTGAGAAGGATAGGTGTTAGCTCTTCTCTAAATGTTTGATAGAATTCACCTGTGAAGCCATCTGGTCCAGGGCTTTTGTTGGAAGATTTTAAATCACAGTTTCAATTTTAGTGCTTGTGATTGGTCTGTTCATATTTTCTATTTCTTCCTGGTTCAGTCTTGGCAGGTTGTGCATTTCTAAGAATTTGTCCATTTCTTCCACGTTGTCCATTTTATTGGCATAGAGTTTCTTGTAGTAATCCCTCATGATCCTTTGTATTTCTGCAGTGTCAGTCGTTACTTTTCGTTTTTCATTTCTAATTCTGTTGATTTGAGTCTTCTCCCTTTTTGTCTTGATGAGTCTGGCTAATGGTTTATCAATTTTGTTTATCTTCTCAAAGAACCAGCTTTTAGTTTTATTGATCTTTGCTATCATTTCCTTCATATCTTTTTCATTTATTTCTGATCTGATCTTTATGATTTCTTTCCTTCTGCTAACTTTGGGGGATTTTTGTTCTTCTTTCTCTAATTGCTTTAGGTGCAAGGTTAGGTTGTTCACTCGAGATGTTTCCTATTTCTTATGGTAGGATTGTATTGCTATAAACTTCCCTCTTAGAACTGCTTTTGCTGCATCCCAGAGGTTTTGGGTTGTCTTGTCTCCATTGTCATTTGTTTCTAGGTACTTTTTTATTTCCTCTTTGACTTCTTCAGTGATCACTTCGTTTTTAAGTAGTGTATTGTTTAGCCTGCATGTGTTTGTATTGTTTACAGATCTTTTCCTGTAATTGATATCTAGGCTCATTGCGTTGTAGTTGGAAAAGTTACTTGACACAATTTCAGTTTTCTTAAATTTACCAAGGCTTGATTTGTGACCCAAGATATGATCTATCATGGAGAATGTTCCATGAGCACTTGAGAAAAATGTGTATTCTGTTGTTTTAGGGTGGATTGTCCTATAAATGTCAATTAAGTCCATCTTGTTTAATGTATCATTTAAAGCTTCTGTTTCCTTATTTATTTTCATTTTGGATGATGTGTCCATTGGTGAAAGTGGGGTGTTAAAGTCCCCTACTATGAATGTGCTACTGTTGATTTCCCCTTTTATGGCTGTTAGTATTTGCTTTATGTATTGAGGTGCTCCTATGTTGGGTGCATAAATATTTACAATTGTTACATCTTCTTCTTGGATCAATCCCTTGATCATTATGTAATGCCCTTTTTGTCTCTTGTAATAGTCTTTATTTTGAAGTCTATTTTGTCTGATATGAGAATTGCTACTCCAGCTTTCTTTTGGTTTCCATTTGCATGGAATATCTTTTTCCATCCCCTCACTTTCAGTCTGTATGTGTCTCTAGGTCTGAAGTGGGTTCTTGTAGACAGCATATATATGGGTCTTGTTTTTGTATCCATTCAGCAGTCTGTGTCTTTTGGTCTGAGCATTTAATCCATTTACATTTAAGGTAATTATTGATATGTATGTTCCTATTCCCATTTCCTTAATTTTTTTAGGTTTGTTATTGTAGGTCTTTTCCTTCTCTTGTGTTTCTTGCCTAGAGAGGGTCCTTTAGCATGTGTTGTAAAGCTGGTTTGATGGTGCTGAACTCTGTCAGCTTTTGCTTGTCTGTAAAGGTTTTAATTTTTCCATCAAATCTGAATGAGATCCTTGCTGGGTAGAGTAATCTTGGTTGTAAGTTTTTCTCCTTCATCACTTTAAATATGTCCTGCCAGTCCCTTCTGGCTTGCAGAGTTTCTGCTGAAAGATCAGCTGTTAACCTTATGGGGATTCTCTTGTGTGTTTTTTGTTGTTTTTCCCTTGCTGCTTTTAATATGTTTTCTTCGTATTTAATTTTTGACAGTTTGATTAGTATGTGTCTTGGCATGTTTCTCCTTGGATTTTCCCTGTATGGGACTCTCTGTGTTTCCTGGACTTGATTAACTATTTCCCTCCCATATTAGGGAAGTTTTCAATTTTAATCTCATCAAATATTTTCTCAGTCCCTTTCTTTTTGTCTTCTTCTTCTGGAACCCCTATGCTTTGAATGTTGGTGTGTTTATTGTTGTCCCAGATGTCTCTGAGACTGTCCTCAGTTCTTTTCATTCTTTTTTCTTTACTCTGCTCTGCAGTAGTTATTTCCACTATTTTATCTTCCAGGTCACTTATCCGTTCTTCTGCCTCAGTTATTCTGCAATTGATCCCTTCTACAGTATTTTTAATTTCATTTATTGTTTAGTTCATCATTGCTTGTTTCATCTTTAGTTCTCCTAGGCCCTTGTTAAATGTTTCTTGCATTTTCTCTATTCTATTTCCAAGATTTTGGATCATCTTTACTATCATTATTTTGAATTCTTTTTCAGGTAGACTGCCTATTTCCTCTTCATTTGTTAGGTCTGGTGGGTTTTTATCTTGCTGCTTCATCTGCTGTGTGTTTTTCTTTCTTCTCATTTTGCTTATCTTACTGTGTTTGGGGTCTCCTTTTTGCAGGCTGCAGGTTCGTAGTTCCCGTTGTTTTTGGTGTCTGTCCCCAGTGGCTAAAGTTGGTTTAGTGGGTTGTGTATGCTTACTGGTGGAGGGGACTAGTGTCTCTATTCTGGTGGATGAGCCTGGATCTTGTCTTTCTGGTAGGCAGGTCCACGTCTGGTGGTGTGTTTTGGGGTGTCTGTGGACTTATTATGATTTGAGGCAGCCTCTCTGCTAATGGGTGTCTTACAAGTTGTTTGGCATAGGGTGTCCAACACTGTAGCTTGCTGGTCGTTGAGTGAAGCTGGGTGTTGGTATTGAGATGGAGATCCCTGGGAGATTTTCACCATTTGATATTACATGGAGCTGGGAGGTCTCTTGTGGACCAGTGCCTTGAAGTTGGCTCTCCCACCTCCTAGGCACAGCATTGACTCCTGGCTTCAGCACCAAGGGCCTTTCATCCACACGGCTCAGAATAAAAGGGCAAAAAAGTAGAAAGAAAGAAAGAGGATAAAAGAAAATAAAATAAAGTAAGATATAATAAAATAAAGTTATTAAAATGAAAAATAATTAAGAAAAAAAAATTTTTAAGTGAAAAAAAAAACCGGACAGATAGAACCCTAGGACAAATTGTGAAAGCAAAGCTATACAGACAAAATCTCACACAGAAGCATACACATACACACTCACAAAAAGAGGAAAAGGGGAAAAAGTCCACCTCCTCAATTTGGGATGATTCGTTGTCTATGCAGGTATTTCACAGATGCAGGGTACATCAGTTGATTGTGGAGATTTAATCCACTGCTCCTGAGGCTGCTGGGAGAGATTTCCCTTTCTCTTCTTTGTTTGCACAGCTCCCGAGGCTCAGCTTTCGATTTGGCCCCGCCTCTGCGTGTAGGTGGCCGGAGGCCGTCTGTTCTTCGCTCAGAGAGGACGGGGTTAAAGGAGCTACTCATTCGAGGGCTGTGGCTCACTGAGGCTGTGGGGAGGGAGGGGCACGATGCGGGGCGAGCCTGCGGCGGCAGAGGCCAGCGTCATGTTGCATCAGCCTATGGTGCGCAGTGCGTTCTCCCGGGGAAGCTGTCCCTGGATCCCGGGACCCTGGCAGTGGCGGGCTGCACAGGATACCCGGAAGGGAGGTGTGGATAGTGACCTGTGCTCGCACCCAGGCTTCTTGGTGGCGACAGCAGCAGCCTTAGTGTCTGATGCCCGTCTCTGGGGTCCGCGCTGTTTGCCGCGGCTCGCAACCGTCTCTGGAGCTCCTTTAAGCAGCGCTCTTAATCCCCTCTCGTCTCGCACCAGGAAACAAAGAGGGAAGAAAAATTCTCTTGCCTCTTCGGCGGGTCCAGACTTTTCCCCGGACTCCCTCCTGGCTAGCCGTAGTGCACTAACCCCTTCAGGCTGTGTTCACGCCACCAGTCCTCTCCCTGCGCTCTGACCGAAGCCAGAACCTCAGCTCCCAGCCCCGCCCACCCCGGCAGGTGAGCACACAAGCCTCTCGGGCTGGTGAGTGCCGGTCGGCACCGATCCTCTGTGCGGGAATCTCTCCGCTTTGCCCTCCGCACCCCTGTTGCTGTGCTGTCCTCCGCGGCCCCGAAGCTTCCCCCCTCCGCCACCCGCAGTCTCCGCCCTCAAAGGGGCTTCCTAGTGTCTCAGTTATCCTTGATTATTTGGTTATAATCTACAGCTCCCTACTCACAGTACAGTCCAAGGACCAGCAGCCTCAATATCTCTTGGGAGCTTGTTGAGAATACACTTGTTTCATGGCCCTGCCTTCCTAAGTGGACTTCTTGATTCCTAATCTTCCCTTCTTCAATCAACTAACAGAATATTCTTTCCAAAATACAAATCTGATCATGCCATAACTCCCTCTATAAAGAAGAAGAAACTCAATCTGCCCTCTATACTAAAATCTAAGGTACTAAACATGGAATTCAGAATTCCTAAGGATGGTCCTCTTTACCTTGCCCTATATTTCCTTCTCAGCCTCATTTTCTCAGAAAATGAGACTGAGAAGAAAGTGTTAGCCATTAAACAAATTCAAGGACCTTCTAACTGCAAGCCATTAACAATTCACCAAATAGGATAAGCCCTTTCACACTTCAGATCTTGGGATAATATTTTCCTTAGCTGAGAATGCCTCTTGCCGCATTTTCTCAGTAATTCTTAGTCTTTCTTCGAGGTTCAGTTCAGATGCCACCTCTGCCATGAAGACTTTACCAATCTCTCAGTCAAAAGGAATTTCTTTTTTGTTCTTTCTTATAGCCCTGGTTACATTCAATCTTATGTATTGACCTGTCTGTCTTTTAGCCTAGATTGTTAATTCTTTGAGGGAAGAAACAAATCCCTTTAGCCCCTGTTCTGCCAGTGAGTTCTTGTAAAACAAATGTGGTGGGTCACATTTCAAATGCCTGTAGGTGAATTCTTTTATCGGGGTCAACTCACCTCACATTCCATGAGCACTTCAGAGTGCAAGACCAGCCCACACTATTTCAACTCGAGAGAGTACTTATTGCAAAAAGTCTCTAACTTTGGCTTATTAAACAACTCCTTGATATTTTATGGAATTTCTATGCTCTCTCATCATCTGCATCTTTTATTCCACACTGGTGGAGTGTTTGCTCTGTCCTGACATTTTCTTCATTTCACTCACATTGACACTTCCTTTCTGGGGGCCCAATTTGTCTAAGATGGATTCAAGGAATGGATCAACTTTCTAAGGATGATGATTTAACTTCTTATAAATCTAAGGACAATATTGGAAGCTCAAATTAATTGTCTAAACAACTGCCCAGGAATGTTTGCTTGGGGAGTGGGTGTGGGATATCAATGTCAACTGATTAAAACACTCAAGTCTTTTGGCAGTTTCCAAAGAGAATGTGGTTGTCCACGTGCCTGCAGGTAAATTAACAGCGGAGCAAGGCTATCTCTACTCAGGAATCATGCTAATCAAACAGTCACAGATTCCTGCAAGACCATCTGTAGTCCAGGGCTCTGACAAGCGAGCACACAACCCAAACAGTCCAACTGTGACTGCCAGGTGCCTAATGCTTGGACTAAACACACCAAAAGTTGACAGAGGTGATTCTGGAGGTTACAAAGTCCTAGATAAAAGATATCTACAAGGACAGTATATTTTTCCCAAATGTTTTTGCCTTTCTGCATAACCTGATACAAATACTCTACTCACATCATGCTCTCTCCATCTTGTAGACAACTTGTTTACTATTGTATAATAATGTTATTTTATTTGTACAGAGCCCCCAGGCCAAGTTCCCAAGCACTAGAAACCAGACTGTATGCTTGCCCTCTTGATCAAGCCCCCACTCTGTGTTCCATCAAACAGAGAGAATAAACCAAGACAGAGGAAGAGATGAGATCTGAGAAACAGAGATTCCAACACAAGAGAAGGACAAAGGGAATTTGAAAATGACAGTAATGAGAAGTCTCAATATTACAGCTGCTCGTCAGGCCTAATGTGTTACCAGCTCAGAGAACAGGAGAATGGAGGTTCCAGAGGACACATCTCCAAGAAGGAAATAGAAACCATATATTAGTGTGACTGTTTTTTTTGAAAATCATACTGAGAAGCTACTTGAAGATGTAGGGAGAGTTAACAAAATGTGAAAATAAGTCTAAGCAAATTAAAAACAAGGCAATCTTTAACTTCAGGAAAAATGAAAAGTAAGGAAAAAACACACACCCATTGTAGTAAGCTACAATGCTCAATTGTGAATAATATTTTTGTAAGCATAACAATGTGAACATAGAATTGTATTTAGACCAAAATAATAATATTATATTAATAAAAGCTAACATTAGGAGATTTTAATTCAATGTTTTTAGTCCAAGACAAATCAAGTGAACAAAAATTTACTAAGGATAAACAAAATGAACAAAATGTAAATATAGATGGAACTCTGTACCCTAGAGTGAATATATATTCTTCACAAGTCCACGTGATTATTCATGATAATTGGCCACATATTAGCCCACAAGAAAAGCTCAATAATTTCTAAGAACCAGAAACAATACTGACAATATTCTCTGATCACATTGCAATAAAACTAAATATTAATGACATCAGGAAAAAACCCCTGAGAATTTAAAACAAATCCTATTTTAAACTCTTGCTACTCAAATAGTAGTTTGTAGACAGAAACATCTGCATCTCTTTGGGCTTGTTAGAGATAAAGATTCTCAGATGTCCCAGACCTACTGAGTCAGCATCTGTATTTTACAAAATACACAGGGGACTTGCAAGTGTATTCACCTTTATCTATTGCTATGGACTGAATGTTTGTGTTCCCTCAAAATTCATATGTTAAAATCTAAAAATCTGTGTGATGGTACTTGAAAGTGGGGCCTTTGAGAAGTAATTAGGTCATGAGGGTAAAGCCCTCACAAATGGGATTGGTGCCCTTTTAAGAAGAGGCCAGATGTAGCTCACCTTCTTTCTGCCATGTAAGTATACAAGATGAAGTCAGCCATCTGCAAACCAGAAGAGAGTCCTCACCAATCCAACAATGCTGGCACCCTGGTCTCAGACTTCCTGCCTCCAGAACTTTGAGAAATACATTTCTGTTGTTGATAAGCCACTCAGCTTATGATATTTTGTTTTAGCAGCCTGAGTTGAGACACCCATTGTTTCCAGAAACTAATGATAATTAAAATAAACACCAGAACTATGGTTCAAAATCAAAGCAGAGCTCAAAGAAAAATTTTAGTCTTAAATGTTTATATTAATAAAAGCAAAACAAAGAAAATCAATGCATTAAATATCCAACTCAAAAAAATTAGGGAAATATACAATATAAACTAAAAGAAAAAGAAAGCACAAAATAAACTAAAAGAAGGAAGACTTCATAATGATAAAAGCAGAAATGAATAAGTTAGAAAAATAGAATTCACTAATTAAAATCTATTACTCTTAAAAGGAAAAATCAATAAAATAGATTGACAAATAGAAAGTTTAATCAAGCAAAAAGAGAAGAAACACAAACACAAAGTAAGAAAAGGTATAAAACAAATAACATCAGCAACAAAGTAAAATTTTAAAATTAGACTTATTTGCACAATTCTATGCTAGTAGCTTGGATTTTTGAATATGCAAATGTAAATGAAATTTTAAAACTTGATGAAATAAATAATTTTCATGGAAAATATAATTCACTAAACGTAATCCCAGAAGAAACACATGTATCATATAGGTGAAAACTATATGTACCAATTTCTATTAAAGAAATAGAGAAAGCTTTAAATGAATAAGCCTCCATCAACTCATAGAAGATACACACAGGCCCAGGTAGTTTCACATAAGAATTCTACCAAGTCTCTGAAAAATAGATCACTAGAATGCTATTTTAACTAACCTGGGCTTTAAAAAAAAAATTAAAAGTTCAAAATTATTTTTAAATGAGTGTAACATTGACACCAAAACATGGAAAAATTGTACAAAAGAAACAATATGCATTAATCTCACTTACAAATATATATTAAAGTTTTAAATATAACAACAATTAGAACCAAGCAGTTCATTAAGAGAATAGGAGCATGACCAAGAAGGATTCGTTCCAGAAATGCAAGGATGGTTTAGTGTTAGGAAAGGCAGTAATATTAATAGATATTAGGAGAAAAAAATTTCTTTTAAATTTTATTTATTTATTTACTTTTGGCTATGTTGGGTCTTCGTTTCTGTGCGTGGGCTTTCTCTAGTTGCGGCGAGCGGGGGCCACTCTTCATCGTGGTGCACGGGCCTCTCACTGTCACGGCCTCTCTTATTGTGGAGCACAGGCTCCAGACGCACAGGCTCAGTAGTGGTGGCTCACAGGCCTAGTTGCTCCGCGGCATGTGGGATCTTCCCAGACCAGGGCTCGAACCCGTGTCCCCTGCATTGGCAGGCAGATTCTCAACCACTGCACCACCAGGGAAGCCCAGAAGAAAAAAAAATGTAACATATTGATGCTGAAAAGGCATTTGACCCATTCTTAAATTTTTTAAATCATTTAAAAAAGGAATTAATAAATACAAAAACAATAAGGAACAAAATAAGGATGCCCACTTTCATTTAACATTGCACTGGAGGTATTAGCTACTCTTATTGGACAAAAGAAAAATATTCAAGTAGAAACACTGGAAAAGAAAAGGTTAAATTATCACTCTTTGTGGATGGAATGACTGTTACCTGGGAAATCGAAAAGAATTAACTAAAAACCTCAATAAACAAAAAGAGACTAAAGTAAATAAATATGGTATAAATAATACGTAAAAATCCATAGTTTTCATATATAACAACAGCAGTAAATTAGAAAATATGACAGAGATGATTTTGTTTATAATAGCAGCAGGATATAAATATCTAAATATAAACTTAACAAGAAGTAAGTAAAATTTTATGTGGAAAAGCTTAAAATGCTCCTGAAATACCCAAAATAGACACAGATTCTCTATTCTAAGAATCTATTGGTTTAAATAATTGACTACCCAATGCCTATGATTATCTAATCACTCCCTTTCAGGATGGACATGTGACCAAAGCTGGCCAATGAGATGTGAAACAATATCTGCTGGTATGGTAAAAGTTTCTCACTCTTTAAAGGAGACCCAAGGAAGATGCAGGTTCTTCCTTTCTCCAGATCTTATCATGTCCAGATGCTTGAAACTGATGATGTTGCTTTGCAACTACACTAGGGTCAGGCTAAGTGCAAAGCCAGCACAACCAGGATGCCAAGGGGAGTTCTGGTATGAACTAGGCTCCTTGATGACACTTGAAGCACTGATTATGCTGTGCTTGGAGCCAACACCTGTGGACTTCCTGTTATATAAGTCAATAAATGTCCTTATGTTTTAGTCCATTTAAAGCAGGCTTTTCTGTTACTTGTTGCCAAAGAATTCTCGCTGGCACAATCTATGAACTCCTTTCCCAGAACAAAACTTTCAGAATTACTATTGCTTTATAATGGTTTAATATTATAGTGAGCTTCTCTGGGGTTGAGGGGATAATTCTTTAACAACTTTCTTAATTTTCTCAAGTGATTTAATAAGATAATTCCTATTGAGTCAATTAACTGTAGTCATCTAAATTTCTTAATAAAATTTCCATTTCAGTGATTTTCCAAATTTATTAGAAATCAAGTATGCATTTTATTATGTTTTGTAACTTCTATATAAATTTTATCCCCTTTTTTTTCTTTTTCCTTTTGATTATGGGGCTTTCTTATTAGATTTTCCAGCAGCTGACCCATTTTATTGATTCTTTGTAAAAACACTTTCCTGGGATTCACTATCTCTTATGCCATTGTTTTCCTGCTGCTGGTTTATTTATTTTTTAATTTTATGATTTTAATTTATTTCTTTTTAATTCCTTGGGTAATTTTTTTCCTTTTTCATTTTTTTTACTTAAAATAATTTAATTTCTTCTTTTCACTTTTAGAAATATATTTAGCATTACAAATTACTTGTGACAACTTTATGCATATCCCATAATTTTAAATATAAATTATCCTGATTCTCATTATTTTTCAATTAGCTGTTTTCATACCCTTGATTTCTTCCTTAGTCAAATAATTATTCAAGGGAATTCCCTGGTAGCCAGTGGTTAGGACTCTGCGATGTCACTGCAGAGGGCCTGGGTTCAATCATTGCTTGGGGAATTAAGATCCTGCATGCTGTGTGGCATGGCCAAAAAAAAAAAAAAATGTATTCAAAAGAGTGTGCATAAAAGTAGTTTTATCTTTTGCTATTAGTTTCTAGTTATTCTATAATTCTGCTTAAGAATATAGATTGCATATATTCATCTTTCTGACATAATTTTTGTTATTTGCTGTGCTATTTCAGATTTTTTAATTAAAAAAAACTCTGTGGTCAAGCAAAAAGGTGCATTTTACAATGCAAATTATATATATATATATATATATTATAAAACAAATGGTAATTTTATAATACAAATTTTGAAATAGTCCTGAATTCTACTTTACTCTTCATATTGTTCCGATCATTTACACCATAATGCCATATGTTATGAGGGCAAATACAACAGTCTGAAGAACTGCTGCTGGAAATTTTAGGGGTAGAATGTACAACTAACCATAAGAGTATTGTCCAGGATCATGGATTTGTTGCAATAGGAATCTACAGGAGGGAGGAGGCTGCATGTGAATGTTAAAAGAACAGAAAATACTGTAACTGTAGTGGGGTTGACTGTCCTGCTGAGAGGTCTACATGGTGTCTGGCATCCAGGAGCTACTTAATAGTTTTTTCCTCCATGAAAGAGTAGATTTCCCCCCCGCCCCCAGAATGTTTGGTTGCATACGGGCCATGCCAAAGGTAGTATAGTTAGTTAGCTCTGGGAGGTGGGGGGTGGGGAGGAAGACTGGGTAAGAAAAGATGGCCCCAGGGGCTGTCTTGAATTATAGTCATCCCTAGGTAGCCAAAACATCCCCAGGGGGATTGGTTCCAGGCCCTCAGCAGATACCAAAAGCCATGGATGCTAAAGTCTCTAGCATTTGCATATAACCTATGGATACCCTCCCATATACATTATTTTAAAAATTTTTTTGAATTTTATTTTATTTATACAGTAGGTTCTTATTATGTATCTATTTTATACATATTGGTGTATATATGTCAATCCGAATCTCCCAATTCATCCTGCCACCACCCCCCGCTTACCCCCCTTGGTGTCCATATGTTTGTTCTCTACATCTGTAACTCTATTTCTACCTTGCAAACCGGTTCATCTGTATCATTTTTCCAGATTCCACATATATGTGTTAATATACGATATTTGTTTTTCTCTTTCTGACTTATTTCACTCTGTATGACAGTCTCTAAGTCCATGCACATCTCTACAAATGACCTAATTTCGTTCCTTTTTATGGCTGAGTAATATTCCATTGTATATATGTACCACATCTTCCTTATCCATTCATCTGTCAAGGGGCATTTAGGTTGCTTCCATGACCTGGCTATTGTAAATAGTGCTGCAGTGAACATTGGGGTGCATGTATCTTTTTGAATTATGGTTTTCTCTGGGTATATGCCCAGTAGTGGAACTGCTGGGTCATATGATAGTTTTATTTTTAGTTCTTTAAGGAACCTCCATACTGTTCTCCATAGTGGCTCTATCGTTTACATTCACACCAACAGTACAACAGGGTTTCCTTTTCTCCACACTCTCTCCAGCATTTGTTGTTTGTAGATTTTCTGATGATGGCCATTCTAACAGGTGTGAGGTGATACATCACTGTAGTTTTGATTTGCACTTCTCTAATAATTAGTGATGTTGAGCAGCTTTTTATGTACTTTTTGGACATCTGTATGTCTTCTTTGGATAAATGTCTGTTGAGGTCTTCTGCCCATTTTTGGATTGGGTTGTTTGTTTTTTTAATATTGAACTGCATGAACTGTTTATATATTTGGGGGATTAATCCTTTGTCCATTGGTTCATTTGTAAATAGTTTCTCCCATTCTGAGGGCTGCCTTTTCATCTTCTTTATGGTTTCCTTTGCTGTGCAAAAGCTTTTAAGTTTCATTAGGTCCCATTTTTTTTATTTGGGCTTTATTTCCATTACCCTAGGAGGTGGGTCAAAAAATATCTTGCTGTGATTTATGTCAAAGAGTGTTCTGCCTATGTTTTCCTCTAAGAGTTTTATAGTGTCCGGTCTTACATTTAGGTCTTTAATGCATTTTGAGTTTATTTTTGTGTATGGTGTTAAAGAGTGTTCTAATTTCATTCTTTTACATGTAGCTGTTCAGCTTTCCCAGCACCACTTATTGAAGAGACTGTCTTTCCTCCATTGTATATCCTTATCTCCTTTGTCATAGAGGTGCATAGGTTTATCTCTGGGCTTTCTATCCTGTTCCATTGATCTATATTTCTGTTTTTGTGCCAGTACCATATTGTCTTGATTACTGTAGCTTAGTAGTATAGTCTGAAGTCAGGGAGTCTGATTCCTCCAGCTCTGTTTTTTTCCCCTCAAGATTGTTTTGGCTATTAGGGGTCTTTTTTGTGTCCATACAAATTTTAAGTTTTTTTTGCTAGTTCTGTAAAAAATGCCACTGGTAATTTGGTTCTTCATTGCTGTGCATGGGGTTTCCCTGCTTGGGGTAAGTGGGGGGCTATTATTCATTGTGGTGCATGGGCTACTCATTGTGGTGGCTTCTCTTGTGGAGCACGGGCTCTGGGGATGTGCCTTCAGTAGATGTGGCACACAGGCTCAGTAGTTGTGGCTCTTGGGCTCTAGAGCACAGGTTCCATAGTTGTGGCACATGGGTTTAGTTGCTCTGTAGCATGGGAGATCTTCCCAGACCAGGGCTCAAACCCATGTCCCCTGCATTGGCAGGCAGATTCTTAGCCATAGCACCATCAGGGAAGTCCCTCTCATGCTCTTTGGGTGAAAGAACTGTGAGGTGTGTGCTCTACACTTGCTACCAGAGTTTCCGTTCCCTACCAGCCTATTGTGGTAGCTGTCCTAACTCCCCCACATTGGCTGCCTTCCCTTCTCTGTCTTGCTGCCCCACTCCCTTGATGGCATTCTTTGCACCTTTCCAAACCTTGTCTGAAAAAATTTGGGTTTTCTGGGAAAACCCAAATTAAGACAAACAGTGATTCTTATTATTTGTTTTAGCCTCATCAATCTTTGTAAACAAGCATTGCTGGGGGAAGAGGGTGAGAAATGTGCAAACTAAGAAGTCATGCATGGCTGGCTGTAAGTGCATTTGAAGATATCATAGAAATCATTATCACACTCTGTTTAATCGGCCACAGAGGTGGGTTTCAGAGAATCTGTGGAGCAGTTCAAAACTCTGACTCTAGGGACCAGTGGTCCACTGGCAGTCCAGTAGCTAAGAATTTGCCATCCAATGCAGGGGGTGAGGGTATGATCTCTGGTCGGGGAACTATGATCCCACATGTCTTGCAGCCAAAAAACCAAAACATAAAATAGAAGCAATATTGTAACAAATTCAATAAAGACTTTAAAAAAATGGTCCACACCAGAAAAACAAACAACAACAAAAAGAAACCTCACTCTTTAATCAGCTGGATGTACTGAGCCCAATGAACAATCTTCCAGTCACTAATTGCCACAGATAATATGAAATCACAACTCCTGCAGTTCTAACTTGAAGATCCTCCACCTGTGCTAAGTGGTTGAGAAGACAGTCCCTTTTAGGTTGGCTGGTCGGGGGTCCCAACCATGGGCACAAAGGTATGTTTGTTACAGTTACTAGCACTGTTCCTGTCAGAGAAGCAGGGGCTAAATTTATAAGTAATAATAAGGATAATGCTCAGAAATTATTGTGATTTAGAAAAAGTCTCAAATTTCCTCCAGGAAACACTACCTGAGACCACCATTTGAGCTTTGTGCCTATTATATGTGATCTCATGCTGCCCATTGTTTCCCATATGATGGCCCTTGATTTACTAAATTGTAACAAATATTTTATTTATCTATTCCCCCAAGTATACTCCTTTACATTCCTGGGAAGCAGCAATTTTATATTCTGTTGTTATCTTTGTCATGGAGCTTGTCACTTAAAAGGCACAAATACATACAGAACTGTAACAGGTAAAATAAATGAGAAGAGATCCCCACCTAGACAAAAACTGGAAAACATCTGAACTACACTAAAAAAAATCTCCTTTAAGTATTATGATTAAAAACAAAATCAAATTATTATTAAGGGTTAAAGTTTGTAAATGTCACATTATATTCATGTGGGAAGGAAAGAGAAAGCCAAGTTTAGACACTGAGAGGCTCAAAAAACATAACTGTCAGAAATCCTTGAAAAAAATTACTTAAAATTGTATGCCGACTAATAGAAAGATGAAGCAAACATAAGTACACAAAAGAATGTGATGTCATAGAAAGATTAGTAACAAAAATTAAAAAACAAATAGTCTAAATATTCTTGAAAATTTGGTAAAAAAATAGAATATAAAAGGAAATAAATGGAGTCAAAGTGTTCTAGGGCCCTTGAATAGTCCAGGGAGTGGCAAAATACTAATGTATGGTAGATTCTAAGTAAAGAATAAATGTTGTAATTTTGAGGCTAACAATAAAAAATAACAAAGACTGCAAAACTAACAAGGAGAGGGAGAAATGGAATAAGAGAAATACTATTATAATAAAAATAATAGTAACACATATTGCAATGTGATCAGAGAATGGCAAGAAAGGTAAAAAAAGGAACAAAGGTGAGCTAAATAGAAAATAAATTATAGGCTAACACACTTAGACTCAAGTGTAACATTAAATATAAATCCACAGATAATATTCTAATCAAAAGACAAAGATTGTGAGACTAGGTTAAAAATTAAAAATTACTTACTACTTACAAGAAATGCACCTTAAGTATAAAGATACAGAAAAGTTAGAAGGAAAAGGAGAGTAAAATATAAAGATGTACACTTTAAATAAAAGACAGAGAATATGGATATATTGTTATTGCACAAGACAGACTTTAAAACAAGAGCATTACAAAAGATAAAAGTATGGGAGACCCCTGTAAGTTAATGATCACTCAAGAAAGCAGGTTTGCTTAACCACACAATCAAGCAGGCTTGCTTAGCAACAAAACCGTGCAACAGAAGCATGAGATATGCCCCAAAACGATGGTGGCATGAAACCCACATCCTGCCCAGTGAGCTCAGTAAGTTAATGATCCCTAGGACGTGCTCTCAGCACACATAAAAAAACAATAATTTATGGAAAGGTGACATTTCAAAGTGAAAGACCCTCATTATACTGATACCTGAAATAATTTTTTTCATACTGTCATGAGAGTCCTGGGGCTTGACCATGTAGGGACAAGAAAACTCCTCTGCCCAACTTGGAGGAGATGAAGATGGAAGCATGATGTCTACTCAAGGATGAGGAGGAAAGTGGCCTTTTACCCCTCCCCACTTTTCCTCTCTGGGCACAGCACCCTCTCACCCACACACTTGTAAGCCTCACAAACATCCTATTCTAATAAATCACTTCTTATGTATTACTTTGTCTCTGGTTGAATTCCTTATGCACTGAGACATAAAGAACCAGAGCTCCTCGGAGACCCCTGAAATGCCACCTAGCAGTTTCAATTTCAGTGTCAGTAGAAGGTGCTTTAAACAGAAAAGTCAGAAATCTGGGGAGATGGTGGAATTGTGTCCAGAGACCAACTCTGTAGATCTTGCTCAGCCATGACAGTTTTTAAAGGGAATGTGGGGAGGTAAGTTCATTAACTTGGGACAGCTGGTTTTCTTTAATTAATGGTAATCTTTTGATGTTCTGACTACCTGGTCTTGTTGCAAAAACACCTATATATACTGGCTCTTCCCTTACCTCTTAGTAGCAGTCCCTCAGAGTGATCTGAGAGTCTGTTTCCTGGGCTTAAAGTCCCCAGAAAATCTGCCAAATAAAACATAACTTTCAACTTTCAGGTTGTGCATTTTTTCTCAGTCGACTGGATTATTCCTAATTCCCACTTTGGGCCTGTGCTGGGCTACACACACTGCTCTTAATCCAAATTCCAGACCACAAGCTTTGCCTAGGTTTCTGTTCTGCTATGCAAGAAAGAGGAAAAGATGCGAATGTTTAAAGACTGCTCCTCCTTCAATTTGTTAATATGGTTAATCACATTGATAGATTTGCGTATATTGAAGAATCCTTGCATTCCTGGAATAAACCCCACTTGATCATGGTGTATGATCCTTTTAATGTGCTGTTGGATTCTGTTTGCTAGTATTTTGTTGAGGATTTTTGCATCTATGTTCATCAGTGATATTGGCCTGTAGTTTTCTTTCTTTGTGACATCCTTGTCTGGTTTTGGTATCAAGGTGATGGTGGCCTCGTAGAATGAGTTTGGGAGTGTTCCTCCCTCTGCTATATTTTGGAAGAGTTTGAGAAGAATAGGTGTTAGCTCTTCTCTAAATGTTTGATAGAATTCGCCTGTGAAGCCATCTGGTCCTGGGCTTTTGTTTGTTGGAAGATTTTTAATCACAGTTTCAATTTCAGTGTTTGTGATTGGTCTGTTCATATTTTCTATTTCTTCCTGATTCAGTCTTGGCAGTTTGTGCATTTCTAAGAATTTGTCCATTTCTTCCAGATTGTCCATTTTATTGGCATAGAGTTGCTTGTAGTAATCCCTCATGATTTTTTTTATTTCTGCAGTGTCAGTTGTTACTTCTCCTTTTTCATTTCTAATTCTATTGATTTGAGTCTTCTCCCTTTTTTTCTTGATGAGTCTGGCTAATGGTTTATCTATTTTGTTTATCTTCTCAAAGAACCAGCTTTTAGTTTTATTGATCTTTGCTATTGTTTCCTTCATTTCTTTTTCATTTATTTCTGATCTGATTTTTATGATTTCTTTCCTTCTGCTAACTCTGGGGTTTTTTTGTTCTTCTTTCTCTAATTGCTTGAGGTGCAAGGTTAGGTTGTTTATTCGAGATGTTTCCTGCTTCTTAAGGTGGGCTTGTATTGCTATAAACTTCCCTCTTAGAACTGCTTTTGCTGCATCCCATAGGTTTTGGGTCGTTGTATCTCCATTGTCATTTGTTTCTAGGTATTTTTTAATTTCCTCTTTGATTTCTTCAGTGATCACTTCGTTATTAAGTAGTGTATTGTTTAGCCTCCATGTGTTTGTATTTTTTACTGCTCTTTTCCTATAATTGATATCTAATCTCATGGCGTTGTGGTCGGAAAAGATACTTGATATAATTTCAATTTTCTTAAATTTACCAAGGCTTGATTTGTGACCCAAGATATGATCTATCCTGGAGAATGTTCCATGAGCACTTGAGAAAAATGTGTATTCTGTTGTTTTTGGATGGAGTGTCCTATAAATATCAATTAAGTCCATCCTGTTTAATGTATCATTTAAAGCTTGTGTTTCCTTATTTATTTTCATTTTGGATGATCTGTCCATTGGTGAAAGTGGGGTGTTGAAGTCCCCTACTATGAATGTGTTACTGTCGATTTCCCCTTTTATGGCTGCTAGTTTTTGCCTTATGTATTGAGGTGCTCCTATGTTGGGTGCATAAATATTTACAATTGTTATATCTTCTTCTTGGATCGATCCCTTAATCATTATGTAGTGTCCTTCTTTGTCTCTTCTGATAGTCCTTATTTTAAAGTCTATTTTGTCTGATATGAGAATTGCTACTCCAGCTTTCTTTTGGTTTCCATTTGCATGGAATATCTTTTTCCATCCCCTTACTTTCAGTCTGTATGTGTCTCTAGGTCTGAAGTGGGTCTCTTGTAGACAGCATATATATGGGTCTTGTTTTTGTATCCATTCAGCCAATCTGTGTCTTTTGGTGGGAGCATTTAGTCCATTTACATTTAAGGTAATTATCGATATGTATGTTCCTATTCCCATTTTCTAAATTGTTTTGGGTTCGTTATTATAGGACTTTTCCTTCTCTTGTGTTTTTGTCTAGAGAAGTTCCTTTAGCATTTGTTGTAAAGCTGGTTTGGTGGTGCTGAACTCTCTCAGCTTTTGCTTGTCTGTAAAGGTTTTAATTTCTCCATCAAATCTGAATGAGATCCTTGCTGGGTAGAGTAATCTTGGTTGCAGGTTTTTCTCCTTCATCACTTTCAGTATGTCCTGCCACTCCCTTCTGGCTTGTAGAGTTTCTGCTGAGAGATCAGCTGTTAACCTTATGGGGATTCCCTTGTGTGTTATTTGTTGTTTTTCCCTTGCTGCTTTTAATATGCTTTCTTTGTATTTAGTTTTTGACAGTTTGATTAATATGTGTCTTGGCGTATTTCTCCTTGAATTTATCCTGTATGGGACTCTCTGTGCTTCCTGGACTTGATTAACGATTTCCTTTCCCATATTAGGGAAGTTTTCAACTATAATCTCTTCAAATATTTTCTCAGTCCCTTTCTTTTTCTCTTCTTCTTCTGGAACCCCTATAATTCGAATGTTGGTGCGTTTAATGTTGTCCCAGAGGTCTCTGAGACTGTCCTCAGTTCTTTTCATTCTTTTTTCTTTATTCTGCTCTGCAGTAGTTATTTCCACTATTTTATCTTCCAGGTCACTTATCCGTTCTTCTGCCTCATTTATTCTGCTATTGATCCCATCTAGAGTATTTTTCATTTCATTTATTGTGTTGTTCATCATTGTCTGTTTCATCTTTATTTCTTCTAGGTCCTTGTTAACTGCTTCTTGCATTTTGTCCATTCTATTTCCAAGATTTTGGATCATCTTTACTATCATTATTCTGAACTCTTTTTCAGGTAGACTGCCTATTTCCTCTTCATTTGTTAGGTCTGGTGGGTTTTTATCCTGCTCCTTCATCTGCTGTGTGTTTTTCTGTCTTCTCATTTTGCTTATCTTACTGTGATTGGGTTCACCTTTTTGCAGGCTGCAAGTTCGTAGCTCCCGTTGTTTTTGATGTCTGTCTCCAGTGGCTAAGGTTGGTTCAGTGCGTTGTGTAGGCTTCCTGGTGGAGGGGACTAGTGGCTGTGTTGTGGTGTATGAGGCTAGATCTTGTCTCTCTAGTGGGCAGGTCCACGTCTGGTGGTGTGTTTTGGGGTGTCTGTGGACTTATTATGATTTTAGGCAGCCTCTCTGCTAGTGGGTGGGGTTGTGTTCCTGTTTTGCTATATGGTTGGCATAGGTTGTCCAGCACTGTAGCTTGCTGGTCGTTGAGCGAAGCTGGGTGCTGGTGTTGAGATGGAGATCTCTGGGAGATTTTCGCCGTTTGATATTATGTGGGGCTGGGAGGTCTCTTCTTGACGAGTGTTCTGAAGTTGGCTCTCCCACCTCAGAGGCAGAGTCCTGACTCCTGGCTGGAGCAGCAAGAGCCTTTCATCCACTCGGCTCAGAATAAAAGGGAGAGAAAGTAGAGAGAATTAGTATAAGTAGGAGGAAATAGGAAAGAAAGAAAGAAAGAAAGAAAGAGAGGAGGGAAGGAAGGAAGGAGGGAAGGAAGAAAGAAAGAAAGAAGAAAAGAAAGGAAGAAGGCAAGAAGGAAAGAAAGGAGGGAGGGAGGGAGGAGGGAAGGAAGGAAGGAATGAGGGAAGGAAGGAAAAAATACAGAAAGAAAGAAGATACAGTAAAATAAAATAAAGTATAATAAAGTTATTGAATTATAGGGAGGGTGGGAGGGAGGGAGACAAAGAGGGAAGAGATATGGGAACATATGTATATGTATAACTGATTCACTCTGTTATAAAGCAGAAACTATCACACCATTGTAAAGCAATTATACCCCAATAAAGATGTTAAAATAAATAAATAAATAAAGACTGCTCCTCTGTGCTAAATAAAGTAAATCCAGTATTTTTGCATGATAAGATCATGCAATAATCCAAGTTTTCACTCCATGAAACATTGAACCTCCAGCAGAGGAGGCAAACAAAAGGAAAAGAATATGAAAAATATTGGGAACAAGAGATGATTAGTATCTATAATGTGCAGGAGTAAAAGCTAACTCTATCTACCTAACAGAACCATTTAAAAAATTCACATGTGGTTATGCTTAATTTATCTTTCACCAGCCCAATTAAAAGCCTAGTTCAGGGCTTCCCTGGTGGCGCAGTGAGCGTATAATGAGGCTAAAGGTCTACTGGAAGTTGAATCTTCCACCATGTTGGACCTAGTTGGTTCTAACCAGTTTTTGTCATGTCCTATGACTGCGTCATTCTATTAAAAGTTGTGTCCTGACCCTTCCCTCCTGTTTCATTCCCCCTCAGAGATTTTGCTCCCATATTTTTATGGGAAGTGGAGGGGGCAGTCTGTCTTTGTAACTGCTTCAAGGCTGAGTAGGGGCATTGACCCTGCCTGTCAGGGAGTAAAAATCTCTGGATGCCTGATCTAGGGGCCCCAGGGTCAGGACATCTCTTTGTTTTAAGTCAATATGGGCTGGAGTCCTCACATAGCCATCATCTTGGTGTGGAACTGTTGTAACTCTTTCCATAGCCTTTCTATGAATCTTTTCAATGATGAAGCACTTGTTGTAACAACATCAGAGTACAAAAATATCTACCTATAAATGACAAAAGACCTAAAAGGCATGGTTAAGGCATGGTTAAACATCTGATTACATTTAATTTAACATATTAAATAATCCTAGTTAAATATTTTTCTTTGAGATACCTCAGGCACTCTCTAAAACATCCTAAAGTAGGCTGGAAGTCAAAAGAACTTTAATTAAGGGCTTCCTTGGTTGTGCAGTTGTTGAGAGTCCGCCTGCCAATGCAGGGGACACGGGTTCGTGCCCTGGACCCGGAAGATCCCACATGCCGCAGAGCGGCTAGGCCCGTGATCCATGGCCGCTGAGCCTGCGCGTCCAGAGACTGTGCTCCGCAACGGGAGAGGCCACAACAGTGAGAGGCACGCATACCACAAAAAAAAAAAAAAAAAAAAGAACTTTAATTAAAATTTGATATTTGGGAAGTTTTTCAAAAAGTTTTAAACCACTTGGTCAAATAAGATCACATGTCACTCAGACAATACTTATTCCTTAACCAAAGTTAAAAGAGATCTTAAAAGCAAATAAAGATCATTTAATGGCAAAGAAACTCATACCACCTGTTATTAAAAGCAGCATTTCAAGAAAACTTTGGAGGGAGAAACCAAATCCAGTCTTGTCCTAGCCCATTCCCAACAAAATCCATTTACCCAACTAGATTTAATCCAAATTTAGAAAATCTTGATCATGCACAATTCTTTTTTTAGTATTTTTTTTCATTCCTCACACTTTCTTTTACTGAAAACATATATCTTACTTTCCTTAAAAGTTTTTTCCACATTGAGTTATTTTTCTTGATGACAAATTTGTAACAGATATAATAAGGTTTTATTTGGCCTCTAGTAAACCTAAGTACAAACAATCTTAAGTCACCTTCAAAACCAGATATCAGTTTAGTATTGAATATTTCCCAGATGACATGAAGCTGAAATTCATTCTGGCCAATTTTATATTTCTGATTATTTATATAAGTGCTTAATTTTTAAAAAGTCAAATAAGTAGAGCCTTTTGTGAACTAATTTTGGTAATACCATACATCTACAACACACAAAGATACATACAAACACACAAACAAACAGAGACCCCATAGTTCTCATTTCAAGATTTCAGCCCTGAGTCAGGTACAACAATGTAAAACCCATCAGTTACAAGGGGTTGGGTTCAACTTGGGCTTCTGGCAGATTGAACAAATCAAGGTCACCTGTCTAGATGGCTAAACCCTTTTTTACTAATGTTTACAGAAAAGACACTTAGGATTTCAACTTATCCTTGAGAAGTCTAGTTTTAAATTACTTTACTCCCTTTTTCAAAATTTGTATTTTAAAAAGATGGCAGAGATAAATGTTCCTGAGAAAACCAGGTAGGATAGGAGTATTATAGGGAGATTGACATGGCACCAAAAGCTGTGTTTAATGAATTTTGAGATTAGGGGTTGGAGGCCTCATCGAGCCTCTGGTTTTATGGGGTATTGGTGCCTGGAAGGGAAGTTATTAGTTTCTTTTAAGGTGATTTTTATAGGAGTGACAAACTTTGTCTTCCCTGGGATTCCCTGATCCCAGACCTGCAGGTCTATAAGTTTTTCAATTTCTGGGGGAGTATTTTGGGTTGGACTGTCCATGTCTTGTATAATACATAGTCCAGCCAAAAACACTCCTTGGCTTTGGTCTTCAGGGAGAGTAAGAATTTCCCCCAAGACAGCCCCAATAATGGGCTGGGGCATTCAGGCATGACAAGAAACTTCTGAGTTATATGAGTCTTTCCTCAGGTGCAAGTTAGAAGGGTGGTGAAATGTTTTAGTTTTGGCTTTTCTTTGACCCCCAACAATAGAGCAGGTTTCAGGGACAAGGGGCCCAGTGTGAGAAGTCAGGACAGAGTAGGTGGCTCCCGTGGCCGCTAGAAATTGGACAAGCTTAACTGCCATGTCAGTGGTCACTCGCGGTTCCTCCCGTGTGATGACTGTCTTCTGGGGAGCCTTGGGAGGTCCAAGGTCCCATCAATCAACCACTGCCATGACTGGCATGGGGGAATTTCCTAGCTCCCTTCAGAGCTGGGAGCATTCCCTCTTTCAGTGGTCATCTTCTTGCAGAGAGGGCATAACATTTTGGGTATAGGCTGGGACCAGTTTCCTGAGCATTCCTTGTTCCAGTGTTTGGGACTCTCATAACTGAAACAGCCACCCTTCCCTGGCAGCAGTCTTCTGGGAGTACTTTTGGGGTGACCAGGAGGTGGACTAGGTCTTGTCATGACAGCTGCCAAAAGCCCGGCTTGCCATATTTCCTTCCTTAAGTCACGCTGTTCCTTCTTTTCCTCCTCAGCCTGATCTCTACTGTTAAAAATACTGAAGGCTGTGTCAGTAAGAATGTTGATAGGGAGTTGTGGTCCCGTGGCAAGGTTTTGAAGCTTCCTATAGAGGTCAGGGGCCGACTGGCTAATGAAGTGGGTTGCAAATAAAATGTGTCCCTTGAAAGTACAATATTTGGGTCTATATTCACATACTTTCTGAGGGTATTTACCAATCAGGTCTGAAACAGGGCTGGACTTTCGTCTTGGCCTTGGGAGATCTCTTTAACCTTACCATACATAACGAGTTTCATTATGCATCATTTCAGCCCTTTAATGAGGCAAAGGATCATGTGATCCCTACTAGTGATATAAGGCTGGCCTGGTTGATAGTCCCAGTTGGGATCCATTAGAGGCATTGCTGTCAGGCCCAGAGGATATTGATGTGGTTAGGCAATGTGTAATCCATCAGCATATGTTTGAGTCTGTGCCCAAATACGGGCCTTTTCCTCACTGGTGCAGCAGTGGGAAGGGACAATATTTACATCCTTCCATGTAAGGTCAAAATAAAACATCAGTGCCTGGAATTCTTCGGTGAACTGGCTAGGGTCCTCCAAGTTTCTGCCTAAGCAGGTGTGACATTGGTTAAGGTCAGACAAGGAAAAAGGGGTGTGGACTCTGGTAAGTCCCTGAGGCCCACCTACTATATCCTGAGGGGGCAAAGAGGCTCTGGCTGCATTTCTGGTATGGAAAGGTAAGGAGGCTTTTAGGGCAGAGGAGAGGCTGAAGATGGTGGAAGAGTGTTGGGGCTTGGGTCTTCTGTCTGCAGCTCCTGTTCTTCTAGGAGTGCCACTAGAGAGGGCTTTTGTGTAGCCTGAATGGGTCCCAGCTAGCAAGCTTCCCTAACATAAGACTTGCATAGCTCCAGGTTTTCTCTTAGGGCCATAAAAGTCTGTTCCTAAAAGGAACTTTTGTCCATTTCCCCTGCCTTTTGCAAAAGACGTCTAACTGTAGGATGGTATTATAGTTGAGGCTCCCATTTTCTGGCCAGACCTCATTGCCCTCAAGTTTATACTGGGGCCAAGCTTTGTTACAAAAGAAAATGAGCTTTTTTTGTTTTAAAGAATCTGGAGAAAACTTATCCCAGTGGCTCAAAATTCACCTGACGGGTGAGTTCTTTAGGATGGAGGAGGTGTTTCCCATGGTTTCTTCAGGGAGAGGATAGTCCTGTACCAGAGAGGAGCACTAGCATTAGGAGGTTCTGTGTGGACTTTCTAAGAGAGGACTGGTTCCAGTCATCCCTGTCACCGAGTCCTGTTGATTTTATACACAGTGGGGGGTAGCTATTTCCCCATGTGGCAGTCCTGCTGGCCCCAGGGTCCTGGGGTCTGTGTCTTATCCTGTCATCTGTGGTACCCAGGATAAGTGACCTTCCTGAAGGTTTCTTTATAAATTCTATAGATTAATCCCTGTGTTCTGGGATATGTTCCCAAGGAATGGACATCCTCATGGTTCTAGGACTTAAGTCCCAGGCTTTTTCTCTAAAAAGGTGGTAAGTTTTGGAAAACAGGCATTGGCCATTAAGGGATATGATTTGTGAAAAAGAAAAAGAAAAAAAACCCTCTCTTTTCCTTTCCCTTTTATGGGCAGCACCCCTGGGGCCTCGGTGCCATCCTCCTCCTCCCCCATTCCCACACATGCTCTGGCCAATGGGCAGTGGGGCTGGGTGCAGGAGTGGATATGGCAGCCGAGGCAGAGGTACCATGACTGTAGTTAGGGGGATGAAAGGCCCCGCTACCCTGGAAGGACACTCTCAATTGTGCAAGGCAAGCACAGCAAATGTAGATCATTGCCCAGTCATGTATCCCCATGGTGCGGCCATGTGTACGACCTACGCAGCTTGAGTCTCCTGCCCCGCCCCAACAGGGCAGGGTGGGGGTGGGGTCAGGGCAGACCCTGGAGGGGGTCAGCCAAACACCAGAGAGGGGGTGGTGAAAGATGGTCCAACCACCATGAGTCCCAACCACGTGGCACAGGACCATCCCTCTCCTAATACCAAGGGGTACATGCACAGACTGCCCACCTCATGAAGGAGCTTCCAAAGGGATCCCAGCCACAAGTAACCATGGCACAAACTCTAAGTAAGGCTGTATTTCATATTTTTACACAATTGGACCTATTAACAGTTAATGAAATGTTGGATAAGGCAAACCCAGAGGGCAAAGATCCAATGGTTTGGGTCTCTAGCTACCTGTGAGGTGGCCTGGAAATTTTCCCTGACATGCCCTGCACATATGTAGCAGTAATAAGTGGGAGACCTAGCAGGAAGGTTGGAAAATACCTGGCAGATTTCTTTTCCCCCATTTCCAGCAGAGTAAGACACAAGATAAGAGTGGAAAGTAAGGGTGAGGTAGGGATGCAGAGTTGAGACAAGGATAGTTCGGCATAGGTGGACCAATAATAAGCCTATGAGGGTAGCCACGGAGAGGGGTGGTGTCATGCTTTCAACTGTGTGCCTGAAATCGTTTCCTGGAAATTGCCTTGAGGTGGCTGGACAGACCTAGGATCTCTCTATGCCATTCCACAACCCACTTATCCTCTCACAGGAGACTTTTTCATGGTGAGCACCTTGAAGGCTTTTAACTGCTCATCCTGTGCCCACATTTTTCATTTTTGCAGCAATAGATCTGAAAATGAGACAGACTACAAGAAATAGAGGGAGAGAGAGAGAGAGAGATGGAGATGGCTGGGAGTAAGGCTGTGTTTCTCTCTCTCGAGAGAGAGTAATGACTGGAAGTACAGCGGCACCTCTCAAGCCCAAGGGAGGTGAGAGATTAAGTCTGAAAAGGTGACAGAGAAAGAAAGCAAAAGAGAGAGTAGGAGAGAGTGGGAGAGTAGTGGTGGGAAGTAAGGTAGCACCTCTCAAGCGCAAGGGAGGCAAGAGGCTGAGGCTTACCAAATTCTGCTGGCTGGCTTCGCCAATATGTTCCCGGTGAATATGAGGTTCTTGATGTATCGCTGCAGAAAGAATTCAGTGAGAGACAAAGTAACAGGTAAGAAGTTGATTTATTTAGAGAGAAACACACTCCACAGGCAGAGTATGGGCCATCTCAGAAGGCAAGAGGCACCCAAAATATGATGTGGTTAGTTTTTATGGGCTGGGTAATTTCATAGGCTAATGAATGGGAGGATTATTCCAACTATTTCAGGGAAGGGGCAGAGATTTGCAGGAAATGGGCCACGTCCACTTTTTGACCTTTTATGGTGAGCCTCAGAACTGTTATGGTGCTGGTGGGTGTGTCATTTAGCATGATAATGTATTACAATGAGCATATAATGAGGCTCAAGGTCTACTGGAAGGTATATCTTCTGCCATCTTGGACCTAGTTGGTTCTAACCCGTTTTTTTCGTGTCCTATGGCTATGACATTCTTTTAAATGTTGTGCACTGCCCCTTCCATCCTGTTTCAATTTCTGCCTCCAAGCCTTTCCATGTGCTGTTTCTTCCACCTAAAATGCTGTCTTCCCTTCTGAATGTGAGTAAAAGTGGAAATGAATGGGCATACATGTTAAAAAAGTGCATAAATCTTAGGGTTGGTCTACTCCTTGGAGGTCATTCACTTCAATTGTCTCACACTAATACTAGCATTTACATCAATTAGTAGTAATAAAAACACCAGTAACATTAGTACTAACACAAGAAATCACATATCTTTGAAAACTGATCCGATCCATCTACTTTTTTGTTTTTATTTTTTGCAGGATAATTACTCTCTCACACACACTATGCACATATTTGGACAAAGAAACATAGTTTAAGGCTAAAGTTACATACTTCACTTTGACTTAAAGAAAAAAGAACTTAAAATAGTCACTATTTGCCCATACTCCTCTATGACCTTGAGGAAAAGAAAGACAAGAATTGTATGATTTAAAATCAGACACACAGACACACACACTGATACCTCATTTTATACTGGGAAGGTAGCTAAAACCTTTCAATTTTTGTGCTAACAAGTCTCAAGAAGAAGGAGGGGGTCTTAGTGAAAACATTGTTTCATAATCAAACGAATGAAATTAAATCCATCTTTTACATATTACATAATGTAACATCTTTTACATATTTTACATATTACTTAATGAATTGGGTCCTGCTATTACTTAATGAATTGGGTCCTGCTGCTCGCCACTTACAAAATCAATTACATATTCATAAATGGTAGAGGAGAAAGGTGCCCTTAATCAGAATGCTGGCCATCTGGGGAGATGTTGGATTCAGCATATAACTGAGCAGGTCCCTATGCGACCTTCCCAGGACAGGCTCTTCCCCCATATCCTCTGCTTTAGCTCCTCTCTGAAGTACCCAGATAAAAGTATTTGATGCACGTTTCCTGAGTTGTTTTACAGATATGAAAAAACCCCTCCAAATAGAAGTTAACTACTTGATGACCATGAGCACATAGCCCCAGGCTTCCTGGAGCTTAACGACTGCTAATGTTAACCCCTGTGATACCGCCCTCACCATCAGCCAATCAGAGAATTGTGCATGAGCTGATCACATACCCTGTGACCCCCCCATTGCCTCACCTAGCTTTTAAAAATGCTTTGCTGAAACCCTTCGGAGAGCTAGAGCTTTTTAGAGCATGAGCCACCCATTTCCTTGCATGGCCCTGCAATAAACTTTTCTCTGCTCCAAACTTTGACATTTTGGTTTGTTTGGCCTTACTATGCATCGGGCAAAGGAGCTTGTGCTAACAAGCATCCCCAAAGACCACCTCCAAAAATTCTGCTAGACCATGAAAATTTTTAAGTAAAGGAGGGAGGTAATCTCAGTTAATCATTGAGATAGGGGGTCAAAGTCATCACCATCACCCACCGAGTGCAGGCTCCTTGTGATCTTCCTCTAGATGTTATCTTGTTCACACAGTTTGGTCACAGAGTTTGTTCAGGATAATACTGAATGGGAAGCTAGGGAAGATATCTGACCATCTGTCAATTACTTATTCTTCATTTCTACTTCTTTGAACTATGGAAAGAACTGACTAGTGATAAATGGAATATTTATAAATGGAATATTTCCTGACATATCAATAAACAAAGGATGTCACAGTCACAAATGATTGCAGCCCTCCAACATGAACTGGTGAGCCCTGAGGAAACTCAGGGCTGAAAAGAAGACTTGTCATCTAGCAGACATCAGACTGCAGCCACTCCCTGCAGTGAGCTCTGAGGAAACTCAGGCTGTGAAAATACAGGCCCCCGGTAGCTAAGGTGTATATCAAAGGAATGATTTCAGTGAACCCAGAATTTTGCACATTCCCATACATAAATCGCGCTAAATTCCTTAACTTAAGATATCTGGTTTTCTTTATTTAACAATAACCTTTTGAGGTCCCAATTACCTGCTCTTGTTGACAAACTCCTATATATTCTGGCTCCTCCCTTCTCCTCCGAGGAACAGTTTCTCAGAGTTATCTGAAAAGCTGTTTCCCAGGCTGCAGTCCTCATTTTGCCCCAAATAAAACAACTCACAACTCTCACGTTGTGCATGTATATTTTTTTAAGTCAACACTAGTTAGGTATTGTGTGATTAAAAATTTGAAAGATGTGCTTGGGCAGGAGTTGAGTAGAGCATGGGGGTGCCTGGTTTAAAAGTTAGTTACAATATAGCTTTGCTAAAGTGATTGGAAATGGGGATTCCTGC
>NW_006799694.1:376720-428368 GCF_000442215.2 Lipotes vexillifer
CCTGCTGAGGGCGGTTTACTGTAAAGAACTGCTTACAATATGACTTTGCATGTCACAAAAGTCTTTTCTTACCCTTCAAATACAGAGACTTTTTTTTTTTAAATACAGAGACTTTAATCAAATGCTTGTTTACCTGTCATTTAACTACTTGTGTTTTCTTCCCAGAAACCTCCCCACCACCACTAGATTTTTCTAACTTCTCAGGTGTTTCCAAAGACAAGGGTTACCTCCTTCTCTCATCTCAGAAATTTACCAGAAGATTCCCCTTCATCTCTGCACCCACCCTGGAGCTTTCCTGACATCAAAAAGCACTGGAATACATACACTCCCTAATATTTACTCTGCAGGGTGGAACTCCACCACCAGACTATTAAGAAACAGAGCCCAAGTTGGCACAGATGAGGGCATGTGTTACACAACCATACTGCCAAAGTGACAGCTCACTTTTCTAGTTCATTTTTTTACTGTAGACAAAGTATCTGGAAATAGCAATGGCATCACATTATTGTCAAAGCTGTTGTGTAAAAAACTGACACATTCTTTCTCAATGACAATTTATGAAAGATACCCGAAAATTATGTGCTAGATGTATGGTGCATTGATATATATAAACAAATGTCTGGAGGTTATTTCTGATGATGGATAGGCATCATTTTCCATAAGGGAATAGTCTAAAGCAAGGGGAAAAGTTACTCACATAGCCCATGTGGAGACAGTTTCTCTGTTCAGTTATATTTTACCTGATGTTTCACTATGCTACCCCCAATATGTTTCATCCACAGCTTAACATTTCAGAGTGGTGTCCCACAATATTGTCTCACCTTTTCACCCCCATGGACCTGTGAGGCCAGCACTCCTTCATACGTATGGATGAATTGTCTCAGAGAGGGGCATTGCGGAACACACTGCTCACTGTTTATAAAAACCCATTTCTTCTTCTTGTGCACACAGCTAAACTACATTTCCCAGGGTCCCTTGAAGCTGTAGCCATGTGACTGAGTTCCAGCTAATGGAATGTGAGCTAAAGTGATTATGCGCTTCTGGTCCTGGCCCATAAAAACTTCCTACATCTTCTTTTCCCTTCCAGTTGATGGGATGATAGGATGATGCCATGGAAGACATATAAAACATTGGTCCCTAAAGTGACTGTGTGGAGCAGAAACACACACACACACACACACACACACACATACACACACCACTTCCCTGTTGATCTAGAATCTCCTCAAACTATTCTGTGAATGAGAAAAAAATGTCCAAGTGGGGGTTTCCCTGGTGGCACAGTGGTTGAGAGTCCGCCTGCCTATGCAGGGGACACAGGTTCGTGCCCCAGTCCAGGAGGATCCCACATGCCGTGGAGCGGCTGGGCCCGTAAGCCATGGCCACTGGGCCTGCGCTTCCGGAGGCTGTGTTCCGCAGCGGAAGAAGCCACAGCAGTGGGAGGCCCGCGTACCACACACACACAAAAAATGTCCAAATGTTCAGCCATTACATGTTGGAGTCTGTTTATTACCACAGTCTACCCTAGGCAAGCCAGCACAAATATCTGTACTCTGAAGTGAAATGCTTCCATAATCAAAAAACTAAAATTGTGTGGCATTAACCTAATCAGGCAGCAGTTGGTGAGGTAACACATTTAGCAGGAAGAAAGATGGAGAATCATGTTGTGATGGCAAAACTTTTGTTAAAATAAAACCTGTGATGACTTGGAAGGCAGATCACATATTCACTGAGTCTGTGGCTCTGTAGAAGTTGTTGTAATAACTAGACTAAGAGTGTGTCTTGGTTGTTGCTGGGCTTAGTAATGTATTACAGTATTACAAGAAAGATGAGCTCAAGCAAGTTTGTCTGGTTTGCAAGCAAAGAGTGAAGGAATAGAGAAAGTTCAGAGACTAAAGGCATTAAGGTGTTAGAAAGACCTATTGTTGCTGGACCCTAAATAGTTTAAGAGATAAGACCAAACAAGACTTTGGTGTTGTTTGAATAGCAAAATCTCACTAGGACTTTCCAGTAGACCAAAGGATTCAGACCTGTGGCAAGGGTCAGACTGAGAATGTTGTCTCTTCAGATCCATTGATTCAGTTGTTCTCTACATAGATGCATTACATTAAGAAAAAAAAAGGCATGGGTTGGGAAGCAAAAAATAAATCAGACTTGAGGAATATGTTTGGGAAAGAACATGGAGCCAACTGGAAACAAACTTAAGAGAAGCCTACCATGTTTTAATAGGAATTGTCAGAGAAACAATATGCCTAACCTACAAAGCCTGTGGTTGTAAAGCTATACTGAGGTCTCAAACTTGCAAGAGTGGGGTGAGTACTCTGAAAGCTATGCTCCCCCAAAACTGTATCCTCCCCAGTGCTCACTACAGATGGGGCCTTGGAGAAAAATGGCCAAGGATGAAGCTCCCACCACCTCCAGGGCAGAGAGTCTTTGCAAGGCCTGCCTGGGAGGGTCCTGACCCTGCTGTGGCCCAGTGACTACTGAATGTTTCTCTTCTTTCCTCTATCAAATGTGAACTTTCATTGTAGTTATGGAGTTATTGTTACAACATTGTATAGTGTAAAGTGCCATTCTATTCTCCTGTGATCTGTCAAAACCCATGTGAGGGAAGTATGGTTAGTATTTTTATTCCCAGTTTGCCAGTGAAGAAACTAGACCCAGAAATGTTATGACCAAGACTGCAAGTTTGGCTATACAAACCCAAATATCTTGTCACTTCAATTGTAGCGGGCTAAAAATTTTTTATTTTCAACTAGGAACTTGGTGTACTATATCAGTGATTCTCTGAACTCAGGTAATGATCCATTCAAACCCCTAACAATGACATCAAAATATCCAGGTAGCTGGCTGACTGGACTTTGGACAGAATTCTCTGTATCAATTTGCTTCCAGAAGTCTTGGAATCATAGTAGGGGATGAGATTTATCTCCAGAATCCCCAAACAAATGGTAAATTTTCTCAATTCATTTCCCCCAATCAATTAATTTAATGAGGGTAAAGTTCACTCAAATTAAATTTCACGTCCAATTCCTGCCTGTGCCTGGGGAGATTGTTGCTCTCTTCCTTTCTTATCCTCCTGCATTGCCTGCCTCAAATGAATGGTCCTGGATAGATCCAATTTGAGGAGAGCTGTGAAGGTGGTGAAGTGTGTTTCCTGTGACTTTCCACTCTTCCTTTTGCATGCAAAAAAAGATACCTCTCCCTGTCTTTGAATCTGTGAATGAAAAATGTTTCCTGCCATATCAGTAAACAAAGGATTTTGCAGCCATCAAGCCACTACAGCTGCTACAATGGTGAGTCCTGAGGGAACTCAGAATGGAGGCAAATGGGCTGTCCACTGCCAACCTCTCAGCCACCCCCAATGGTGTACCCTGAGGGGACTCAGGATGGGAAAGAACAGGATACTGGCTCTAGATAGCTAAGGTATGCTTTCATATCAAAGGAATGATATCAATGGGCCCAGACTCTTGTATCTTTCTATACATAGAAAAGTGCTAAATTCATTAACTTGGGACATCTGGTTTTCTTTAATTAACGGTAATCTTTTGATGTTCTGACTACGTGGTCTTTGTTGCAAAAAGCCCTATATATCCTGGCTCCTCCCTTACCTCTTAGGAGCAGTCCCTCAGGTCTATATAAGTGGCTGTCTTCTGGGCTTGAAGTCCTCAGAAAGTGCACCAAATAAAACATAATTTCTCAACTTTCAGATTGTGCATTTTTTTTCAGTTGACATATCCCTGTAGTTGCTTTATAAAGAGATTCAAATAAATAACATGCCTTTAGGGTACTGATTTTATTCTCATAATTACCTTTTGGGGATCCTTTTAGCTAAATAGGCTTTAAAATAAAGACTTTTGGGGTCCTATTTAGCTAAATAGATCCTTTTAGCTGAGTAACTAGACCAAACAATAAATTTGACATCAATTATTTGAACAAAAATAGTCTAATATAAAAGGGCAAAAATCCTGCAGAGAGATTAAGTAGAAGGATAAAGTCACTGGGCTTATGGTGCTAAGTGGGAGTAAAATGCTAGACACCCAACTGCACTATAAGACATGAACATCCTTCACAGAGTCATACACAATGATAAACAGCAAGTTCAACAAAGGTGCATCCCCCTAAATAATCTTTAGGAAAGTCTGTTATGCTCCCTTGTGACATTGAAAGGACATATAGTCATCCTTTTTTCTAATTTCCAAGTTTTAGATAATTTTTCACAACAGCTTTAATCAAGTCCTTACCCTTTATTTGCAAAATATGGGATTATAATTATTGTAGGATGAAATCTGTAGGTATGATACTAATTATACCAATGACAATTGACTAGCCTCTGAGCTCAGACTCAGGGAGTGAGCTCTTGTTCAATCTGCAAACCCCAGGCCTGGGTAGGAATCTGTGGGAATTACTGCATGCTGCAGGCATCCAATCTTAGCCTCCCTCTGGGTAGGGACATGAGGCCTCTGGCAGTCATGAAGGGCCTTTCTCCCTATCTCTGGACCTTAAGCTGCCTGGAGCTCCTGTAGTGGAGCCCAAATCACTGCCCTGTGAGAGGGGTCCTGACATCCAGCTCAGAAGATGAACAAGTTTCTCAGGGGCTAGGCTATTGTTCCCCTGCCCAGAATCCCAGTGTTCAACCAGTTCTGGGAGTGGGGGGTGTTTGTCCCACACAAACAGGATGCAGGTCTCTCATCCCAAACTTCCGAGCCCCCTCCAATTATATATAACGCCTGTGAAGATGACACCCAACACTTCATATTTCTGAAGGCCTTTTCTCTCATTTCCTTTCCAATCATGCACCTCTCTCTTTTTTTTCTCATTCCCCTTTTCTCTTTCTCTACTTCTCCTCTTCTTTTTTTTAAAAAAATTGAAGTATAGTTGATTTACAATATTTCAGGCTTACGGCAAAGTGATTTAGTTATATATATATATATATATATATATATATATATATATATATATATATTCTTTTTCAGATTCTTTTCAAATATACGTTTTTACAAGATATTGAATATAGGTCCTCACTGTTTATGTATTTTATACATGGTAGTGTATATATATATATATATATATATATATATATATTCTTTTTCAGATTCTTTTCAAATATACGTTTTTACAAGATATTGAATATAGGTCCTCACTGTTTATGTATTTTATACATGGTAGTGTATATCTGTTAATCCTAAATTCCCAGTTTATCCCACCCACCCTCCTTTTCCCTTTGATAACCATAAGTTTTTTTGTGTGTGTTTGTATGTTTGTAAGTCTATTTCTGTTTTGTAAATAAATTCATTGAAATAATCTTTTAAGATTTCATGTATAAGTGATACTATATGATATTTGTCTTTCTCCATCTGACTTAATTCACTTAGTATGATAGGTCCACCCATGTTGCTGAAAATGGCATTATTTCATTTTTCTTTATGGCAGAGTAATATTCCATGTATATATATATACCACATATTCTTTATCCATTTATCTGTCTATGGACATTTAAGCTGCATCTATTATTGGCTATTGTAAATAGTGCTGCAATGAACATTGGTGAGTGTATCTTTTGGAGTTAGAGTTTTCTCATATGTACCCAGGAGTGGGATTGCAGGATCATATGGAAACTCTATTTCTAGTTTTTTAAGGAAGCTCCATACAATTTTCTTAGTGTCTGTACCAATTTATACTCCCACCAACAATGTAAGAGGGCTCCCTTTTCTCTACACGTTCTCCAGCACTTATTATTTGTAGACTTTTTGATGATGGCCATTCTGACCAGTGTGAGGTGGTACCTCATTGCAGTTTTGGATTTCTCTAATAATTAGCAATATTGAGCATCTTTTCATGTGCCTGTTAGCCATGTGTATGTTTTCTTTGAAGAAATGTCTATTTATGTCTTCTGCCCATTTTTTGATTGGGTTGTTTTTTTGATATTGATCTGTATATGCTGCTTGTATATTTTGGAAATTAAGTCCTTGTAGTCACATTGTTTACAAATACTTTCCCCCCAGTCCATAGGTTGTCTTTTTATTTTGTTTATGGTTTCCTCTGCAGTGCAAGAGCTTATAAGTTTGATTAGGTTCCATTTGTTTATTTTTGCTTTTGTTTCCAATACTTTAGAAGAAGGATCCAAAAAGATATTGCTGCAATTTATGTTGAAGAGTGTTCTACCTATGTTTTTCTCTAGGAATTTTAGAGTAACTGGTCTTACATTTAGGACTTTAATCTATTTTGAGTTTATTTTTATATATGGTATTGGAGAATGTTCTAATTTCATTCTTTTACATGTAGCTGTCCAGTTTTGCCAGCACCACTTATTGAAAGACTGTCTTTTCTCCATTATATATTCTTGCCTCTTTTGTCATAGATTAATGGATCATAAGTGTATGGGCTTATTTCTGGGCTTTCTATCCTGTTCCATTGATCTATGTTTCTGTTTTTGTCCCAGTACCATACTGTTTTGATTACTTTAGCTTTGTAGTATAGTCTGAAGTTAGGGCACATGATTCCTCCAGCTCCATTCTTTCTGAAGACTGTTTTGGCTATTGGGGGTCTTTTGTGTTTCCATACAAATTAAAAAAAATTTGTTCTAGCTCTGTGAAAAATGCCATTGGTAACTTGATGAGGATTGCATTGAATCTGTAGATTGTCTTGAGCAGTATGGTCATTTTGACAATATTCTTACAGTAGAGAACACAGTGTATCTTTCTATCTCTTTGTGTCATCTTCAATTTTCTCTCATCAGTGTCTCATAGTTTTCAGAATACAGGTTTTTTGCCTCCTTAGGTAGGTTCATTTCTAGGTATTTTATTTTTTGTGTGTGATGGTAAATGGGATTGTTTCCTAATTTCTCTTTCTGATACTTCATTGTTAGCATATAGAAATGCAAGTGATTTCTGTGTATTGATTTTGTATCCTGCAACTTTACCAAATTGATTGATGAGCTCTAGTAGTCTTCTGGTGACATCTTTAAGATTATCTATGTACAGTATCATGTCATCTGCAAAGAGTGTCTGTTTTACTTCTTCCTTTCCAATTTGGATTTCTTGTATTTCTTTTTCTTCTCTGATTGCTATGGCTAGAACTTCCAAAACCATGTTGAATATAAGTGGTAAGAGTGGGCTTCCTTGCCTTGTTCCTGATCTTAGAAAAAATGCTTTCAGCTTTTCAGTGTTGACTTTGATGTTAGCTGTGGGTTTGTCAAATATGGCCTTTATTATGTTGAGTTATGTTCCCCTGTGACCACTTTCTGGAGAGTTTTGATCATAAATCGATGTTGAATTTTATCAAAAGCTTTTCCTGCATCTATTGAGATGATCATATGGTTTTTATTCTTCAATTTGTTGATGTGGTGTATCACACTGATTGATTTGTAGATATTGAGAAATCCTTCATCCCAGGATAAATCCCACTTGATCACGGTGTGTGATCCTTTTAATGTACTGTTGGATTTAGTTTGCTAGTATTTTGTTGAAAACTTTTGCTCTACATTCATCAGTGATTTTGGCCTGTAATTTCCTTTTTTTGGTGATATCTTCCTCTGATTTTGGTATCAGGGTGATGCTGGCCTCATAGAATGAGTTCAGAAGTGTTCCTTCCTCTGTAATTTATTTGGAATAATTTCAGAAGGATAGATGTTAACTCTTTTCTAAACGTGTGATAGAATTCACCTGTGAAGCCATCTGATCTTGGACATTTGTTGGAAGATTTTAAATTACTAATTCAATTTCATTACTGGTAATTGTTCTGTTCTATTTGCACCTAGTTCAGTTTTGGGAGATTGTACCCTTTTAAGAATTTGTTTCTTCTAGATTGTCCATTTGGTTGGCATAACATCCTTTTTCATTTCTGATTTATTGATTTTGGTCCTCTCCCTATTTTTCTTGATGAGTCTGGCTGAAGGTTTATGAATTTTGTTTTCTTTTCAGAGAATCAGATTTTAGTTTAATTGATATATATATATATATATATATATATATATATATATATATTTAGTCTTTAATGTTTCTGCTCTGATCTTTATGATTTCTTTCCTTCTACTAGCTTTGGGCTTTGTTTCTCTTTCTCTAGTTGCTCTAGGTGTAAGTTTATGTTGTTTCTTTGAGATTTTTCTTATTTCCTGAGGTAAGCTTGTATTGCTATAAACTTCCCTCTTAGAACTCCTTTTTCTGCATCCCATAGGTTTTGGAAATCATATTTTTATTTTCATTTGTCTCTAGGTATTTTTTGATTTCCTCTTTGCCTTCTTCAGTGATCCACTGGTTGTTTAGTAGCATATTGTTTAGCCTCCACGTGTTTGTGTTTTTTGCAGTTATTTTCTTGTAGTTGATTTCTAATCTCATAGTGTTGTGGTTAGAAAAAATGCTTGATATGATTTAAATTTTCTTAAATTTACTGAGGCCTGTTTTGTGACCTAGCAGGTAATCGATCCTAGAGAATATCTCATGTGAACTTGAAAAGAATGTGTATTCTGTTGCTTTTGAATAGAGTGCTCTATAAATATTGATTAAGTCCATCTAGCCTAATGTGTCATTTAAGGCCTGTGTTTCCTTCTTGATTTTCTGCCTGGATGATCTGTCCGTTGATGTAAGTGGGGTGTTAAAATCCCCTTCTATTATTGTGTTATTGTCAATTTCTCCTTTTATGTCTGTTAATATTTTCTGATATATTGTGGTGCTCCTCTGTTGGATGCATATATATTTACAATTGTTATATCTTCTTCTTCAATTGATTCCTCGATCATTATGTAGTGTCCTTCTTTGTCTCTTGTCACAGTCTTTATTTTAAAGTCTATTTTGTCTGATATAAGTATTGCTAATCCAGCTTTCTTTTGATTTTCATTTGTGTGAAATATCTCTTTCCATCCTCTCATGTTCAGTCTGTATGTGTCCCTAGATCTGAAATTAGTCTCTTGTAGGCAGCAAATATATGAGTCTTTTTTTTTAACCATTCAGTCAGTCTGTGTCTTTTGGTTGGAGCATTTAGCCTGTTTACTTTTAAGGTAATTATCTATATGTATGTTCTTATTGCCATCCTCTCTGGGTTTGTTTTTGTAGGTCTTTTCACCCTTTCTTCATTTGTTCTCTTCTCTTGTGATTTAATGACTATCTTTAATGTTATGTCTGGATTCCTTTTGTGTGTGTGTGTGTGTGTGTGTGTGTGTGTGTGTGTGTATCTATTATAGTTTTTTGGTTTGCAGTTACCTTGATGTTTTTGTATAGCAGTCTATATATATAGATAGATATACATGATTGTTTTAAGTTGCTGATCTCTCAATGCATTTTCCCTGCATTTGTACTCTCCTCCCCTCATGATTACTGTTTTTTTTTAAGACCCATCTCCCTTTTTATTTTATTTTATTTATTTATCTATTTATGGCTGTGTTGGGTGTTCGTTTCTGTGCGAGGGCTTTCTTCGGCTGTGGCAAGTGGGGGCCACTCTTCATCGCAGTGCGCAGGCCTCTCACTATCGCGGCCTCTCTTGTTGCAGAGCACAGGCTCCAGACACACAGGCTCAGTAATTGTGGCTCACAGGCCTAGTCACTCTGTGGCATGTGGGATCCTCCCAGACCAGGGCTCGAACCCGTGTCCCCTGCATTGGCAGGCAGACTCTTATCCACTGTGCCACCAGGGAAGCCCCTGATTACTGTTTTTGATACCATATTTTACATCTAATTGTTTTGTGTACCCCTTAACTGCTTATTGTGACACAGACAATTTTTCTATTTTGTCTTTTATCCTCCCTACTAGCTTTGAGTATGAGTGATTTCCTACATTTAATGTATGTTTGCCTTTACTGGTGAACTGGTGAAATTTTTCATCTCATAATTTTCTTGTTCTAGTTGTGGCCTTTTCTTTTTTCCATCAAGAATTTCGTTTAACATTTGTTGTAAAGCTGGTTTGGTGGTGCTGAATTCTTTTAGCTCTTGCTTGTCTGTAAAGCTTTTGATTTCTCCATCAAATCTTAATGAGAGCCTTGCGTAGAGTATTACTCGTTGTTGGTTTTTCCTTTTCATCACTTTAAACATATTGTGCTGCTCTGTTCTGTCCTGCAGCATTTCTGCTAAAAAAATCAATGGATGCCTTATGGGAGCACCCTTGTTTCCCCTTACTGTATTTAGTATTTTCTCTTTATCTTTAATTTTTGTCAGTTTGATTATTATGTGTCTTGCTGTGCTCCTCTTTGGGTTAATCCTGTATGGGACTTCCTGTGCTTTCTGGACTTTGATGACTATTTATTTGCCAAGATTAGAAATGTTTTCAGCTATTATCTCTTCAAATATTCTCTCAGACCCCTTCTTCTCGCTCTTCTGAGACACCTATAATGTGAATGTTAGTGCACTTGATGTTGTCCCAGATGTCTCTTAAGCTGTCCCCTTTTCATTCTTTTTTTCTGTTCAGTGACAATGATTTCCACTACTCTACCTTCCAGCTCACTGATCCATTCTTTTGAATCAGTTAGTCTACTATTGTTTCCTTCTAGTGATTTTTTTTTCATTTCAGTTATTGTATTATTTATCTCTGTTTGGTTGTTCTTTGTATTTTCTAACTCTCTGTTAAAAACTTCTAACTTCTCGTTCTGTGCATCCATTCTTCTCCAAAGTTCTTTAATCATTACAATCATTACTCTAAACTCTTTCTTGGATAGATTGCCTATCTCCACTTCACATAGTTCTTCTTCTGGGGTTTTATCTTGTTTCTTTCTCTGGAACACGTTCCTCTGGCATCTCGTTTTGTCTATGTTGTATTTTTATATATGTGGTAGGTTAGTTACATATCTCAACCTTGGAGAAGTGGTCCTCTGTAGGAGATGTCCTATGCATCCCAGCAGTGCACTGCCCCTTTAGAGGGCTGTGTGAGTTCCTCTGTTGGGGCATGCTGACTATGTGGGTGGTTTGGTAGGTTTGGTAGGCTTGATTGGCCCCTAGTCTGGTTGGTTGCCAGGCCTTGCCTTGTGCCAATCTGCTGGCTATAGTTTAGTGTGGCCTAGGGGGCCCCAGCTAGTGCTGACTCACTGCTGGGGAAACCGTGGTCCCAAAGTGGCTATTGCCTACCTACTGGCCAGTGAAGCCAGATCCTGGGGTTAGTGCCAGACTAAAGGCGGGCAGAGCTGGTTCCTGGAGTCTGGTTGCAGGGCCGAGGGATCCTGGATCTTGTTTCAGATCATTGGGAGGTCATGGTTCCTGATACAGTTAGGTATGGCATCTGGGGTGTCAGGAAGTTTGTGTTGGCCTGCTAGTAGGCAGGCTAGACCCATCTGGTCCCAGGGTAGGGTCTGAGCTGTATTGTGGGATCATAGTTTTCTTGCTTCTGGTGTCTGCACATGGTTGGTGAGGCTACAGCCTTGTGCAGGCTTCCTGTCAGGAGTGGCTGGTTCCTGTCCACTGGTGAGTGGAGCTGGGTCTTGGCCCCTGGTTGGCTGGGCTGTGTCTAGGGGCATGTCCAGACGTGGCTGTGGGCTCTTTAGACTTTAGGCAGCCTGTCTTCTGATGGGTGGCACTGTGTCCTTGCCCAGTTAGTTGTTTGACCTGAGGTATCCTAGCACTGGAGCCTACAGGCTATTGCGTGGGGCCAGGTCTTGGTACTGCTGATCCCAGATGTCAGCTTCCAGCAGTGATCTTGCAGCTGATTATTCCCCAATATGTCTGCCACCAGTTTCTATGTCCCCAGGATGAGCTACAGTCACCATTCCCCATCCCCTATTTCTCCAGGAGACTCTTTAAGGCCAACAGATAGATCTGGCCCAGGCTTCTATTAAATTACTGCTTTTGCCCTGGGTCCAGTGCATATGAAATTCTGTGCGTTCCCTTTAAGAGTGAAGTCTCTATATCTCCCAGTCCTGTGGGGTTCCTGCAATTAAGTGTTGCTGGCCTTCAAAGCCAAATGCTCTAGGGCCTCATCTTCCCAATCCTGGAACCCTGGACTGGAGAGGCTGATGTGGGGTTCAGAACTCTCACTCCTTTGGGAGAAACTCTGTAATATAATTATTCTCCAGTTTGTGGGTTGCCTACCAAGAAGGTATTAATTTTGATTACATTGTGAGTCCAACCTTCCTACTCATTTCATTGTGGTTCCTTCTTTATACCTTTAGTTGTAGAAGATTTTTTTTTGGTAGGTTCAGTCTTTTTCATCATGGTTGTTCTGCAGATAGTTGTGAGTTCTGATGTGCTGATGAGAGGAGGTGAGCTCAGAATCATTCTACTCTGCTCTCTTGCCTTCTCCCCTATTACTATTATTTTTAGTGCACTGTCACAACTGTGAAGTGAGTTCAGTCATGAACACAGTCAAGATGGGCTCAACAACACTTTGCTTTCTCAAGGTGTGTCTTTGAAAATGGCCTCCTCTCCTCTCTTTCTTCCCCAAGTATTTCACATTTGATCATATCCCCCTGTTTTTTAGAATAAAACACAAACCCCTCATCATGGTTTCTTTACTTGCCCTTTCCTCAGACCAATCTATTCCTCTGATCTTCTGGGGTAATTCTTACTCTCTAACAGGTCTCTGCTTAACCCTCATTTTCTCAGAAAGAATTTCCACTACCATCACTCCCCTGAGACTAAATTAAGTCTCCTTTTTTTTCCCATAATGCCTTGTTCTCTAAAACTATAGCAATTACTTCCATTTTTAAATGTGTATTTTAAGTGTATGTATGTATAAAAATATGTATGTTATTTGTTTAATGTCTGAAGAGGTCACTCATTTGGAAACTCTGCAGGCAGAGCCATGCCTGTGTTTTCAACCCCACATTGTGCCCACACCTATCACTGTGCCTGGGGCATAGTAGATGCTCAGTGAATAGTGAACTAGGTAGCTTGACCTCACCTTCTTGACTGTTACTTTCTCTAAGCTTAAACTTTTATTCTAGAATATGATAGAATCCCTGGCAATAAGGACATATAACTTAAGGACCTATGTGTGATTTTTCAGGCCCTACCATAAACAATGACAAAGGCTTTCCCTGGTGTGCCTTACAGGGAAAGCTGCCCTCCCCATACCAGCCTGACTGGAAGTCTCTGAGGGGAGTTGAGTCAAGTTCTCACATCCCCTGGCCAGCCACTCTTTTTCATATATTTGCATTCTTAGTTCAGGCACCTTCATTCCTAGGTCTCTTTATCTGAGGCCTTGGCTAGAGGTCTTCTTCAGGTGCCTCTGCTGAGCCTCCATATGGAGGAGGTGGGGAACCTCAAAGAGGCTTTACCCACTCTCTGTCCCAGGTACTTTTCCACTCCTAGCCGTTCCCTTTTACCCTCCCTCCCCATACAAGGGTCCATAAAACTTCCAGAGCCTTTTATTCAGGATCAGTGGTGAGATGACCCCTAACATTTGTGTTGATTCACCAGCACACAATTCCAGGAAGAAAAGTGAATCAAGGGGAGTCAGTGCTTTCTCCAGTTTAAGCCTTTTCTTACTACTATCACATTCACTTTTTCATTCTCAGCTTGTTGTTTTAACAGGCTAGTCTTAGACCTGACAGCTCAGCTTGGTCTCTCCAAGTTCAGCCGAAATCTTGACATAACAGAGTCCTGTCCTTGTCATGGCCCTGAAAAAATCTGAGCGGTGAATCAGCCCAGACTTTTTCACTCTCTCCCACCACGCTTCCTGCACACTGGCTTGCTTTCAATTCCTTGAGCATATCAGGCACACTCTGCCTTAGTGCCTTTGCCCAGAGTGCACTTCCTGGCATTCTCACCCTGTATACTTAACCCCTTGTCATCTTCCAGGTCTCAGCTCACGTCACACTGCAGGAAAGCTTCCTGACTCCAGGTAGCTAATGCCAGTCTTTCATCATATGCTTTCATAGCACTCTGATTCTTTCCTTCAAAGCTCCTATCTTGGCTCATAATTACAGATTTATCTGTGAAGTTTCACTTCATTTCTATCTCTCTGGAAGCTGGGAAAGAAATTATGAACACTTTTAGATCCCCAGTGCCTGGCACAGTCCCTGTTTCCTGGTTGATATTAGTAACCCAGTAAGTATTTGTTGAATGAATGAATGGTCAATATTAGTCTACCCAATTTTAAAGCACAACTTCAGGCAGTTAAGCTTAATCACGGAATGCTAAGAACAAAACCATATGACACTAGAACAAAAAGTATGCCACAGGAAATTAAGGGGATCTATTGGAAGTCAAGATTGCTCTGGACAGGGCTTCCTGTCCAGGAAGTTCCCACATGCCATGGAGCGGTTGGGCCCATGAGCCATGGTCGCTGAGCCTGCACGTTTGGAGCCTGTGCTCCACAACGGGAGAGGCCACAACAGTGAGAGGCCCACCTACCGGAAAAAAAAAAAAAAAAAAATTGCTCTGGACAGCACAAAACCCAGAGTTAGGGGTAGGATGTACAGTAAGTTATTCAAGTGTCAGCAGTGACCAGTGATGGCACAAGATGGAGCCATAGCACTTCTGCACAGCAAGACCAGAAAGACCAGGTGATTGGTAGAAAGAGCATGGCTCAGAGGCAGTTCCATCTTCTCCATCTGTTCCTAGTGACCTTGGATACCTCAAGTCACCTTCCATGTCACAACTTTCCAACTGGATTTCTCAAAAGACCATTCTGAAGATCAAGCAAAATTTGCATTTAAGGTATTCCTAAAACCATCATCACTCAAAGAAACTGAGAATGAGTTCAGGTTAACCTTCAGACCTGTGGATCCACAAGAAAAACATAACATGACTGTTTGAATCACACCAACCAGCCAAAGGAAGAAGTGAAAATTCACTTATACCCAGTGGTTCTTGTTATGACTTAACCCAAGATAGCTCCTTTGAGTTTTCAACCAAATTGACTTGTTGATTGGAGTCCACATCAGACCAACCCCAGATGCCAATAAATAATACCCAGAGCTCAATTATTGTCTTTTCCCTACCTGGTGCCTGTGGTTTATCAAGTTTCTCCTTGCCAATGAGCCCGTTCAATTGGCCACCACTTGCCAACACCTCAGCTATGATGTTCAGTTTGACCATCCTTTGCCTAAAGAGGCAGATGGGAGCGTCGTCCTTACTCTGGCCGAGGCAACTGGTAATCAATGTGTCTGGATTGATTAGAATCAGATCAAAGTAAGAGTGTTCATGTGCCTTTGGGTTAGATTTTGTTTGTTTTTAAAAAGGAATCTGGGAAAATGACCAAGAACTCTATTAAAAATTTTTTTCCTAAAGGGGCACTTCAAATCTAGTTCTCACAGCAAAGGAAAATGACACTGAAGGTAGCATTTTTTCCCACCAATTTTATCCTCTGACGAGCAAGGCATAAAAATGTCACCTTCTCTTCCATTTCTATGAGTGTGGTATTTCCACATGGAAGAATTTGCCCCCTACTTTCTCTGTCCTTCTGGGTGGAATGAAAACAATCTGCACTTTTCTCTCATGCCCTTGATTCACTTCGCTGATGCAATGTAGATGTGTTGGTTTTACCATAAAAAGAGGTGGGGGGTTGTTAGGTGAGGGTGTCAAAGGCTTGATCTAAGGAAATGCAACCTGAAATGCTGAGTCTGAAGAGGAAGCAAGGGCTGGTGGGACCTTCTTGCTGAAAGCTCTCGGAGGCAAAGTTCACCTGACCATGTGATGGCTGGCTTCAGGGTGCTGATGTAAAATGTCAAGCAAAGAACACAGTGTGGGACAAATCAAATGTCCAGAGCAGGGTCAGAAGTACGGACTTCTAGCCTGAAGAGGAAGCACTTGCAAGCAGCAGGCAAGACCAAGACAATCTTGGGTTTGGATCCAGGAGAAGAAAGGAAAAGCCCCAAAGAGGGGGCTCAAGACTGGGGTCAGATAAGGGGGAGAATCCTGGGGCCTAAGTAATGTCACAGCAGTTCTGTCAACATCTGGCATGCAGTGTGGGTTTAAAGCAAGCATTTATTCAACTTCAATCTGTATGTTGAGTGACTGCTCTCAGGCTGCAGGGCAAGGTGTCCAGCTATGTCCCAGAGGGAAAAGGGGGCTGCTCCAAGGCCAGGGCTTCTGAGGAGGCCCTAGGGCCCCTTGAGGGTCAGTTAAGTGGGATCCATAGATAGCCTCACTTCCTAAACCCCTCCTCATTCCAGAGTTCTCCCTGTTTCTCTGGTGTGGGCTAGGTGTCTCTCTCTCCTCTATCCCAACTCCTACAACTCTTTCATCTCCAACTACAGGATATCATGGGCATTTTATAAAATTTAATAACATGCATCTTCTTGGGTTTGGGATGTTACAGAGGAAGAGAACTACCCTGAAGTCACTGAACCTAGCTATGAACAAATGAATGGCGAGACAATTATTCAGCTCATTCCAATTTTGTGCCCACCAGGTATGACATCTCCCATAGTTCTTCAGTCCTCTTTATCCTTTTTTAAATGAAAAGATCCTGGTTATAATCCTACTAGGAAAAATAATTATCTCCCTGAATTAAACTTTAAATGGCTTTATTTTTTTTCCAAAAAAGTAAAGTAAAAACAAAAACAAAAACAAAACCCACTTATTTTTGCCTTGTTTTCTGAGTATAGCTAGCTGGTTCTTTTGATATCCTGTCTTTCTTTCTGGTTTGTGCCCCCTAGCTCAGTGCTTCTCCAACCTTGAAGTGCACATGAATCATCTCAAGATAATGTTAGAAAGCAGATTCTGACTCAGTAGGTCTAGGGTGAAACCTGAGACTCTTACATTTCTAAGAAGTGCCCCATTGAGGTCAGTGCTGCTGATCAGAGACTGAGTAGAGAGGCTGTGGTTCACACTTAGGCATAGGAAGGTAAAAGTAGGTATCACTCTATAACCAGATGGTCTAGCTCTTTTACACCCTGTTAGTGCTTGAAGCTCTGTATTTAGCCAGCTCTAAATGAAGTAGTCAACTAATGCGCACATTTTTTTTTTTTTAAATATTAGGTTCTTTTAATACTGTTTAATGATACTAGGTAAATAAAAAAGTGGCAGGTTTATCAAATGCCTCATCCTCTTCAGTTGTCCACTCTCTGGCCTTTCTTAGAATGTTTATCCCTGTACCTACCCCTCCAAATATCTACTTTGGGGCCACAAGCCTGCTACGTCTAAGCAGTGGTTATTTGTAGAATTTCTTTCACTACCTACTGTCAATAGGTCAAAATCAAGTTTTAACACTTATGGACTGTGTGATCCTGAGCACGATAATTAGTTCTCTGAACATCTGTTTGTTCATGAACTAAGGAAGAAAATTAAACCTACACTACACAATGGCTGTGATATTTAAGTGAGATGCTGGCCCATGGAAGGTTGCACCATAAATGTCAGTTATTAAGGCTAATAACTTATATATATATATTTCAAAAATAATTATTTAAATGTTGTTACTGTGATTTTCTTTTGTTTTTTATTTAGCACTGGGTAAAAATCAGAGATTCATTATAATTTTAAAGATTTTTATCATTTAAAAAAAATTTTTTTATACAGCAGGTTCTTATTAGTCATCAATTTTATACACATAAGTGTATACATGTCAATCCCAAGCGCCCAATTCATCACACCACCACCCCCACCCCTCCATGGCTTTCCCCCCTTGGTATCCATACATTTGTTCTCTACATCTGTGTCTCAATTTCTGCCCTGCAAACCAGTTCATCTGTAACATTTTTCTAGGTTCCACATATACGTGTTAATATACGATATTTCTTTTTATCTTTCTGACTTACTTCACTCTATATGACAGTCTCTAGATCCATCCACGTCTCAACAAATGACCCATTTCATTCCTTTTTATGGCTGAGTAATATTCCATTGTATATATGTACCACATCTTCTTTATCCATTCGTCTGTTGATGGGCATTTTGGTTGCTTCCATGACCTGGCTATTGTAAATAGTGCTGCAATGAACATTGGGATGCATGTGTCTTTTTTTTTTTTTTTTTTTTGCTGTACGCAGGTCTCTCACTCTTGTGGCCTCTCCCATTGCAGAGCACAGGTTCCGGACATGCAGGCCCAGCGGCCATGGCTCACGGGCCCAGCGGCTCCGCAGCATGTGGGATCTTCCCAGACTGGGACACGAACCAGTGTCCCCTGCAACGGCAGGTGGACTCTCAACCCCTGCGCCAACAGGGAAGCCCTGCATGTGTCTTTTGAATTGTGCTTTTCTCTGGGTATATGCCCGGTAGTGGGATTGCTGGATCATATGGTAATTCTATTTTTAGTTTTTAAGGAACCTCCATACTGTTCTCCATAGTGGCTGTATCAGTTTACATTCCCACCAACAGTGCAAGAGGGTTCCCTTTTCTCCACACCCTCTCCAGCATTTGTTGTTTGCAGATTTTCTGATGAAGACCATTCTAACAGCTGTGAGGTGATACCTCATTGTAGTTTTGATTTTCATTTCTCTAATGATTAGTGATGTTGAGCATCTTATCATGTGTTTGTTGGCAATCTGTATATCTTCCTTAGAGAAATGTCTACTTAGGTCTTCTGCCCATTTTTGGATTGGGTTGTTTTTTGGATATTGAGCTGCATGAGCTGCTTATATATTTTAGAGATTAATCCTTTGTCAGTTGCTTCATTTGAAAATATTTTCTCCCATTCTGAGGGTTGTCTTATCATCTTGTTTGTCTTTCCTTTTGCTGTAAAAAAAGGTTTTAACTTTCCTTAGGTCCCATTTGTTTATTTTTGTTTTTATTTCCATTTCCCTAAGAGGTGGGTCAAAAAGGATCTTGCTGTGATTTCTGTCATAGAGTGTTCTGCCTACGTTTTCCTCTAAGAGTTTTATAGTGTCTGGACTTACATTAAGGTCTCTAATCCATTTTGAGTTTATCTTTGTGTATGGTGTTAGAGAGTGTTCTAATTTCATTCTTTTACATGTAGCTGTCCATTTTCCCAGCACCACTTATTGAAGACACTGTCTTTTCTCCATTGTAGATCCTTGCTTCCTTTGTCATAGATTAGTTGACCATGGGTGCATGGGTTTACCTCTGGGCTTTCTATCTTTTTCCATTGACCTATGTTTCTGTTTTTGTGCCAGTACCATATTGTCTTGATTACTGTAGGTTTGTAATATAGTCTGAAGTCAGGGAGTCTGATTCCTCCAACTCCATTTTTTTTCCTCAAGAATGCTTTGGCTATTCAGGGTCTTTTTATATCCGTACAAATTTTATGATTTTTTTGTTCTAGTTCCATAAAAAATGCCATTGGTAATTTGATAGGGATTGCATTGAATCTGTAGATGGCTTTGGGTAGTATAGTCATTTTCACAATATTGATTCTTCCGAGCCAAGAACATGGTATATCTCTCCATCTGTTGGTATCATCTTTAATTTCTTTCATCACTGTCTTATAGTTTTCTGCATAAAGGACTTTTGTCTCCTTAGGTAGGTTTATTCCTAGGTATTTTATTCTTTTTGTTGCAGTGGTAAATTGGAGTATTTCCTTAATTTCTCTTTCAGATTTTTCATCATTGGTGTGTAGAAAAGCAAGAGATTTCTGTGTGTTAATTTTGTACCCTGCAACTTTACCAAAGTCATTGATTAGCTCTAGTAGTTTTCTGGTTGCATCTTTAGGATTGTCTATGTATAGTATCATGTCATCTGCAAACAGTGACAGTTTTACTTCTTCTTTTCCAATTTGTATTCCTTTTATTTCTTTTTCTTCTCTTATTGCCATGGCTAGGACTTCCAAGACTGTGTTGAATAATAGCAGTGAGGGTGGACATCTTTGTCTTGTTCCTCATCTTAGAGGAAATGCTTTCAGTTTTTCACCATTGAGAATGATGTTTTATTTATTTACATCTTTATTGGAGTATAATTGATTTATAATGGTGTGTTAGTTTCTGCTTTATAACAAAGTGAATCAGTTATACATATACATATGTTCCCATATTTCCTCCCTCTTGCGTCTCCCTCCCTCCCACCATCCCTATCCCACCCATCCAGGTGGTCACAAAGCACCGAGCTGATCTCCCTGTGTTATGCGGCCGCTTCCCACTAGCTATCTATTTTACGTTTGGTAGTGTATATATGTCCATATCCCTCTCTCATTTTGCCACAGTTTACCCTTCCCCTTCCCCATATCCTCAAGTCCATTCCCTAGTACGTCTGTGTCTTTATTCCCGTCTTACCCCTAGGTTCTTCATGACATTTTTTTTTCTTATATTCCATATATATGTGTTAGCATATGGTATTTGTCTTCCTCTTTTTTACTTACTTCACTCTGTATGACAGACTCTAGGTCCATCCACCTCACTACAAATAACTCAATTTCGTTTCTTTTTATGGCTGAGTAATATTCCATTGTATATATGTGCCACATCTTCTTTATCCACTCATCTGATGATGGACACTTAGGTTGTTTCCATCTCCTGGCTATTGTAAATAGAGCTGCAATGAACATTTTGGTACATGACTCTTTTTGAATTATGGTTTTCTCAGGGTATATGCCCAGTAGTGGGATTGCTGGGTCATATGGTAGTTCTATTTGTAGTTTTTTAAGGGACCTCCATACTGTTCTCCATAGTGGCTGAACTGATTCACATTCACACCAGCAGTGCAAGAGTGTTCCCTTTTCTCTACACCCCCTCCAGCATTTATTGTTTCTAGATTTTTTGATATTGGCCATTCTGACCGAAGAGAGATGATATCTCATTGTAGTTTTGATTTGCATTTCTCTAATGATTAATGATGTTGAGCATTCTTTCATGTGTTTGTTGGCACTCTGTATATCTTCTTTGGAGAAATGTCTATTTAGGTGTTCTGCCCATTTTTGGATTGGGTTCTTTGTATTTTTGTTATTGAGCTGCATGAGCTGCTTATAAAGTTTGGAGATTAAACCTTTGTCAATTGCTTCATTTGCAAATATTTTCTCCCATTCTGAGGGCTGTCTTTTGCTCTTGGTTATAGTTTCCTTTGCTGTGCAAAAGCGTTTAAGTTTAATTAGGTCCCATTTGTTTATTTTTGCTTTTATTTCCATTTCTCTAGGAGGTGGGTCAAAAAGGATCTTGCTGTGATTTATGTCATAGTGTTCTGCCGATGTTTTCCTCTAAAAGTTTGATAGTTTCTGGCCTTACATTTAGGTCTTTAATCCATTTTGATTTTATTTTTGTGTATGGTGTTAGGGAGTGTTCTAATTTCACTGTTTTACATGTAGCTCTCCAGTTTTTCCAGCACCACTTATTGAAGAGGCTCTCTTTTCTCCATTGTATATTCTTGCCTCCTTTATCAAAGATAAGGTGACCATATGTGTGTGGGTTTATCTCTGGGCTTTCTATCATGTTCCATTGATCTATATTTCTGTTTCTGTGCCAGTACCATACTGTCTTGATTACTGTAGCCTTGTAGTATAGTCTGAAGTCAGGGAGCCTGATTCCTCCAGCCCTGTTCTTTGTTCTCAAATTTCTTTGGCTATTCGGGGTCTTTTGTGTTTCCATACAAATTGTGAAATTTTTTGTTCTAGCTCTGTGAAAAATGCCACTGGTAATTTGATAGGGATTGCTTTGAATCTGTAGATTGCTTTGGGAAGTAGAGTCATTTTCACAATGTTGATTCTTCCAATCCAAAAACATGGTATATCTCTCCATCTGTTTGTATCATCTTTAATTTCTTTCATCAGTGTCTTATAATTTTCTGCATACAGGTCTTTTGTCTCCTTAGGTAGGTTTATTCCTAGATATTTTATTCTTTTTGTTGCAATGGTAAATGGGAGTGTTTTCTTGATTTCACTTTCAGATTTTTCATCATTGGTGTATAGGAATGGCAGAGATTTCTGTGCATTAATTTTATATCCTGCTACTTTACCAAATTCATTGATTAGCTCTAGTAGTTTTCTGGTAGCATCTTTAGGATTCTCTATGTATAGTATCATGTCATCTGCAAACAGTGACAGCTTTACTTCTTCTTTTCCAATTTGGATTCCTTTTATTTCCTTTTCTTCTCTGATTGCTGTGGCTAAAACTTCCAAAACTATGTTGAATAAGAGTGGTGAGAGTGGGCAACCTTGTCTTGTTCCTGACCTTAGTGGAAATGCTTTCAGTTTTTCACCATTGAGGATGATGTTGGCTATGGGTTTGTCATATATGGCCTTTATTATGTTGAGGAAAGTTCCCTCTATGTCTACTTTCTGGAGGGTTTTTAACATAAATTGGTGTTGAATTTTCTCGAAAGCTTTCTCTGCATCTACTGAGATGATCATATGGTTTTTCTCCTTCAATTTGTTAATATGGTTATCACATTGATTGATTTGCGTATATTGAAGAATCCTTGCGTTCCTGGAATAAACCCCACTTGATCATGGTGCATGATCCTTTTAATGTGCTGTTGGAGTCTGTTTGCTAGTATTTTGTTGAGGATTTTTGCATCTATGTTCATCAGTGATATTGGACTGTAGTTTTCTTTCTTTGTGACATCCTTGATGTTTGTTCTGGGTTTGTCATATATGGCCTTCATTATGTTGAGGTAGGTTCCCTCTAGGTCTACTTTCTGTAGAGTTTTTTATCATAACTGGGTGTTGAATTTTGTCAAAAGGTTTTTCTGCATCTATTTAGACGATCATATGGTGTTTCTTCTTCAATTTGTTAATATGGTGTATCACATTGATTGATTTGCATATACTGAAAAATCCTTGCATCACTGGGATAAATCCAACTTGATAATGGTGTATGATTCTTTTAATGTGTTGTTGGATTCTGTTTGCTAGTATTTTGTTGAGGATTTTTGCATCAATATTCATCAGTGATATTGGTCTGTAATTTTCTCTTTTTGTATTATCTTTGTCTGGTTTTGGTGTCAGGATGATGGTGGCCTCATAGAATGAATTTGGAAGTATTCCTTCCTCTACAATTTTTTGGAAGAGTTTGAGAACGATGGGTGTTACCTCTTCTCTAAATGTTTGATAGAATTCACTGTGAAGCCATCTGGTCCTGGACTTTTGTTTGTTGGAAAATTTAAAATCATAGGTTCTATTTCATTTCCTGTGATTGGTCTGTTCATATTTTCTATTTCTTCCTGGTTCAGTCTTGGAAGGTTATACCTTTCATCTTGGAAGGTTATACTTTTCTAAGAACTTTTCCATTTCTTTCAGGTTTTCCATTTTATTGGCACAGAGTTGCTTACAGTAGTCTCTTAGGATGCTTTGTATTTCTGCAGTGTCTGTTGTAACGTCTCCTTTTTAATTTCTAATTTTATTGATTTGAGTCCTCTCCCTATTTTTCTTGATGAGTCTGGCTAATGGTCTATCAATTTTGTTTATCTTCTCAAAGAATGTGTTTTTAGTTTTATTGATCTTTGTTATTGTTTTCTTCATTTCTATTTCATTTATTTCTGCTCTGATTTTTATGATTTCTTTCCTTCTGCTCACTTTCGGTTTTGTTTGTTCTTCTTTCTCTAATTCCTTTAGGTGTAAGTTTAGATTATTTATTTGAGATTTTTCTTGTTTCTTGAGGTAGGTTTGTATAGTTATAGATTTCCCTTTTAGAATTGCTTTTGCTGCATCCCATAGGTTTTGAATTGTTGTGTTTTCGTTGTCATTTGTTTCTAGGTATTTTTTGATTTCCTCTTTGATTTCTTCAGTGATCTCTTGGTATTTTTAGTAACGTATTGTTTAGCCTCCATGAGTCTGTGTTTTTTATGTTTTCTTCCCCTATAATTCATTTCTAATAACATAGCGTTGTGGTCAGAAAAGATTCTTGATATGCTTTCAATTTTCTTAAATTTACAGAGGCTTGATTTGTGACCCAAAATGTGATCTATCCTGGAGAATGTTCCATGCTCACTTGAGAAGAAAGTGTAATCTGCCATTTTTGCATGGAATGTCCTATAAATATCATTTAAATCTATCTGGTCTATTGTGTCATTTAAAGCTTCTGTTTTTTATTTATTTTCATCTTGGATGATCTGTCCATTGGTGTAAGTGAGGCATTAGAGTTCCCCAGTATTATTGTGTTACTGTTGATTTCCTCTTTTACAGCTGTTAGCATTTCCCTTATGTATTGTGGTTCTCCTATGTTGAGTGCATATATATTTATGATTGTTATATCTTCTTCTCGGATTGATCCCTTGATCTTTATGTAGTGTGCTTCCTTGTCTCTTGTAACATTCTTTATTTTAAAGTCTGTTTTATCTGATATTAATATTGCTACTCCAGCTTTCTTTTGATTTCCATTGGCATGGAATATCTTTTTTCATCCCCTCTCTTTTAGTCTGTGTCTGAAGTGGGTATCTTGTACACAGCATATAGATGGGTCTTGTTTTTGTATCCATTCAGCAAGCCTGTGTCTTTTGCTTGGAGCATTTAATACATTCATATTTAAGGTAATTGAATGTTCCTATGACCATTTTCTTTATTGTTTTAGGTTTGTTTATGTAGGTCTTTTTCTTCTCTTTTGTTTCTCACTTAGAGAAGTTCATGTAGCATTTATTGTAGAGCTGGTTTGGTGGTGCTGAATTCTCTTAGCTGTTGCTTGTCTGTAAAGCTTTTGATTTCTCCATCATATCTGAATGTGATCCTTGCTGGGTAAGGTAATCTTGGTTGTAAATTCTTCCCTTTCATCACTTTAAGTATATCTTGCCACTCCCTCCTGACCTGTAGAGTTTCTGCTGAGAAATCAGCTGTTAACCTTATGGGAGTTCCCTTGTATATTATTTGACATTTTTCCCTTGCTGCTTTCAATAATTTTTCTTTGTCTTTAATTTTTGCCATTTGGATTTCTATGTGTCTCAGCATGTTTCTCCTTGGGTTTATCTTGTATGCGACTCGCTGCGCTTCCTGGACTTGGGTGGCTATTTCCTTTCCCACGTTAGGGGATTTTTCGACTATAATCTCTTCAAATATTTTCTCGGGTCCTCTCTCTCTCTTCTCCTTCTGGGACCCATATAATGCGAATCTTCTTCCATTTAATGTTGCCCCAGAGGTCTCTTAGGCTGTCTTCATTTCTTTTCATTCTTTTTTCTTTATTCTGTTCCACAGCAGTGAATTCCACCATTCTGTCTTCCAGGTCACTTATCCGTTCTTCTGTCTCAGTTATTCTGCTATTGATTCCTTCTAGTGTATTTTTCATTTCAGTTATTGTATTGTTCATCTCTGTTTGTTCTTTAATTCTTCTAAAGAAGAAGGCATCCTGAGAGTATGGACCCACCAGCCTTTCTTTCCTTCCTGTCTACAGACCACATGTGAACCAGACAGGCCTCCTCATTCTCCCTTGTCAGATGTCCTGAGTTTCAAACATCAGAACAAATATCCTTTTACTGAGAGTGTTTAGTAAATCTGATTTCCTTTAAATTAAAATGAAATCTTCCCAGTTTTTAAAGTCCACCGATAAGTTTCCAGAATTTTTATACTAGAGGAGTGAATGTGTCTGCCTTCCTGAAAACCAATTGTTATAATCCCTATATCTTCTCACAACATTGCACATTTCCAAAGACTGAGGCAGGAGAAAGGGCAGGATCCCTCTGGGAAGGTAAACTCCCCATAAGGAAATGCATGTGGGGGAGCTCTTGTCAAATGTACCAGAGATGACATTGCCTCAGAGGTGACGCATGAGCCTTAGAACAGCTGCACATGCCCATCATATTCATTGCCTTTGTTTTAAACATATACACTCTTTATCTTGCAAAAAACTATTTGTAAAAGTATTAAAGAGGATACATTTCTAACCAACAGTGGTCTTGACTCAGAAGCCAATTAGAAAAAGTGTTTAAAATAGAATAACTTTCTAAGCAGCAGTCTTAACTCTGAGGACTTATTCTTTTTTGTCAGCACTGTTATTTTTGTGACCTATAGAGGTCATCTGCCCAATTCCCTTCCTCCCTAGCATTTAGGTGCTAATTATTCCCTTATTCCCTGAAATCTCCCCTAGTACATCCCAGGTCTGAGGCTACTGTGTAAACACCTCCATCTCTTTGATTGGCTGGTCCAGTGCCTCATATCCCAATGAATGACCTGTAACCTTTTCCCTCACTGCTGCCTCCTTTACTTTCTTAATTCCTTAAAATAGCCAGAATCCTTTCCGTTAAGCACTTTAAATTATTGTAAGTAGGACTCCTAACCAACAGCTCCATCACTCACACCCACACTTCCTCCACCCTAACACTGGCTGCTCCCTTTGTCTAAATTACTTCCTCACTCGCCCATTTAATCCTCTTCTCCTAGTTAATTCATTCCTTTTTTTCAAATGTCAGTTCAATCACTTCCTCAATAAAGCCTTCTCTGAGTTCTTTAAGTCAAACTTTACTGTTAAATGATCTCATAGCCCTTATACCTCTCCATTGTATAATTGTATATAATAGGTGATTACTTGATTAATGTCTCACCCACCACTGAACTTAACTCTGCACAGGCACATGTGGGGATTTTCTCCAAGTCTGCTCCCAGTAGGATTCCCAGCAACTAGTACTTTTCCTGACACATAGAGGGTGTGAATTTAACCATGAAAAGAAAATTCCACTTATCAAAAATGATTATTATGTTTCTTCCACTATGGGTGTATTGTAATAAAAATTTAGACACTAACCATTCCAGAGTTTTTACTGGAGTTTTGCTATGTAAGCTTGATTGATTAACTGGCTATATGTCATCAACATTAATCTCCAGCAACTTTCCCCTTCCAGGAGGTTCAGCTGACCATCTAATCACAAGTTTGGTTTTTCTGATGACCAGCCCCATCCTGATGCCATCTAAGGACCCATCCTGTGTCACCTCATTAGTATAACAAAGGCATGCCTATCACTCAGGAAATCCTAATGGTTTCTAAACCTCTGTGTCAGGAACCAGAGATAAAGACCATATATATATATATATATATATATGTATATATATATATATGTATATATATGGCATATAATAATATACAGTTATAAAGAATTTACAATGAAACAATTTTGGTTTTTTCCATTAAAATTGAGAGAATTTATAACACTTCACTGATCATGGGAGCAGGGGAAGAGGCCTTCTCTCACACTGCTGGTGGGAGATAAGTTGGTCAAAACCTTTATTATGAAAGCAACATGACAATATACACCAAGAGTCTTAAAATGCTTATACCTTTCCCCCTAGTGACCCCATAATTTGGAATCTATGCTAAAGAAGCATTCAGAACTATATAGAAGGTTTGTCTGCAAGGATGTTTGTCACAGTGTTTTTATTATATCAAAAAATTGAAAATATTAAAGTCCAGTTGTAGAGGTTAGGATGAATAATTTCACACTATGATAATATGCATCTATTAAAAGTATTTTGCAGAATGATTAATTAAAGAGGAAAATGTTTAAACATGCTATTAAGTGAAAAGGAGACAATTTTTTTTTTTTGGTGGCACATCTTGCTGGATCTTAGCTCTCCCTGACCAGGTATCAAACCTGGGACCGAACAGTGGAAGCTTGGAGTCCTAATCACTGGACTGCCAGGGAATTCTCTTAAAATTTATAAATACTATGGGAGATAAAATTGTGGGTGACTACTATTTTAATTTTTTCAGTGGTTTTTATAATTATTTTTATAATCAGAAAAATGTCATTGAAAAGAAACCTCTCTTTAAAGTACTCAGGACTGATTAGCAGAGGCAAACTATTATATATGGGATGATAAACAACAAGGTCATACTGTGTAATGCAGGAAACTATACTTAATATTCTGTGACAAACCATAATGGAAAAGAATTTGAAAAAGAATATATATATATATTCTTTTTATATACATATAAAAAGAATGTTTTTTGTTATACATATATATATATGTGTGTGTGTATAATTGAGTCACTTTGCTGTACAGGAGAAGTTAACACAACATTGTAAATCAACTACACTTCATTAAAAATTTAAGAAATAAAAGATATCTCTTTGTACACAAAAATAAAGTCAAAATGGCTTAAAGACTTAAATATAAGACATAGAGCATAAAACTCCTAGAAGAGAATATAGGCGACACATACTATGACATAAATTGTACCAATGTTTCCTTAGGTCAGTCTCCCAAGGCAATAGAAATAAAAGCAAAAATAAACAAATAGGACCTAATTAAACTTATAAGCTTTGCACAGCAAAGGAAACCATAAACAAAATGAAAAGACAGCCTAAAGATTGGGAGAAACATTTGTAAACATTGCGACAAACTAGGGCTTAATTTCGAAAAGATAAAAACAGATCATACAACTCAATAACAAAAAAACTAACAGCCCCCCACCAAAAAAAAAAATGGACAGAAGACTTAAGTAGACATTTCTCCAAAGGTGACATACAGATGGCTAATAAGCACATGAAAAGATGCTCAGCATCGCTAATTATTAGAGAAATGCAAATCAAAACTATAATGAGGGTTTCCCTGGTGGCGCAGTGGTTGAGAGTCCACCTGCCAATGCAGGGGACACGGGTTCATGCCCCGGTCTGGGAAGATCCCACATGCTGCAGAGTGGCTAGGCCTGTGAGCCATGGCCACTAAGCCTGCATGTCCAGAGCCTGTGCTTTGCAATGGGAGAGGCCACAAGAGTGAGACGTCTGCGTACCACAAAAAAAAAAAAAAAAAGACTACAATGAGATACCACCTCACACCAGTCTGAATAGCTATCATTTAAAAGTCTGCAAATAACAAATGCTGGACAGAATGTGGAGAAATTAGAACCTTCCTACACTGTTGGTGGGAATGTAAATTGGTGCAGCCACTATGGAGATCAGTATGGAGGTTCCTTAAAAAACTAAAAATAGAGCTACCATATGATCCAGCATTCCCACTCCTGGGCATATATTGGGAAAAAATATAATTCAAAAAGTTACATGCACTCCAATGTTCACAGCAGCACTATTTACAATAGCAGGACATGGAAGCCACCTAAATATCCATTGACAGATGAATAGATAAAAAAGATGTGGAATACTACTCAGCCATAAAAAAGAATGAAATGATGTTATTTGCAGCAATATGGATGGAACTAGAGATTATCATATGAAGGGAAGTAAGTCAGGAAGAGAAAGGCAAATTCTATATGATATCACTTATATATGGAAGACCATATATATATATATATATATATATGTATATATATATATATGTATATATATGGCATATAATAATATACAGTTATAAAGAATTTACAATGAAACAATTTTGGTTTTTTCCATTAAAATTGAGAGAATTTATAACACTTCACTGATCATGGGAGCAGGGGAAGAGGCCTTCTCTCACACTGCTGGTGGGAGATAAGTTGGTCAAAACCTTTATTATGAAAGCAACATGACAATATACACCAAGAGTCTTAAAATGCTTATACCTTTCCCCCTAGTGACCCCATAATTTGGAATCTATGCTAAAGAAGCATTCAGAACTATATAGAAGGTTTGTCTGCAAGGATGTTTGTCACAGTGTTTTTATTATATCAAAAAATTGAAAATATTAAAGTCCAGTTGTAGAGGTTAGGATGAATAATTTCACACTATGATAATATGCATCTATTAAAAGTATTTTGCAGAATGATTAATTAAAGAGGAAAATGTTTAAACATGCTATTAAGTGAAAAGGAGACAATTTTTTTTTTTTGGTGGCACATCTTGCTGGATCTTAGCTCTCCCTGACCAGGTATCAAACCTGGGACCGAACAGTGGAAGCTTGGAGTCCTAATCACTGGACTGCCAGGGAATTCTCTTAAAATTTATAAATACTATGGGAGATAAAATTGTGGGTGACTACTATTTTAATTTTTTCAGTGGTTTTTATAATTATTTTTATAATCAGAAAAATGTCATTGAAAAGAAACCTCTCTTTAAAGTACTCAGGACTGATTAGCAGAGGCAAACTATTATATATGGGATGATAAACAACAAGGTCATACTGTGTAATGCAGGAAACTATACTTAATATTCTGTGACAAACCATAATGGAAAAGAATTTGAAAAAGAATATATATATATATTCTTTTTATATACATATAAAAAGAATGTTTTTTGTTATACATATATATATATGTGTGTGTGTATAATTGAGTCACTTTGCTGTACAGGAGAAGTTAACACAACATTGTAAATCAACTACACTTCATTAAAAATTTAAGAAATAAAAGATATCTCTTTGTACACAAAAATAAAGTCAAAATGGCTTAAAGACTTAAATATAAGACATAGAGCATAAAACTCCTAGAAGAGAATATAGGCGACACATACTATGACATAAATTGTACCAATGTTTCCTTAGGTCAGTCTCCCAAGGCAATAGAAATAAAAGCAAAAATAAACAAATAGGACCTAATTAAACTTATAAGCTTTGCACAGCAAAGGAAACCATAAACAAAATGAAAAGACAGCCTAAAGATTGGGAGAAACATTTGTAAACATTGCGACAAACTAGGGCTTAATTTCGAAAAGATAAAAACAGATCATACAACTCAATAACAAAAAAACTAACAGCCCCCCACCAAAAAAAAAAATGGACAGAAGACTTAAGTAGACATTTCTCCAAAGGTGACATACAGATGGCTAATAAGCACATGAAAAGATGCTCAGCATCGCTAATTATTAGAGAAATGCAAATCAAAACTATAATGAGGGTTTCCCTGGTGGCGCAGTGGTTGAGAGTCCACCTGCCAATGCAGGGGACACGGGTTCATGCCCCGGTCTGGGAAGATCCCACATGCTGCAGAGTGGCTAGGCCTGTGAGCCATGCCCACTAAGCCTGCATGTCCAGAGCCTGTGCTTTGCAATGGGAGAGGCCACAAGAGTGAGACGTCTGCGTACCACAAAAAAAAAAAAAAAAAGACTACAATGAGATACCACCTCACACCAGTCTGAATAGCTATCATTTAAAAGTCTGCAAATAACAAATGCTGGACAGAATGTGGAGAAATTAGAACCTTCCTACACTGTTGGTGGGAATGTAAATTGGTGCAGCCACTATGGAGATCAGTATGGAGGTTCCTTAAAAAACTAAAAATAGAGCTACCATATGATCCAGCATTCCCACTCCTGGGCATATATTGGGAAAAAATATAATTCAAAAAGTTACATGCACTCCAATGTTCACAGCAGCACTATTTACAATAGCAGGACATGGAAGCCACCTAAATATCCATTGACAGATGAATAGATAAAAAAGATGTGGAATACTACTCAGCCATAAAAAAGAATGAAATGATGTTATTTGCAGCAATATGGATGGAACTAGAGATTATCATATGAAGGGAAGTAAGTCAGGAAGAGAAAGGCAAATTCTATATGATATCACTTATATATGGAATCTAAAATATGACACAAATGAACATTTACAAAATAGAAAAAGATTCACAGACATAGAAAATGAACTTATGGTTACCAAAGGGGGAAAGGGGTGGGGAGGGATAAATTAGGAGTTTGGGATTAGCAGATACAAACTACAGGGTCTTATTCTATAGCACAGGGAACTATATTCAATATCCTGTAGTAAATCATAATAGGAAGAATGTGAAAAAAAAATTGTATATATATTATAATTGAATCACTTTACTGTACACCAGAAACTAACACAACATTGTAAATCAACTACACTTCAATTTTTAAAATTGTATAGTAAAAAAAAAAGCTCTCAGGACCTAACGGGATACAATACACAAACTATAATCAGAAATTATTCTTTCTCATTCATTAAAGTACAACTGGCAAGACATTTACTTGGTACTATCTCATTTGACATTAACTTAAGAGTGCAACTTATGGCTGAGAACAATAAAGCTTTCAGTCTTTCCAAATTTCACATAAGTTCGCATGAGCTGTCTTTTTCCATAATTCATTCAGATCAAAGAATTTTTCCTGCTATTATCTCTGGCAGGCTTAGAGGAATATATGCCAGCTGATGCATGGCAGAACATATCTTCTGCACCCTGGTCCCAGTCAACCCTCTCTGCTCTGGCAGGCTGTTGAGGCGTGGTTGGATGATAAGCCCCATTACTCACCACCTGCCTTTTGTCCCTGGTGAGCCTTAGAGTGTATCTAGGAATCACATTCTGCATGCTACAATCTACCTGCTTTAAAAGGCAAGCTCCTGTAGTGGGTAAACTTGAGCTTAATTCTAAGACATAAACCTTCTCCCAAACTTACAGAAGCAGAGTCTTTCTCTGCATTTTAATATTATCTCCAGTGATTTCCCCAGCATAAAAAAATAATGTGGCCTGCCATTTCAGTTCTACAAAGATCAAACCATTAGCCATAGAGGTCATACACTGACAGTACACTTTGAGGGGAATTCAAGGCAGAAAAACAGGAAGCATTCTGTGCTTTGGATATTGGTCCTAGGTAGTTAAGATGCATAGCTAAGAAAAATTTCAATGAACCCAGATTATTACATTTTCCCATAGGTAGAAAAACACTAAAATCATTAACTTAAACAAGGTTTCCCACTCTTACCACTATTATTCAACATAGATTTGGAAGTCTTAGCCACAACAATCAGTGAAGAAAAAGAAATAAAAGGAATCCACATAAGAAAAGAAGGAGAAAAACTGTCACTGTTTGCAGATAACATGATACTATACATAGAGAATCCTAAAGATGCTACCAGAAAACTACTACAGCTCAGCAATGAAATTGGTCAAGTAGCAAGATACAAAATTAATGTACAGAAATACCTTGCATTCCTATACAATAAAGATGAAAAATCTGAAAGAGAAATTAAGGAAACACTCCAATTTACCACTGCAACAAAAAGAATAAAATACCTAGCAATAAAAATACCTAGGGAGACAAAAGATCTGTATGAAAAAAACTATAAGACACTCAAAAAAGAAGTTAAAGGTGATACAAATAGATGGAGAGATATACCATGTTCTTGGATTAGAAGAATCAACATTGTGAAAATGACTATACAACAAAGAGCAATCTACAGATTCAATGCAATCCCTATGAAACTACAAATGGCATTTTTCACAGAAATAGAACAAAAAATTTCACAATTTCTATGGAAACAAAAAAGACCCCGAATAGCCAAAGCAATCTTGAGAAAGAAAAATGGAGCTGGAGGAATCAGGCTCCCTAACTTCAGACTATACTACAAAGTGACAGTAATCAAGACAGCATGGTAGTGGCACAAAAACAGAAAGCACAGGGATAAACCCACACACATTTGGTCACCTTATCTTTGATAAAGGAGGCAAGAATATACAATGGAGAAAAGACAGCCTCTTTAATAAGTGGTGCTGGGAAAACTGGACAGCTACATGTAAAAGAATGAAATTAGAGCACTCCTTAACACCATACACAAAAATACACTCAAGATGGATTAAACACCTAAATGTAAGGCCAGGCACTATAAAACTCTTAGAGGAAAACATAGGCAGAACACTCTATGACAGAAATCACAGCAAGATCTTTCTTGACCCACCTCCTCGAGAAAGGGAAATAAAAACAAAGATAAACAAATGGGACCTAATGAAACTTAAAAGCTTTTGCACAGCAAAGAAAACCATAAACAAGACGAAAATACAGCCCTCAGAATGGGAGAAAATATTTGCAAATGAAGCAACTGACAAAGGATTAATGTCTAAAATATATAAGCAGCTCATGCAGTTCAATATCCAAAAAACAAACAGCTGAATCCAAAAATGGGCAGAAGACCTAAATAGACATTTCTCCAAAGAAGACATGCAGATTGCCAACAAACACATGAAAGGATGCTCAACGTCACTAATCATTAGAGAAATGCAAATCAAAACTACAATGAGGTGTCACCTCACACCAGTCAGAATGTCCATCATTAAAAAGTCATCAAAAAATAAATGCTGGAGAGGGTGTGGAGAAAAGGGAACCCTCCTGCACTGTTGGTAGGAATGTAAATTGATACAGTCACTATGGAGAACAGTATGGAGGTTCCTTCAAAAACTAAAACTAGAACTACCATACGACCTAGCAATCCCACTACTGGGCATATACCCTGAGAAAACCATAATTCAAAAAGATTCATGTACCACAATGTTCATTGCAGCTCTATTTACAATAGCCAGGACATGGAAGCAACCTAAGTTTCCACTGACAGATGAATCAATAAAGATGTGACACATATATATAATGGAGTATTAGTCATAAAATGAAACAAAATTGAGTTATTTGTAGTGAGGTGGGTGGACTTAGAGTCTTTCATACAGAGTGAAGTAAGTCAGAAAGTGAAAAACAAATACCATATGTTACACATATATATGGACTCTAAAAAAAAAAAAATCTTCTGAAGAACCTAGCAGCAGGACAGGAATAAAGATGCAGACATAGAGAATGGACTTGCGGACATGGGGAAGGGGAAGGCTAAGTTGAGACGAAGTGAGAGAGTGGCATGGACGTATATACACTACCAAATGTAAAATAGCTAGTGGGAAGCAGCCGCAAAGCACAGGGAGATCAGCTCGGTGCTTTGTGACCACCTAGAGGGGTGGGATAGAGAGAGTGGAAGGGAGACACAAGAGGGTGGGGATATGGGGATATATGTACACATATAGCTGATTCACTTTGTGATACAGCAGAAACTAGAACACCATTGTAAAGCAATTATACTCCAATAAAGATCTGCCCCTCAAAAATCATTAACTTGAGATGTCTGTTCTTAGTGATTTACAGTAATCTTTTGATGTTTGACTACGTTTTTTTTCCCCAGCAAAAAACCCCTATATATCTTGGCTCCTCCCTTACCTCTTTTTTTCTTTTCTTTTCTTTTTTTTTTTGCCATTTACTGTGTGCTTTACATACAGTTTTCTTTATAATTTTTTTAAAAATATCTTTATTGGAGTATAACTGCTTTACATTGGTGTGTTCGTTTCTGCTTTATAACAAAGTGAATCAGCTATATATATACATATACATCCGTATCTCCTCCCTCTTGCGTCTCCCTCCCACTCTCCCTAACCCACTCCTCTAGGTGGTCACAAGGCACCGAGCTGATCTCCCTGTGCTTTGCGGCTGCTTCCCACTAGCTATTTTACATTTGGTAGTGTATATATATCCATGACAGTCTCTCATTTCATCCCAGCTTACGTTCCCCCTCCCCATGTCCTCAGGTCCATTCTCTACATCTGCAACTTTATTGCTGTACTGCCATTAGGTTCTTCAGAAACTTTTTTTTTTTTTTTAGATTATATATGTGTTAACACACGGTATTTGTTTTTCTCTTTCTGACATACTTCACTCTGTATGGCAGACTCTATCTAGGTCCATCCACCTCACTACAAATAACTCAATTTTGTTTCATTTTATGACTAATACTCCATTATATATATATATGTGTCACATCTTTATTGATTCATCTGTCAGTGGAAACTTAGGTTGCTTCCATGTCCTGGCTATTGTAAACAGAACTGCAATGAACATTGTGGTACATGAATCTTTTTGAATTATGGTTTTCTCAGGGTATATGCCCAGTTGTGGTATTGCTGGGTCATATTGTGGTATTATTTTTAGTTTTTGAAGGAACCTCTATATTGTTCTTCCTAGTGACTGTGTCAATTTACATTCCCACCAAAAGTGCAAGAGGGTTCCCTTTTTCTCCACACCCTCTCCAGCATTTATTTTTTGTAGATTTTTTGATGATGGCCATTCTGACTGGTATGAGGTTATAACTATTTGTAGTTTTGATATTCATTTCTCTAATGATTAGTGATGTTGATCATCTTATCATGTGCTTTTTGGCAAACTGTATATCTTCATTAGAGAAATGTCTATTTAGATCTTCTGCCCATTTTTGGATTGGGTTGTTTGTTTTTTGGATATTGAGCTGCATGAGCTGCTTATATATTTTAGACATTAATCCTTTGTCAGTTGATTCATTTGCAAATATTTTCTCCCATTCTGAGGGTTGTCTTATCATCTTGTTTGTGGGTTCCTTTGCCGTGCAAAAGGTTTTAAGTTTCCTTAGGTCCCATTTGTTTATTTTTGTTTTTATTTCCATTTCCCTAGGAGGTGGGTCAAAAAGGATCTTGCTGTGATTTCTGTCATAGAGTGTTCTGCCTATGTTTTTCTATAGAGTTTTAAAGTGTCTGGCCTTACATTTAGGTCTTTAATCCATTTTGAGTTTATTTTTGTGTATGGTGATAGGGGGTGCTCTAATTTCATTCTTTTTCATGTAGCTGTCCAGTTTTCCCAGCACCACTTATTGAAGAGGCTGTCTTTTCTGCATTATATATTCTTGCCTCCTGTATCAAAGATAAGGTGACCATATGAGCGTGGGTTTGTCTCTGGGCTTTCTATCCTGTTCCATTGATGTATATTTCTGTTTTTGTGCCACTACCATACTGTCTTGATCACTGTAGCTTTGTAGTATAGTCTGAAGTTAGGGAGCCTGATTCCTCCAGCTCCATTTTTCTGTCTCAATATTGTTTTGGCTATTCGAGGTCTTTTGTGTTTCCATAGAAATTGTGAAATTTTTTGTTCTAGCTCTGTGAAAAATGCCATTTGTAGTTTCATAGGGATTGCATTGAATCTGTAGATTGCTTTGGGTCATATATTCATTTTCACAATATTGATTCTTCTGAGCCAAGAGCATGGTATATCCCTCCATCTGTTTGTGTTATCTTTAATTTCTTTCATCAGTGTCTTATAGTTTTCTGCATACAGGTCTTTTGTCTCCTTAGGTAGTTTTAATTCTAGGTGTTTTATTATTAATTTTTTTTGCTCCAATGGTAAATGGGAGTGTTTACTTAATTTCTCTTTCAGATTTTTCATCATTGGTGTGTGGGAATGTAGAGATTTCTGTGTATTAACTTTGTATCCTGCTACTTAACCAAATTCATTGATTAGCTCTAGTAGTTTTCTGGTAACTTCTTGAGGATTCTCTATGTATAGTACCATGTCATTTGCAAACAGTAACAGCTTTACTTCTTTTCTGATTTGGATTCCTTTTATTTCCTTTTCTTCTCTGATTGCTGGGCTAAAACTTCCAAAACTATGTTGAATAACAGAGGTGAGAGTGGCCAACATTATCTTGTTCCTGATGGTCGAGGAAATTGTTTCAGATTTTGACCATTGAGAATGATGTTGGCTGTGGGTTTGTCATTTATGACCTTTATCATGTTGGGGTAAGTTCCCTGTATGCCTACTTTCTGGAGGGGTTTTATCATATATCTGTGTTGAATTTTGTCAAAAGATTTCTCTGCATCTATTGAGATGACCATGTGGTTTTTCTCCTTCAGTATTTAATATGGTGTATCACATTGATTGATTTGCATATATTGAAGAATCCTTGCATTCCTGGAATAACCCGCACCTGATCATGGTGGATGATCCTCTTAATGTGCTGTTGGATTCTGTTTGCTAGTATTTTCTTGAGGATTTTTGCATCTATGTTCATCAGTGATATTGGCCTGTAGTTTTCTTTCTTTGTGACATCCCTATCTGGTTTTGGTATCAGGGTGATGGTGGCCTCGTAGAATGAGTTTGGGAGTGTTCCTCCCTCTGATATATTTTGGAAGAGTTTGAGAAGGATAGGCAGTAGCTCTTCTGTAAATGTTTCATAGAATTCTCCTGTTAAGCCATCTGGTCCTGGGCTTCTGCTTGTTGGAGGATTTTTAATCACAGTTTCAATTTCAGTGCTTGTGATTGGTCTGTTCATATTTTCTATTTCTTCCTGGTTCAGTCTCAGAAGGTTGTGCATTTCTAAGAATTTGTCCATTCCTTCCAGGTTGCCCATTTTATTGGCATATAGTTGCTTGTTGTAATATCTCATGATCCTTTGCATTTCTGCCATGTCAGTTGTTACTTCTCCTTTTTAATTTCTAAGTCTATTGATTTGAGTCTTCTCCCTTTTTTTCTTGAGTCTGGCTAATGCTTTATCAATTTTTTTAACTTCTCAAAGAACCACCTTTTCGTTTTTTGGATCTTTGCTATTGTTTCCTTCATTTCTTTTTCATTTATTTCTGATCTTCTCTTTATGATTTCCTTCCTTCTGCTAACTTTGGGGGTTTTTTTGTCCTTTTTTCTCTAATTGTTTTAGGTGTAAGGTTAGGTTGTTTATTGGAGGTGTTTCATGAGGTCGGATTGTTTTGCTATAAACTTCCCTCTTAGAACTGCTTTTGATGCATCCCATATGTTTTTGGTCATCATGTTTCCTTTGTCATTTGTTTCTAGGTATTTTTTTATTTCCTCTGATTTCTTTAGTGAGCTCTTGGTTATTAAGTGGTGTGTTGTTTAGCCTCCATGTGTTTGTATTTTTTACGGATCTTTTCCTGTAATTGATATCTTGTCTCATAGCACCGTGGTCAGAAAAGATACTTGATACAATTTCAAATTTCTTGAATTTACTGAGGCTTGATTTGTGACCCCAGATATGATCCATCCTGGAGAATGTTCCATGAGCGCTTGAGACGAAAGTGTATTCTGTTGTTTTGGGATGGAATGTCCTATAAGTTTCAATTAAGTCCATCTTGTTTAATGTATCATTTAAGGCTTGTGTTTCCTTTTTTATTTTCATTTTGGATGATCTGTTCATTGGTGTAAGTGAGGTGTTAAAGTCCCCCACTATTATTGTGCTACTGTCGCTTTCCTCTTTTACATATGTTAGCAGTTGCCTTGTGTATTGAGGTGCTCCTATGTTGGATGCATAAATATTTACAATCGTTATATCTTTTTCTTGGATTGCTCCCTTGATTATTATGTAGTGTCCTTTTTGTCTCTTGTAATAGTCTTTGTTTTAAAGTTTATTTTGTCTGATATGAGAAATGTTACTCAAGCTTTCTTTTGATTTCCATTTGCATGGAATATCTTTTGCCATCCCCTCACTTTCAGCCTGTATGTGTCCCTATGTCTGAAGTGGGCCTCTTGTGGACAGCATATATATGGGTCTTGTTTTTGTATCCATTGAGCCAGTCTATGTCTTTTGGTTGGAGCATTTAATCCATTTACCTTTAAGGTAGTTATCAATATGTATGTTCCTATTACCATTTTCTTAATTGTTTTGGGTTTGTGATTGTAGGTCTTTTCCTTGTCTTGTGTTTCCTGCCTTTATATGCTGTCCACAAGAGAAGTTCCTTTAGCATTTGTTGTAAAGCTTGTTTGGTGGTGCTGACTTCTCTTAGCTTTTGATCGTCTGTAAAGTTTTTAATTTCTCTGTCAAATCAGAATGAGATCTTTGCTGGGTAGAGTAATCTTGATTGTACATTTTCCCTTTTATCACTTTAAATAAATCCTGCCACTCCTTTCTGGCTTGCAGAGTTTGTGCTGCAAGATCAGCTGTTAACTTTATGGGGCTTCCCTTGTATGTTATTTGTTGATTTTCCCTTGCTGCTTTTAATATTTTTTCTTTGTATTTAATTTTTGATAATTCATTTAATATGTGTCTTGGCCTGTTTCTCCTTGGATTTATCCTGTTTGGGACTCTATGTGTTTCCTGGACTTGATTAACTGTTTCCTTTCACATATTTGGGAAGTTTTCAACTGTAATCTCTTCAAATATTTTCTCAGTCCCTTTCTTTTTCTCTTCCTCTGGGACACCTATAATTCAAATGTTGGTGTGTTTAATGTTGTCCCAGAGTTCTCTGAACCTGTCTTCAATTCTTTTTATTCTTTTTTCTTTATTCTGCTCTGCAGTAGTTATTTCCATTATTTTATCTTCCAGGTCACTTATCCGTTCTTCTGCCTCAGTTATTCTGCTATTGATTCCTTCTAGAGAATTTTTAATTTCATTTATTGTGTTGTTCATCATTTTTTGTTTGCTCTTTAGTTCTTCTCGGTCCTTGTTAAATGTTTCTTGCATTTTGTCTATTCTACTTCCAAGATGTTGAATCATCTTTATTACCATTATTCCGAATTCTTTTTCAAGTAGACTGCCTATTTCTACTTCATTTGTTTTGTCTCGTGGGTTTTTACCTTGCTCCTTCATCTGCTGTGTGTTTCTCTGTCTTCTCATTTTGCTTAACTTACTGTGCTTGGGGTCTCCTTTTTGCTGGCTGCAGGTTTGTAGTTCCCATTGTTTTTGGTGTATGCCCCCAGTGGCTAAGGTTGGTTCAGTGGGTTTTGTAGGCTTCCTGGTGGAGGGGACTGTTGCCTGTGTTCTGGTGGTTGAGGCTGGATCTTGTCTTTCTTGTGCACAGGACTGTGTCCTGTGGTGTGTTTTGAGATACCTATGAACTTATTTTGTTTTTAGGCAGCCTCTCTGCTGCTGGGTGGTGTTGTTTTCCTGTCTTGCTAGTTGTTTGGCATAGGTTGTCCAGCACTGTAGCTTGCTAGTCCTTTAGTGGAGCTGGGTTTTAGCATTGAGATGGAGATCTCTGGGAGAGCTTTTGCCATTTGGTAATATGTGGAGCTGGGAGGTCTCTTGTGGACCAATGTCCTGAACTCAGCTCTCCCACCTCAGAAATACAGGCCCGAGACCCGGCCGTAGTACCAAGACCCTGTCAGCCACATGGCTTTTGGGAAGCCTGAGGCCTTCTGCCAGTGTTCAGTAGGTGTTCTGTAAGAGTTGTTCCACATGTAAATGTATTTCTGATGTATTTGTTGGGAGTAACTTGATCTCCACATCTTACTCCTCTGCCATCTTGAAGTTCTCCCTTCCTTATTGCTTTGAATGAAGAGGTTCTCATTTATATCTGTGAGGCTATCTCTCAGACTAAAATCCCCAATATGGTCCCTGAATAAAACTTAACTTGCAAATTTTAAGTTGTGCTTTTTTTTTTCCCAGTCCATACAATAAATCTTTCCAAGGCTGCTACAATCTACATTCCATAATAATCAGAGTCATTCCCTTTTTCTGGATTACTGGCAGCAGCCACTCCCAAAGTCCCTCTGTCCCACTAACCCTCCTTTTCTCCCTGGTCCTTAATCTCTACAGCCTCATCAGCGTCTGACATCTGTTATCAAGATTCTATGTTACACAGATCTTTATACACCTATGAGCAGGATGAACACACATTGCAGTTTGCCTAGGACAGTGCTGGTTTCAGTATGTTGTTCCAAGATAGTAATTAACAGTGACCCGTTTTTTCTCAAAAGCATCATAGTTTGAACTGCATATTACATGCTGACCCATTTATAGAGGAAGAGTAGCCTATGTCCTTAATTTTCATAAAGAATTATAAATATAGTAAGTCCCCTACATATGAATGAGTTCCATCCTGAGAGCATGTTCATAGGTCTAATTTGTTTGTAAGTCCAACAAAGTTAGCCTAGGTACCCAGCTAACACAATCAGGTATAGAGTACTGTACATTAGTAGGTTTATAATGCTTTTCACGCAAACAATATGTAAACAAGAAACAAACACACAAAAATAAGTAAACAGTTTTAATCTTACAGTGCAGTATCTTGAAAAGTACAGTAGTACAACACAATAGTTGGTATACGAGGGCTGGCAATGAGTGAACAGGCAAGAAGAGTTACTGACTGGAGGAGGGAGAGGAGGTGGGAGATGGTAGAGCTGAAGGATCATCAGCAGTAGGAGAAGGAGGGCAAGCTGCAATTTCACTCATGCCTGAGGTTGATGGCACAGGTTCTGTTTCCTTGTTGGATTCGAGTCTATCTACCCTCTTGATAAAACTGATCCAGTGACATCTGCGTAGTAGCTCTTTTCTCATCATATATGATATGGTAGCACTGGATTGCATTCTGAACGGCTGCTGCAACTTTTGGGTACATACAGTTCTATGTTAGGTCTTGTTTTTTAAGAAAGAATTAAGGTATAAGAGAATTCTCTATCATTAAAAGTCTAAGGTGAGAAAACAAAAAGATCAAAGGAAGTGTGTTAAGACTTGATGGACTATGTAATTCCAAGACACTCATGAGATACAGATTTCTGATCCTGGCTTTTAGGAACCAAAAAAATTGACTCATTTTTGAGCTTCCAGGAAGTGGTAGGAAGAAGGAGAGTTACAGCCTCTTCCTTTCTAGGATGTTTCCTGATACAGATGCTCCAGCTTTGATTTGAGAGAGATTTAAGTTGGAGCCACGCCTCCACAAGGGAAAGCCTCAGTCTTTCTAGAACTGTCTTTTGGTTTTAACTAGATTTTCAGGGCAGAATGATGCTGCCATTCCAGGCCAAAGAAAAGCATCCTGACTCTCTCAAGTGTTTTCAGTTTGAGTTGCACATCAGTTCTACTCTGCTTTGTTTCTGGCACCTCCAGAGCCCAAGTTTTCACCTGGGGTTCAGATTGCTCTGTGTAGACCATTGTATAAGCTGTCTTTGCCCTTGTTGGGGTGTTGGGTCTCAAGCCTCTTCTCTACATCCATGTTCCACAATGTCCCTCAAGGGACTCTGTGATAGAAACCTACCTTTTGGAGACTGACAATGCATAATTAATTACAAAAAGTTCCTGAAAGAACTGCAACCAACAGACATATTTAACTTAGCCCAATGTTGACCATATTTTCTGACCATGGATCCCCTCCCCATTTTTTCTATTAATACCTAATAACCCCAATACTATATTTAGGGAAATCCTTCCCAAAGTTCTCTATCTTCTATTAAATTTTGTTAAAATAAATTCACTATCCAGCTGCTAAGGCAGTTTCTAGCCTCTGAAGAAACCAGGGATCTCTTAACATTTTAGTCTAAGCCAGTATTAACTGGGAGAAACCATGTGGCCTGGCTCTGGACACCATCTCTGCCTGGAATCTATCAGTGTCCCAGCAGCTTCTCCAACAGCCAGATTGCCCTTTTAGTTCTTTTTCTGTCATGAAAATTTTGGGTTGGTGATATGATGAGATCTAAGACAGAAAAACTACTCCTCCAGAGTTGAGTAGGCACTTGGGACCTGGTGGAAACACTAACTGGTTGTGAAAATAGAGAATAATTTATAGAGTAAAGGTAGTCCAGGACAATAGGAAAGAAACCCATAATCCTAATACAGTGGCAAGTAAACACTTTTCACTTTCAAAAGTTGTTGTTTATTACTTACATCTTAGACATGTAACTATGGCAATGAGTAATATTTGGCACTTCCATTTCAAAAAACAGATTTTGGCAATAGGGTTCCAATAACCCAAAGGAATGGAGAGAATGTGGACCCTGAGAAATAAGAAAGTCACAAGGAAGGAGATAAGGAGAGAACAAACCCTGCAGCAAAGTAGCCTTTAGGTTGAACTTCTGAATCATTGAGCTAGTGCTAGTGCTATAAGGCTCTCTAAATCCTACTAGAATGGGAAAAAGACTGGCCCAGGGTCTGAGGCATGGCTGGGCCTAAGGGGGAGCCAATGACTTCATCTGTGAGAATCAAAATTTTGCAGTGGCATAGACTACAACTTTAAAGCCCATACCTCTGCAAGACACCAAAATCCTGTTTCCCCTCTGAGAGACATACTCTCAGTTTATTCCCAGTAGTAAGAAGGGGGTCATCCTTCACTCTGCAGCGAGATATAATTTACCTATTTCCATAATAATGCTGCATAAAAAACAGCAACGCAACCTCTATGGCATTCCACAATAAGCATTTATGGTCTCACTCATGGGTCTGGGATTGGCTGGCTGTCAGCCTGTATAAGTTGGCCTTGGCTAGGACAACTGGGACAAATATCTCTGCTCTGTGCAAGGCTTCTTGAGGTCTAGGTTTGAAATGATCACATTGTCATTTCTGCAACACTCTGTTGGCCAAGGCAAGCCACCTGGTAGAGCTCAGGTCCAAATGATGAGGAAATAGATTTCACCTGTTTAGTGAGAGACGCTGAAAATTTATATTGCAAAATGAATACCTCTGGGGAGAGGTGAAGAATGGAGGCCATTAATAAATTATGTTACCACAAGGGTAATGTCCTCAGTACTCCTTTACTCATTCTGATCTCCATTTAAAAAAATTAACCAGAGTCTTCATTTTACAACTAGATATAAAGGTAAATATTTAAATACTTGAATGGTTCTATTTACCTGTTTGGCCATAAATAATTCAGAGCTAGGTTTAACTGAAGTAACTATGAAATAAATGCCTTAGGAGAAACATTCTGTCAGGTACGGGTTTCTCATTTGCCCTTCAGACCCATCCAGGGAACCAGAGGGGAAAGGGTGGTGCTTTTCTTCAGCACATACCCAAATGATGCTTACATTATGAGAAGCACAGTTATGGGAAGTTGCTGGAGCCCTGAGAGTGATCTCCATTTCCTCTCAGAGAGGGTAAGGCACTGCCCCGATCCACTTTGCAGAAATGGTAGGATCACTCTCATGCCTTTTCAAGAGATGCTAGTAACACTTCAAAGGAAGTTAGAGTGCAGCAGTCACTGGTAATAGGGAGGATGCAGGGAGAAGACCTGCTCTAGCTGCAGAAGCTATGAAAGGTTACCACTCACACCCCAGGGGAGGAAACCCAATAATAAGAATATCTGGGAACCACTGGGAAGCAAAATAAAAATGCTATCACACTGTACCAGTGGTCTACAAAAAGGGGCAGAGTGAGGAATTCCAGATGAGTGAAACACTAGGGAAGTCTTGCAGTAGTGACAGCCTGCTCTTGCCACCCATAGGTGTTTCTCCAGGAACTGATTTGAGGTATTGTGAATGAAAAATATCACCTTCCATATCAGTAAACAAAGGATTATACAGCCATCAAGTCATCTGATTACAGCCTCCGCAATGATAAGCCTTGAGGGAACTTAGGATGGATACATAATACCTGCCATCTAGCGGTCAGCTGTTGCAACCACCCCCAATGGTGCATTCTGAGGAGACTCCAGATGATAAAACACAGGATACAGGCCCCAGATAGCTGAGGTTCATATCAAAGGAATGATTTCAGTGAGCCCAGACTCTTGCACCTTCCCATACATAGAAAAATGCTAAATTCCTCAACTTGAGATATCTGGTTTTCTTTAATTAAGAGCAAACTTTTGATGTTCTGACTACCTGGTCTTTGTTACAAAAGTTCCTATATACTCTGGCTCTCCTCCTTGCCTCTTCGGAGCAGTCTCTCAGAGTTTTCTGAAATGCTGTGTCCCAGGCTTAAATTCACCAAATAAAATATAATTGTTAAATTTTAGGTTGTGCATTTTTTTTCCAGTCGACAATATAAAGATATGTACACAGCCCATGCTAATAAACAGATTTAGCGCTGAAACATTTATCTTCTAAGCCTCTCTTTATTTGTATGGTAATTTACTAAATAGGAAAATAAACATGCTCCTTGAAGAAAGCCTGGAGTTTTCCATCGTACATTATATGTACCTCTATTTAAATTTACTGGGAGAGTGACATCAGCAACATGGCAGACTGAAAAGCTACCTTTCTCTATCTCCTTCAATCTATAACCAGTAAAACACTCATAACTCAACAGAGATACTTCTACCCAACACAACAGGATGCTGGAGAATTCCACACATCTATACTTCTAAAGGTGGGTGGACTGGAATACATAGAGAAGGCAGAATGGAAAGAACAGCAGACTGGTGCCTGAAATCCTCGCCCTCTGACACGTGCAGCTGAGGCTGCAGCTTCAGAGAACCCAGTGGCAGCAGAAGAGGTGTGGCACGTGACTCCAGCCTCCTAATGGCAGGGGTGCCCATTGCCAAAACTAACTGGGCAGCAGTGGGGCTTGGGACTCTGTCCCACCAGTCACTGAGGTGTCCATGACCCTGGCCTTCACTCCTACGCCCCTCATCTGCCGTGGCAAAACCCACAAACCTTAGAACACAAAACAGTAGCTGCATCTGCACAGCTCTAGTTGCCCCACCCCCACCCTCCTCCAATGGTGGGGGAGCCTGTGACTCAGGGGATCCTGGATGAGAGGGAAAAGCCCACCATCCTGGTGATGACAGTGGCTCTGCAGAAGAACGCCACCAACAACCCCAGAGGCACAAGAGGTAATCAACAACACATGAAGGCATGGAGCCACACACCTCTTACAGAGATGGTGGAGGCTGAAGAAAATGTCAACGCTTAAATATAAGAAGAGGGAGCACAGGTAAGAGAAACCAAAAACTTGTGTTATAGCGCCACCTACTTGAAAAATAAAGAAAAGATTCTAACTACTAACCTGTCATTAATTTTTATTAAAATATAGTTATTTTAAATGTTGTGTTAGTTTCAGGTGTACAGTAAAATGATTCAGTTATATATATGTATATATATCAATATATGGAGAGAGTTTTTAACATGTATATAAATTCATTTTTTACACTCTCCTTTTATAGGTTATAACAGGATATTGAGTATAGTTCCCTGTGCTATACAATAGGTCCTTGTTTTTTACCTATGTTATATATAGTAGTGTATATATTTTAATAACAAACTCTCCTTCTTGCCTTCTGTAACTGTTTGCTTTCTATGTCTGTAAGTCTATTTATGTTTTGGAAATAAGTTCCTTTGCATCCTTTTTCTTAGATTCCACATATAAGCGATGATATTTGTCTTTCTTTCTGGCTTACTACACTTAGTATGATAATGTCAATCCATGTTGCTGAAAATGGCCTTATTTCATTCTTTTTTTATGACTGACAGTTCATTGTATATATATACACCACATCTTCTTGGTTCATTCATCTGTTAATGGACACTTAGGTTGCTTTCATGTCTTGGCTATTGCAAACAGTGCTGCAATGAACATTGGGATGCATGTATCTTTTCAAAGTGCGGTTTCTCCAGATATATGCCCAAGAGTGGGACTGCTGGATCATATGAGAGCTCTATTTTTAGTGTTTAAAGGGACCTCTAAACTGTTCTTAGTGACTGTACCAATTTACATTCCCACCAACAATGTAAGGAGGGTTCCTTTTTCTCCACACCCTCTCCAGCATTTATTATTTGTCGATTTTTAAATGATGGCCATTCTGACCAGTGTGAGGTGATACCTCGTTGTAGTTTGGGTTTTTTTTTGTTGTTGTTGTTTTTGTTTTGTTTTGTTTTGTTTTTTGTGGTACACGGGCCTCTCACTGTTGTGGCCTTTCCCGTTGCGGAGCATAGGCTCTGGACGCGCAGGCACAGCAGCCATGGTTAACGGGCATAGCCGCTCCGCGACCTGTGGGATCTTCCCGGACCGGGGCACGAACCCGTGTCCCCTGCATCGGCAGGCGGACTCTCAGCCACTGCGCCACCAGGGAAGCCCCTCGTTGTAGTTTTGATTACATTTTTCTACTAATTAGCAATGTTGAGGATATTTTCATGTGCCTATGGGCTATCTGTATGTCTTTTTTTGGAGAAATGTCGTTTTAGATCTTCTGCCCATTTTTTGATTGGGTTGTTTGTTTGATATTGGGCTGCATGAGCTGTTTGTATATTTTGGAGATTAATCCCTTGTCAGTCACATCATTTGCAAATACTTTCTCCTTGTCCATAGGTTGTCTGTTCATTTTGTTTATGGTTTCATTTGCTGTGCAAAAACTTTTTAAGTTCAGTTAGGTCCCATTTGCTTATTTTTGCTTCTATTCCGCCCCCCCCCCAAAAAAAAAGTAAAACCCTGCGATTTATCTCAGAGTGTTCTGCCTATGTTTTCCTCTAGGAGTTTTATAGTATCTGGTCTTACATTTAGGACTTTAATCCATTTTGAGTTTATTTTTGAGTATGGTGTTAGAGAATGTTCTAATTTCATTCTTTTAAACATAGCTTTCACTTTTCCCAGTACCACTTATTGAAGAGACTGTCTCTTCTCCATTGTATATTCTTGCCTCCTTTTTCATAGATTAATTGACCATATGTGCATGGGTTTATTTCTGAGCTTTCTATCCTGTTCCATTGATCTATATTTCTGTTTTTGGGCCAGTACCATACTGTTTTGATTACTATAGCTCTGTAGTACAGTGTGAAGTCAGGGAGCCTGATTCCTCCAGCTCCATTTTTCTTTCTCAAGATTGCTTTGGCTATTCATGGTCTTTTATGTTTCCATACAAATTTTTAAAATTTATTGTTCTAGTTTTGTGAAAAATTCCATTGATAATTTGATATAAATTGCATTGAATCTGTAGATTGCCTTGAAGAGTATAGTCATTTTGAATATATTGATTCTTCCAATGCAAGAACATGGTATATCTCTCCATCTGTTTTTGTCATCTTTGATTTCTTTCATCAATATCTTATAGTTTTCGGAGTAAAGGTCTTTTGCCTCCTTAGGTAGATTTATTCCTAGGTATTTTATTCTTTTTGATGCAGTGGTAAATGGGCTTACTTCCTTAATTTCTCTTTCTGACCTTTCATTGTTAGTATATAGAAATGCAAGAGATTTGTATGTATTAATTTTGTATGCTGCAGGTTTACCAAAGTCATTGATGAGCTCTAGTACTTTTCTGGTAGCATCTTTAGGATTTCCTATGTATAGTATCATGTCATCTGCAAACAGTGACAGTTTTACTTCTTTTCCAGTTTGGATTCATTTTATTTCTTTTTCTTCTCTGATTGCTGTGGCTCGGACTTCCAAAACTATGTTGAATAAAAGAGGTGAGAGTGGACATCCTTGTCTTTTTCGTGATCTTAGAGGAAAGGCTTTCAGCTTTTCACTGTTGATTATGATGTTAGCCGTGGGTTTGTCCTATTTGGCCTTTACTATGTTGAGGTATGTTCCTTCTATGACCACTCTCTGGAAAGTTTTGATCATAAATGGATGTTGAATTTTATCAAAAGTTTTCCTACATCTGTTGAGATGATTATATTATTTTTACTCTTCAATTTGTTAATGTGGTGTATTAACACTGATTGATTTGCAGATATTGAGAAATCCTTGCATCCCTGGGATAAATCGCACTTGATCATGGTGTATGATTTTTTAATGTATTGTTGGGTTTCGTTTGCTGGTATTTTGTTTAAGATTTTTGCATCTATGTTCATCAGTGGGATTGGCCTGTGATTTTTTTGTTTTTTGAGGACTCTTTCTTGGTTTTGGTGTCAGGGTAATGGTGGTCTCATAAAATGTTTGAAGTGTTTCTTCTTCTGCAATTTTTTGGAATAGTTTCAGAAGGATAGGTGTTAACTCTTTTCTAAATGTGTGATAGAATTCACCTGTGAAGCCATCTGGTCCTGGACTTTAGTTTACTGGGAGTTTTTAAATCACAGGTTCAATTTCATTACATGCAATTGGTCTGTTCATATCCTTTATTTAGTCTGTTCATATTTTCTATTTACTCCTGGTTTAGTCTTGTGAGATTGTACCTTCCTAAGAATTTGTCCATTTCTTCTAAGTTGTCCATTTTGTTGACCTTAATTGTGTGTAGTAGTCTCTTATCGTCCCTTGTACTTCACTGGTGTCAGTTGTAACTTCTTTTGCATTCCTTGATGTGGGCCCTCTCCCTCTTTTTCTTGAAGAGTCTGGCTAAAGGTTTATCAATTTTGTTTATCATTTCAAAGAACTGGCTTTTTGATGATAACCATTCTGGCAGCTGTGAGGAGATATCTCACTGTGGTTTTGACTTGCATTTCCCTGAAGATCAGCAATATTAAACATCTTTTCATGTGCCTGTTGGCCATCTGCAAGAAATAAGCTAATTTTAAAATGAGGAAATTCTACAAGAGCCATCTGACTCTTTTAAGAAGGACAATATTAGGGTAATGGGTAGCCCAGAAGGAAAAGAGAGGGAGAAGAGAACAGAGAGTTTATTTTAAAGTCTACTACCTGACAACTTCCAAAACTTGGGGAAGGAACTGGATGTATAAGTCCATAAAGCTGGTAGAAGTTCTCAATGCATAAAGACCTTCTCCAAGACACATAATATTAAAATTGTCAAAAGTCAATGACAAAGAAAGAATTTTAAAGGCAGCCAGAGAATAAAGAATGATAAAGTACAAAGGAACCCCATTAGACTATCAGCATACTTCTCAGCAGAAACCCTACAAACCAGGAGGGAGTGGAATGACAGTCTCAAAATACTGAAAGATTAAAAAGTGTCACCCAAGAATACTCTATCCAGAAAAGTTATTATTCAGATATTAAGGTGAAGTAAAGGCTTTCCCAGACAAATTAAAGATAAGGGAGTTCATCACCACTAGACCAGCCTCACAAGAAATACTGGAAGAAACTCTTCTACTGGAAACAAACAACAAAAAAAGTACATAAAGCTTTGAATTACATGATAAATAGAACTAGAAAGTTGCAACTCTTTGTCAAGATATGTTTTTAAATCCTTTATTATAGCCTAAAGGTTAAAGGAGAAAAAAAGAAAGCAGAAAAATAACTATAGCTATTTCAGTTTGGCAACAAACTCACAACATAAATACAGGATAATTTGATACAAAGAAAACATAAAAGGGGAAAAGGAAAGAACAGAATTCATATAGGTAAGTGAAGATAAATGCTATCAGCAGAAAAAGGACTATTTTACCTATGAGACTTTCTATACATCTCATTTATATCTCAGGTTGACCACAAAACATAAACATAGAGCTGAACATGAAACAAAACAAAGCAACAGAAAAAGAGATAAATATCATAGAAAACCACCCAACCAAAATGACAGGCAGAAACACAAGGGAAATGGAGATATAAAGCAAATAGAAACAAAAAGTAAAATGGCTGTACTTAACCTTTCTCTATCAATAACCACCATAAATATAAATGGATTGAATTCACCAATCAAAAGACAAAGAGTGGCTGGATGGATTAAAAAACAAGACCCAACTTTATGCTGCCTCAAGGAGACACACCTCAGCTCTGAAGACAAACATAGACTTAAAGTGAAGGGATGGAAGATGATACTCTGAGCAAATGGCAGCAAAAATAAAGTGAGTGTAGCATGCTCAAGTCAGACAAAATAGACTTTAAAACATTAAGGTAATGAGACAAAAATGGACAGTATATAATAATAAAGGGGACAATTTATCAAGAAGATATAACAATGATTAATATATATGCACCTAACATAAGATCACCAAAACATATAGAACAATTATTAAAGACCTAAAGGGAGAAATTGACAACAACATAATGATAGTAGGAGATTTTAACACTTCACTTACATCAATGGATATATCATCCAGATAGAAAGTCAACAAGGAAACAGTAGTCTTAAATGAAACATTAGACCAAGTGGATTTGATAGTCAGAACATTCCATCCAAATGCAGCAGAATACAGAATACTTTCTCAAGGATAGACCATATGTTGGGACAAAAAAACAAGTATCAATAAATTTAAGGAGACTGAAATCATATCAAGCATCTTTTCCTACCACAGTTGTATGAAATTGGAAATCAACTAAGAGAAGAAAACTGGAAAAATCACACATATATGGAGACTGAACAACATGTTACTGAACATATATTGGGTCAATGAAGAAATAAAAGGAGAAATAAAAAAATTACCTGAAGACAAATGGAAATGAAAATATGACATACCAACCTATAGGATATAGCAAAAGCTGTATTAAGATGGAAGTTTATTGCAATATAGGCCTACCTCAAGAAACAAGAAAAATTTCAAATAAACAACCTAACATTACATCTAAAGAAACTAGAAAAAGGAGAACAAATAAAGCCCAAAATTAGTAGACGGAAGGAAGTAATAAAGGTCAGAATAGAAATAAATGACATAAATACTAAAAAGACAATAGAAAAGATCAATGAAAGTAAGAGCTGGTTCTTTAGAAAGATAAGTAAAATTGACTAGACTCACTAAGAAAAAAGAGAGAGAGAAGGCCCTGATAAATAAAATCAGAAATGGGGAGAGGACTGGGGTTGGCGGCTTGAACATAGCCCGAAGGGGTTAGTGCGCCACGGCTAGCCGGGAGGGAGTCCGGGGAAAAGGCTGCACCTGCTGAGGAGGCAAGAGACTTTTTCTTGCCTCTGTGTTTCCTGGTGCGCGAGGAGAGGGGTTTTAAGAGCGCTGCCTAAAGGAACTCCAGAAACGGGCGCGAGCCGCGGCTGAAAGCTTGGACCCCAGAGACGGGCGCGAGCCGCGGCTAAAAGCTCGGAAACCAGAGACGGGCGGGGGGACCTAAGAGTGGC